>NC_081413.1:219596955-220196955 GCF_030272615.1 Cryptomeria japonica
ATTTTTTTATTTTTCTTAAGTTATTATTGATTTTATTGATTTGATTAATGTTTATTTAGTTAATTGAATTATTATTTATTGATGTTATTTATTAATTTGATTTATTGATTATTTGATATATTTAATTTATTTAATAAAGCTATATAATTAATAATACAAAGTATTTTATTACTGCAATCTTAATTTATTATTGTTAATTGTATTTCCTATTTTGCATGAGGGTGTAAAATAAAAATATATAAATATAACTTACCCTTCTTGGTAATTGGTTATTCTTACTTGGTAGGTAAGAAATATTATAAAATATTATATTCCTCAATCTATAGGGTAGGTAAGATATATAGTATTTTTTATTATTTTTTATTGGTCGATGATAAACTATAGTTTTCATACGAAATTTATTTATTGATTTCCTGTGAGTTGCCAAAACTTTTTTGATGGATTTTGAATTTGGATTTTGGATTCTGATTGTGATTGAGGATTGTTGGAGTTTGTTTTAGATTGTGGATTGTTCGCCTTCAAATTTTATTCTAGGATTTGTGTTTGGAGGTTGGTGAATTTTCCCTTTTCAAAATCAGTTTTCTGGAAATATCATGTCTTCTTTATGTTTTCAAATGGATTTCTTACCAGGAGATTGGAATTGATTTTTGGGAAGTAATCTATGTTTGTTTATTTCTATTGCATTCTGATTAGATTTGGGAAGGGAGATTGCAGATTGTTTTGGTTTCAATTTCTAAGTCATTGTTGCGAAGTACATTGTTTGCACATTCTATGTGAATTGTTTCCCACCTGTATGCAATTGTATTGGATGTGTTTTTCATTGGTTATCATTACAAAGTGGAATGAAGTGCTTTTGTGAGACCTTGTGTAATAGGAGTCTCTCTTTGTGCTTTTTGTGAGTCCTTGTGGCTGTTGGGAGCTTACTAGACTCTTTGTGTGAGTGTGGGACATATTGCAGACTGTATTTTGTTGTGAATGCAAGTGCTTATTATTTTTGTAAGGTCTCCATTTGGCTCTCAAGTTGTTTGCAGGATCACGTTATCTCTCTTTGCTCCTTATACCAATATTTGCATATTTTTTTACCTTGACTTTGTGGGACTTGCAAACTATGTTCAGTGAGTTACATTGTGACTAGTAAGAGTTCCTACACCTTGTATGGACCTAATCCAACATCCTCCTTTATCCAAATAGGTCATGTTTTCCCCCCTTAGAAGATCTGGGCAGTAGATTGGATCATAGGATCTCTTAACACCTTGTTTTTGCATACTTAACCAAAAACGCCATCAAAACTACCAAAAATGTCACCCTATCAACTAAGGGAACCATCCTATCAACCAAGAACACCACTATGCATACTAAGAACACCATAGTTCAGACCCAAAGTGTTGGCAAACTGACTAAGAGAGCTAACCTATAGACTGAGAAAGTTGATCTAGGAGCCCAGAACGTTGACTAATGAACCCAAAACATTATGCAATTATCCCATAATGTTATGCTATTTTCCCATAATTCTACTCTACATACCAGGGGTGCTAACCTACATACCAAGAGAGCTGAACTAGTCTGGGAGACCCATAAAGGTCAATTTTAGTGTTGTAAAGTTCTAGTTTGGATTATGTGAATTCCCAGAGGCATGTGAAGTCTGTGTTAAGAATTTTTAATTGGTTCATGATGATTTATGATGTCTTGTGATGTATTTTGTACTCCATTAAGTGGGTTCATTTTCTACCATTAAGGAGTTTCCTTATGCAAAAGTTGCTCCAGCAAGAGGTTGTTGCCTTGTTGTTTTAGGATTGTTTCTATGCCTCCAATGGGATGTTGTGTACCTCATTTTTGAGGATTTTCAGTAGTTTATGATGTTCTTATGTTTCATGTTCTTGCATTGGTATTGTGCCTATGAGGAATTGGTGAAGGTTCTATGCTTGTAATGGTTCATATGTATGCTCTATGTGCAGTATGTTCTCAGTGATTTTATGTGTACTTGGAAGTCTTTTGTGAGCATTCTTTATGTGTTGTGATGTAATTTTATGTGTTACCCTATGGCTTGGCATATGATTAGGGGATTGGAATTTCTTATGATGAATGGGGTCACGTGAGTTACGTTGTTTGACACCTAGACCGCCAGGGCACATTGGGATTTTCTCCTTTATGTAATTCAATGATAACATTTAATAATTGATTGGTCTTGGGTTTCACCTAATAAAATAATTCTATTTGGTTGAGGCCATATGAGATGGCAATCTAATCTCCCTTGTACACACATACGTTGAGATGGCTCCACATGTCTGTTAAGGGATTGTTTTCACCCTTCTTTTGTGAGGGTAGCTTGTATGTCTATTAGGAGTATGGATTTCTCTTATTTAGTAGGATAGCATACATGTCTACTATGGGTGCATATTTACCTTATTTGTGAGGCTATCATGAAGGAGCATGACTAGTAAGGATTTCCATATTCCCCTTCTATATGATGACAGCATGTGATGACACTCCATTCCTACATGTGATCATGTCCATATGCCATGATTTATTGTACACCTCTGGAAGAGTTTATTATTGATTTCAGCCTTGTGATATTATGTGATTATTGTTTGTTAGGTCCTGGAGACAACTGAGAGGGGGGGTGAATTAGGTGTCAAAATAAATTCAAACCAAAAACAACTTAACCAACCTTAATGCTTAATACCAGTAAATTAGTCTTTTATGTTGATAGACAGTTTTATCAATTAATTGCAGTACCAGTAAAGATTAATGCATGAAACAAAAAGACAATAACATCCACAACACATAACACCAATTATTTGTACATGGAAACCTTGTAAGGGGAAAAACCACGATGGGAAACCTTACCCACAATCAGATGATACTACTGTAGATAGTATGTGTATACAAATGGGGTTTGCATGTGCAGACAGGCCAAGCGCCTAGACCTCACTGCTCAAACACAAATAGGAGTCACACTGACTACAATTGGATGGTTAAATCCAATAAGGATGTACTGCTCAAAATAGCATATTACTATGTTGGATTCAGTACTAGTGTAGTTCTAATTGTCTTCACAAAAACCTTGATTCACTTTCAAATGATGTCTGTGTGTAAAGCTTTGCTTATTCTTGCATATACCAAATTATTTCTTCCTTCACATTCCACACTTGATCTTACAAATAAGATCTTACATTTATATCATAATCCTAAGACCAATTTTAGTAGGTCAGCTCTAAAGGATATTACAATAAAATCAATTTACAAATAAAACAATATCTGATGCAATAACCGATTCAACATGTCGGCTTGATGCATTTACAACAATAATAAAACATCTCCATAGCATGTCATACTGATCTGGAAAAGATAAACCTGTCGGTGTATAACCTGGACCTATTTGCAGGTAACAGCAAATATGCAAAAACGAATATGCCAATGAACAAATCTCCAAGATAAAGTATCCAAACGATGTCTTTGACATAACCAGGTGTTTTCCATATCATTCCAAGTGCCGGTGAACATCATATCCCATCGGTGTACCAGATACTGATGACTGTGCATAAGTCACTTGCTTGTCAGTGAACATTGTCGATTCTTCAAAGTGCTAGAGTTGATAAGTGATAGTAGGTGTTGACATCAATGACAAAACCATACCAAAATACCAACAATCTCCCAAAAGAGATCATAACCAAAAGTCAAAAACTCAGATACAGAGAGTAATCTATCATCTCAAAGTATTAATCTTTCTCCCAAATGAATAATCTTTCCCCAAAAGATAATGTGTTTTTCCATAGATATCTCTCCCCCTTTGACATCAAATGCTAAAGCCAATACAAAACCAGATTTAAATACAAAATACCAACCAATTTAGTATACCAACTACTCCCCCTGAGAAGTAACTTTCTCATCAAAGCTAGAGTAAAAGATTTCTTTGTTAATTTTGTCAGTTGATGACAAACATCAACTATCTAAGTCTCTACCAGTGGGGGTATGACCCCAAGCTGATCTCTGAAATATTCAAAGGTCTCCTTAGGTAGAGGTTTAGTGAAAATATCTACAATCTTCTCTTTAGTATTCACATAAACCAGTTTTACTTCTTTTGCTTCAACATTCTCTTTCAGAAAATTTATTTTGATAAAAACGTGTTTAGTTTTAGAATGTAATACAGGATTCTTAGATATATCAATTGTTGCAGTGTTATCACAATAGATAGTTATGGGTTCCTTGCATTTTATCTTTATGTCCTTCAACATTTTCTTAAGCCATAATACCTATGTACAGTTAGTTGTTACTACAACATATTCTAATTCTGCTGTTGATAAAGATGTACAACTTTGTTTCTTACTCAACCAAGAAATTAATCTTCTTCCAAGGAAAAATGCTCCACCGGTGGTGCTTTTTCTATCATCCACATCTCCTACCCAATTTGTATCTATGTATGCACATAATTCAAAGTTTTTATCTCTAGGATACCATAAGCCAAGATTCGTAGTGCCTTGTAAGTACCAAAAAATTCTTTTGACTATTGATTCATGATTTTCTCTAGGATTACTCTGAAATCTTGAAACAATACATACTGCATTCATAATATCAGGTCTGGTTTGTGTCAAACATAGTAAACCTCCTATCATAGATTTGTACCTAGTCAGATTAACAGGTGTAGATTCATCCCTTAGTGATAATTTGTCATTTGTAGTCATAGGTGTGCTTACCGGTTTAGAGTTTTCCATCCTAAATTTCTTTAGTAACTCCTTCAAGTACTTGGATTGACTCAAGAATATACCTTTATCAGTCTATGAAATCTGCAATCCTAAAAATAATTTTATTTCTCCAATCATAGACATTTCAAATTCTTGTTGCATTTCAATAGAAAAGTCTTTACATAATGCATCTTCTCCTCCAAAGATTATATCATCAACAAAAAATTGTATAACCAAGATGTCATCATTAGTCACTTTATAGTATATGTTGCTATCAGCATTACCTTTAGAAAATCCAATCTTTAAAAGATACTTATCCAATCTTGCATACCAAGCTCTTGGAGCTTGCTTCAACCCATACAAAGCTTTCCTTAACCTGCAAACCATATCTTTGTTATCTATCAAAGAAAATCCATCAAGTTGCTTAATGTAAACTTCTTCTTCAAGATCTCCATTCAGAAATGCACATTTAATATATATTTGATATACTTTGTAGTTCTTGTGTGTTGCAAAAGCCAAGAATAATCTGACTGCCTCAATTCTAGCTACCGGTGCAAAGGTTTCATTATAATCAATTCCTTCTTTCTGAGAATATCCCTTACACACTAGTCTTGCTTTATTTTTGATTACCTTACCATCTTCATTAAGTTTATTTCTGAATACCCATTTAGTTCCAACCACATTTTTGTCTTTAGGTTAGGGAACTAATGTCCATGTGTTATTCTTCTCAATTTTCTCTAATTCTTCTTCCATAGCTTTAATCTAGTGTTTATCTTCACATGCCTCATTAATTGATGATGGTTCAATTTGAGAAATAAGACATACCTCTTCATTTGTCAGTCTTCCTCTTGTCATAACTCCTTTATACTTGTTTCCAATTATCTGATCTTCAGAGTGATTCAGTCTTACATACCGAGGTGTCTTTGTTTGTTGTTGTTCCTCAGTTACAGTGGAAATTTCAAATGATACTGGTGTAACTGGAGCTTCATTCTGTACCAGTTGATTCAATGTAGGTTCATTTGCCAGTATTTTTGTTGCTAGTTCAGAGTCTATATACCTTGAAGTTCCTCTAAATTGTTCATCAATCTTCACATTTGTACTCTCAACAATTTTCTGCAATCTTTTGTTAAAATATCTATATGCCTTGCTCTTAGATGAATAACCAAGAAATATTCCTTCATCACTTCTAGGATTAAATTTGCCAATATACTCATCTTTTCTAATATAGCATTTACTACCAAATATTCTAAAATATTTAAGAGTAGGAGTAATGCCAAACCATAGTTCATGAGGGTTCTTACTGCTTTCACCTTTGATGTGAACTTTGTCGAATGTATAGACTGTTGTGCTTATTATCTCTCTCCAATATACATGTGGTAGATTTTCTTCTGATAACATACTTCTAGCTGCATTCAAGATGGTTCTATTTTTCCTTTCTATAACTCCATTCTGTTGTGGTGTCTAGGGTGCTGATAATTGTCTTTTGATTCCATTCACTTCACATAATGCATTAAATTCCTTAGATGTTAATTCACCTCCTTGGTCTGATCTCAAACATTTGATTTTCTTACCAGTTTCATTCTCTACCATTGCTTTGAATAGTTTGAACTTCCCAAGTGCTTCTGATTTTTCTCTGAGAAAAGTAACCCAAAACATTCTAGAATAGTCATCAATGATTAGCATGAAATATCTATCACCTTGTAAAATTTTAGTTCTAGATGGACAACATAAATCAGTATGAATTAAGTCAAGAGCATTATTGGATTTTTCTGGAATACTTTTAAAAGTTTCTATAACTTGTTTTCTAAATTGACATTCCTTACATACCGGATTGTGAGGTTTAACAATCTTAGGTAAATCTCTAACTACCTTAGTAGTACTAATTTTTACCATTCAACCAAAATTTACATGATAGAGTCTCTTATGTCATAGCCAACTTTCAACAATGTGTGCAATCAAGCATGTATTTTCATTGTTATTCAAATGAAAGATTTTACCTCTAGTTTGATTACCGGTTGCAATTTCCAAACCAGTTTTGTTCATAATTTTGCATTTTCCATTCTTGAATTGTAACTGAAATCCTTTCTCAACTTTTCCTTTGATCAAACAAGCTTTGTCATCTCCAAATCTTACTAAGCCTCCATTATATTCCTGAAAGTTCAATAATTTACCTTTATCACCAGTCATGTGATGTGAACATCCTAAATCAATTATCCATTCATCCTTAACTTCAATTTTAGCTACCAAGGCATGTTCTACTAGTTGAGTAGCAGGTGTCAGTTGATCTTCTATTATAGTTGTATGCGGGAAAAGTGGGTCGATAGAACTTGAAATGCAAAAAATGGAGTTCTAGGGAGCCTTGCTCACACACCCACAGGACTTCTTGGTGCAAGCTATGGAGTCATGAAGTATGGCTCAGCTTCCCAAGGTTGGTTCCATGGTTCTCTATCTCACAAGGTCCCTCAAACCAATGTCTTTGCTCTCAGATCACTGAGCAAAGTGGTTTAGGGATGACAAATGCAAGAATGAGGGATGCTTTGTTTGATTTTAAGATGAAATGCATCCTAAGCTATGCATGATCCTATAAGTGCAATAAACTAGATATAAGATGACAAGATTAGTAACAAGACTATCCTAGCATGCTATATTAGTCAATGATTAAACTAAATGATAAGGAACATACTCTAAACATGCATATTTAGATTAATTCCTATTTAAAAAAGAGGCTAAAATGATGAGCATAAATGATATATGAAAGCTTGAATGGATTTTAGTATAAGTGTGATGCTAAAGACTTGGATGATGATAAATGGAGGAATGAGAGCTCTATTTATAGCAAAAATAGGGCAATGGATGGTCAAGATTGAAAGAGGCAATCAAGGGTTGAGTTTGAAAGTTGAGAATCCGTGTTTGCAATTAGCACCAATGAAATGGTGACAATTGTCAACATAAGGTTGGTTGAGAGGATATGTAAGAAGCATTAAATGCTTGAGAAGACCTCATGGTTACCCTAGGGGTTAAGGGTTAAGGTTAAGTTAAGATTACCCATTAGATAAAGTTTTTATCCAAAGGATAAATTCTTGTGCAAAGGATTAAGGATAACCATGGTCAAAGCAATAAATACTTGATGAGACCCTTGGGTTACATGGAGGTTGAGTTTAGGGAAATTCTTTAACCATGCTAGAGGGTTGAGTTAACCATTAATGGTTATGAAGACTTTGGGGACAAATTTGTAAGAGTCCTTCCAAATTTGGGGGTATTCAACAAGTTAGCTTGTTGAATGGATAAAGGCTTTAATGCTTTTAGAAGACTTTACTCCAAATTTGAGAAGTGACCTCCTCAAATTTAGGGAAAAGGGATAATGGATGGGTTTGGGTTAATTAATTAGGATTAGATGGATTAGGAAGAGGGTTAGGATGCAAGTGGGAGGTGTAGGATTTTGCAAGTGGATGAAGGGATAATGGATTTTAATTAAATTTAATTCAATTTGGTTGCAATTAAATAAATTAGATTTATTTAATTTAGGATAACTATTTTAATTAAATTTGAATTTAATTAAAAAGTGGATAGGGGCTTTAATTGAATAAAATGAATTTATTCTATTAAATGATAAAAGAGGTATAGTGAATTTAACTGAGTAATTTACTTAAATAAATAGAGGAATATAGGTAATTTAATTAAATTGGATTTAATTAAATAGAGAAATGAACATAAAATATTCATTTAGGAATATGGTCATTTTTATACGTCTACATTTTGCCCCTCTTTGAATTGACGTGTGTGCACATGTTATTTCAAAGAAAATGATGTGTTGATGCGATTTTATGATCAATGTTGTTTTTATGGATTTTCATGTCTTGCCCCAGATTTGATGCGTGATGCCCCAGATTTGATGTGTGATGGTGATAATGCCCCCTCGGGAGATGAATCAAAATTTTGGAAAATGTGATTTGATTTGATAATTGTGTTTGTTGTGCAAAATTTTGGCTAGGTGGAGTGTGTAAATTGATTCATCTCCTGATAATTGATGTGTGTGAGGGTATGAGGGAGACCGCGAGTAAATTTCATGCTCATTTCTCTAACCCTAATTTTATTTTACCCTATAAAAGGGAAAAAGTGCATTTTCTTGTCTCATTTGTGCTTGTTGACTTTGGAGAAAGAGACTTTTGGAGAGAAGACAAAATGTCTATTCCCTATTCTATGCATCAATTTGAGCATGTTCAGAGGTATCAGAGGTCTGCTGCGTATGGAGCACCGGTAAGTCAACCCTTTTGACCCCTTTTTGATTTTTAATTTGATCATTTTTTGTCAGTTTTTTATTTTTGAAATGCGGTTTTCACATTTTGGCGCATAGGAGTCTTAGTTTAGCGCATACAAAAAATTTAGTAGTGCATAGAGTTTCAATTTAGGGTAGTGTCCAAAAATTTATAGGTTAGCGCATGGCCTTAGGTTAGCGCATGATGGACATAGGGTAGCGCTTCGGGTTAAACGGGTAGTGTATAGGATCCATAGGGGGTCGCATGGGCAGAGGGATGTAGAGCATAGGTTAGACCTAGCACATAGGGTTAAATAGGTAGCGCAGATATGGGATAGGTTAGAGCATGGGTCGGGTTTAGCACTTAGAGTAGATTAGTTGGCGCATGGAGAAAAAAGGGTAGCATGTAGAGTTAGTCTAGCGCATAGGGTAGATAGGATAGTGCATGGAGAAAATAGGGTAGTGCATGGATTTAGTCTAGCACATGCAGTAGGTTTTACAAGATAGGATGATTTTTGAATGTAGAAAATTACATAGGATAAGGTCAGTTTTGCCTGGGGAGGTGGAATGTTTTTGATAGTTTGTCCAATATGAGTATTGATATAACTTGGTTTGATTTGCGATTTTTCAAGCTATTGATGTAGATATTAATGTGTTTTTTATCGAACCTTGATTTGATTTGCATTGTTTCAAGTTAATATGTGTGGAGCTTGAATTGTGTTACAAGCTGATATGAACATGGAAACTTGAGTTGTTTTACAAGTTTTGATATGGGTTGGAAACTTGAGTTGTTTTACAAGCTGATATGGGTGGGAAACTTGAATTGTTTTACAAATTTATGTGATGTGGAGACTTGAGTTGTTTTACAAGTTTTGATATGGTTTTTGAAAAACTTGAGTTGTGTTACAAGCTGATATGGAATGATATGATGTGGAACTTGATTAGATTTGCAAAATGTTTCAAGGCTTTGATGTGATTTTGATTTTGATATCTTTGTTTTGATGAGGAAACTAATATTGGACTTGTGTTGCTCTTTGACAGGAGTGATTGGGAGTGGTTCAGTCCCGTGTGCGGTTCCCCAGACCATGGGCATTGATACCACAGTTGGCACAGGATGACTTAGATATTATTGAGAGATGTGGCTTGTCATCTTTATTGGATATGTCTCAGTTCACTGTGAACTGGGGTTTACTTACAGCGCTCGTAGAGAGATGGCATAGTGATACAAACACCTTCCACTTTGCCACAGGTGAGATGACGGTTACTCTTGAGGACTGTTACGGGATATCACGGATTCCTATAGCAAGTGCATTATTGTCGTACGAGCAAACCAGGGAGGGTGGGATAGAGGCACTGCGGTGCATATTTCATGATGAGACAGTGTGTGGGTATGAGATCCCTTGGCAGGAGTTCTTGGATCTGGACTATGCGCCTCTTCCGTTACTACTAGCAGGTTTCATAGGTGGATTCCTATGTCCCGATCGTAGGTGACTGTAGGTCGAAGGGATTTTCTGTAGGTTGGGGATTGGTGCTTGAGGAGATGGTGACACAGGGTCATATATTTGTGTGGGTATTGGCCATGTTAGCTCATTTATACAGGGATTTACATGAGGTGGTATATCTGGGATATGGCAGTTTGTCAGCTAGCATGACACTCCTACAAGTATGGTGTTGGAAGCACATTCCAGCAGCTAGGCCACTGGTGGATAGAGACAGGCCTGCTAGGTGGGCATATGCATATGGATACAAGGGGCTAGTTGTCCAGTGTAAGCTGGGCAAACTGCAGCACTGGAGGAGGGTGTTGGATGATATTGATACGGTCGTCTGGCGACCATATACAGATTGTGAGGTCTGGGTCGAGGATGGGCTGGAGATGCCTTATGTTTTTATGAGTCAGTTTTTGATAGGGCGGATGCCCTTTATGATCAAGAGATTCCAGGTTGGTAGAGTTTTGCGGCAGTACGGTCAGCAGCAGGGGATACCATAGGGGACCTTCTTGTATGCGCGCCGAAGGCAAGATATACTAGATTGGGGCCCTACTATTGATAGTAGAGCAGTTGTAGAGGATTTCTCCAGCTTAGCGGACTAGATATGGGACTATGCTCTTGAGATACTAGATGTTGGGATGACACATGAGTTCGCTGGCTTATTTGCAGCTCGTGCTATGGCCAGTATATCAGATCCAGAGGAGATGCGACCTACCTTCGATGATGATGAGGATGAGGTAGGGGGAGATGGTGATGAGGGAGATGATGGAGGTGGAGGAGGACAACAAGGGAGAGGATGTCAAGGGATGAGAGGAGACAGAGGAAGAGATGGGGGAGTGCAGGTGGAGAGAGCAGTTCGACGAGCTGTGATGGATAGAGGGAGAGGAGGGTTGGCGATCAGAGCAGGGGAGGAGGGGAGAGTGGGAGAGGTGATAGCAGTGGTGGGAGGGACTGATGAGTGGAGATAGCCAGTGCAGAGGAGGAGGACTGATGAGTTACCTCCACCAACACCGAGGACAGGCAGAGGGATAGGGGTACCTCTTCACAGGTGCCCCTATGGGTCCAGATCCCAATGCATGTGGAGGATGCCCAGATCAGGACCCTACAATTGACAGTATAGTAGTTGCAGGCACAACTACTGATGCAGCAGCGTCAGATTACCCAACTGACCCTAGAGCGCGATATGGAGATAGAGCGGCAAGGTCGAGCGGAGGAGCTGGCAGGGAGCATGCAGAGAGCGGCAGCAGGTTCTCCTATGAGGGACATCATGAGAGAGTTGTCCTTGAGAGTGAGGGAGGCAGAGTACTATCGATGCCATTATGAGGATGCTGTGCCCAGGGAGCGCAGAGTGCAGAGCTTCACGTAGTCAAGATCGAGTCGATCTCGAGAGGCTGGGTCACAGTCAGAGAGCAAAGGCGTGATGGGGCCTTCGAGACAGGACCTTCCTGGAGATCTAGGAGTTGGGACATCAATGGCAAGACCATCCCCCTCAGGAGATAGTCATACTTGAGAGACGATGTTTCTATTGTATTTTGGATCATTGTTTTGTATGGGGCACAGACATGACAGATTTTGTATTTTTTGATCATTTTTTGATATATATATGACACCATTTTCTTTGATCATGTGATGTGTTATGGATGCATGTTCTATATGTTTTTACTTTACTTTGTGATGATGCAATGCTTAGATAGATGATATGATGCATGATGTAAATGTATGATGTAAGATGTATCTTAAAAATGAGATATATGATTTGATATGATGTAAATGGGATGTATGATTTGATATGAAACTACTTGTAAAATGATATGCAACTACTTGTAAAATGATATGCAACTACTTGTTTTTGAAGCATCTTCATTCTGCATTTGTCATCCCGATATAACCATATGTTATTTTGCTTTCGATATAGGTATCATCATTGAGCATTGATTTGTTTGGGATATGTTGAAAATTTATACAAGCATAATGGTATAATTGAACCATAATGACCTGAGAAAAATTTACATGAGGCTTGACTTTGCAAGATAGCACAAGTGTCAAGGTATAATAGAACCAGGATGACTTGAGTGTGGCTTGTGTATAACAGACAAGATTAAACCATTTGTATGCGTAAAGTGGAATCGTGTCTTTAGTGATATTCATTGTATCACGTCTTGAGACAAGTATTTACACAGTACAAGTGATCGCCTCACAGACATAAGACTAAGAAAATATTGGAGTTTTCCCATTATCTCTATCTTTGAAGCATTGTTGAGAAAATGTAGAGAATCCAATAATTTAAAAGGTTCAAAAGCAAAAATAGTCAAGACTTTATGTAATAATGCAACATTTAGTATTTCAGAAAATCATTCATCGTAGTGTTTTTGTGATTCCTATTTTAGCGATTCAATGTTTTGTTCTGTGATGGAGTAAGTTTTTGGTTGTTGGATGTGGTGTTTCTGAGTTTTGCAAATAGTCTTGATGTTTTGAACATACTACAAGATTTTAGGATTATTGCCCCTAGCTAAGTGTGTCTCATGATGTGGATATGCACAGTGATTACCAATCCATGGTGAGATGTGGTGAGAGGATACATGGATAAACCAGGATAGTGAATACGCTAAGTATGTCCTGAATTGATGTTTACTAAGTGCCGGGCGATGGCCGATAGTGCTCTACTGTAGGGATATAGATATAGATAAAGGAGTTGTCCTCTCACAATGGCGTCTATTACCAGGTTTTCACCAGTTGCTTTTATTGTACCTTTTTATTTGCTTTTTTTTGATTTTTTGATTTTTTTTGTTTTTGACCTTTTCTGTGCATTAGACTGCTCAAGTGTAGTTTTTCTTCAGATGAATGTTGTTAGTTGGTTCGTCGAGCATATCTCCTTCTGAAGTTGTAAGCTGATAAGCACCTGATCCATAGACTGATATGATGACATAGGGACCCAACCAGTTAGGTTCAAATTTCTCTTTCTTTTCTTGATCTTGCTAATTTATTGGATTTTCTTTGAGGACTAGGTCACCAACTTTGAAGTTGTGAGGGATGACCTTATGATTGTAGCTTCTGCACATGCGTTGTTGATATGCTTTGAGATGAGTGTAAGCATGCTAACATCTTTCATCTAATAGTTCCAGTTCTTGTAGTCGGTTGACTCGATACTCTTCATCTGGAATTAAGCCTTTTAGAGAGACTCTGAGAGATGGAATTTCTACCTCTAGCGGTAAAATAGCTTATGATCCATAGACCAATGAGAAAGGTGTTGCTCCTGTAGGTGTACGGATGCTAGTTCTATATGCCCAAAGTGCTGGATTGAGTTGTACATGCCAATTTTTGCCTGCATCATTTATTGTTTTCTTGAGGATTTTCAGTATTGTTTTGTTGGATGCTTCTGCTTGACCATTCCCTAGAGGTAGTATGGCGTAGAGAACCGATGTTGTATTTTGAATTGTTCACATAGTTCTTAGACATCTTGGTTTTTGAACGGTCGTCCATTATCGGTGATGATGGAACTTGGAATACCATATTTGCAGATCAAATAGTTCAGGATAAAAGACGCAATTTGTTTTCCAATTACTGTGGTCATGGGGATTGCTTCTATCCACTTGGTAAAGTATTTTGTTGCAGTTATAATGAACTTGTGTCCATTTGAAGATGAAGGATGAATTTTGCCGACCAAGTCTAGTCCCCACTAACAAAAGGGCCAGGATGTTGTAAATGGCTGCAGTTCCTGTGCTGGTGCATGTATCAGATTGCCATGGATCTGGCACTTAGGACACTTCTTGGCGAAGTAGTAAGAATCTTTTTCCATTGTAGGCCAGTAGTATCCCATCCTTAGAATATTTTTAGCAAGAGTAGTCCCACTTGAATGTGTGCCACAAATACCTTCATGAAGCTTGTGTAAAGTGGAATCAGATTCATTACAATCAAGGCAACGAAGAAGAGTACCATCTAGACCTCGACGGTACAAAGTATCAGCAGTAAGGGTATATCGAGCGGCTTGTCAGATAAAATTATGTTTTTGGTTACGGGATTAATCAATGGGTAGGATGTTGTTTTTTAGATAATCATATATGGGTCCATATAAAGGGGAATCTGAACCAGTTAAGCCATAGACAACATGGGATTCAGAGTGGTCATAGGCTGGGGAGAATAGTTGCTCTACCAAAAACTCATAATGACTCTGTTGCTCTAGAATTTGTAGTAATGAAGTGATAGTAGCCATGGCATTGGCTTCTTTGTTGTTCAACCTTAGTATTTGCTCGAAGGTGATGTGTACAAAATATTGTTTGAAGTCATCCACCATTTGCTTGTAGGGTAGTAGCTTGTCATCCTTTGTCTGATAGTCATTGTTGACTTGATTGATGACTAGTTGTGAATCTCCATAGACCATTAACTCTATGATTTTCCATTCTACAGGCATTTTAATGCCTATAACCAATGCCTCATATTCAGCCACATTATTTGTGCATGGAAACATAAGCTGATATGATCATGGTATAGTGTGTCCTCCAGGAGTGATAAAGAGAATGCCAGCACCTGAACCATGTTGGGTGTAGGATTCGTCAAAGTATAGGGTCCATTGTGTGGTAGAAATAGCAAGAACATCCCTGTCTATAAATTCAATCTCCATAGTTTGTTTTCCTGGTAGTGGTGCTTCAGCTAGTTGATCTGCAATTGCTTGTCCTTTGATAGCTCTTTGTTCTATGTAGTGGATGTCAAATTCACTAAGAATCATGACCCATTTAGCCAACCGGCCGGTAAGAGATGCCTTGCTGAGTAGATATTTGAGAGGATCAATTTTTTCCACTAGCTTAATTATGTGTGCTAGCATATAATGTCAGAACTTTTGAGATGCGAAGACTACCATTAGACAAGCCTTCTCAATGAATGTATAGTTGAGTTCATAGCCATTCAATGTCCTGCTGATGTAGTATATGGCTCATTCCTTTCCTTGTTGATCTTCTTGTGCCAATAGTGCCCCCAGTGATATATCTATTGTTGAAATGTATAGAATAAGGGGCTTTCCTGCTACCAGTGGTACTAGAACTAGTGGGTTCATCAGATACTGTTTGATTTGATAAAAAGATTCTTCACACTTGGCTTCCCATCTGAAAGGTACATTCTTATGGAGCAAATGATTGAATGGTAGACTTTTATTAGCTAGTTGAACAATGAATTGCCTGATTGATTGGATTCATCCTTGTAGAGATCTGAACTGACTGATATTCTTTGGTGGTGGCATCTCCATAATGGCTTGTACCTTTGCTAGATCCACTTCAATACCTTTAGCTAAGATGATGTAGCCTAGTAACTTGCCTGATGTAACCCCGAAGACACACTTCTTAGGGTTGAGCCTGACTTGGAATTTCTCCAATCGATCAAAGCTCTTTGTCAGGATGTTGAGGTGTTCTGCTCTGGTGAAGGATTTAGCTAGTAAATCATCCACATAGTCTTCCATGAAGGTATGCATCATGTCATGGAAGATTATTGTCATCACTTGTTGATAAGTAGCCCCTGCATTCTTTAAGCCAAAAGGCATAACATTCCAAAAGTAAGTTCCCCAAGGACAGGTAAACATTGTTTTATCTTGATCCTCTGGGGCTATTTTTATTTGATTATAGCTTGAAAAACCATCCATTAGTGAGAGCATTGCATGGCCCGCTGTGAGGTCTACAATTATGTCGATACTGGGCAGAGGAAAGTCATCCTTTGGATAGCATTTGTTGACATCTTTGAAATTAGTGCAGATCCTGATACTATCATCTAGTTTTGATACTGGTACTATGCTGGAAATCCATTCTGCATAGTCTATGGGTCGAATGAATCTGTCATCTAATAGTTTTTTTAGTTTAGCCTTGACCATGAGTGCCACATGTGGATTAATCTTTTGTAGTTTTTGCTTGACTGGCTTAACTCCTAGAGAGATGGACAAGTGATGCATGATCAAGTGTGGATCAATTCCAGGCATATCTGCATATGACCAAGCAAAGTTAATTTGCTTTTCTTTAAAAAAGATGAGAAATGTTGATCTTTCCTCGCCTATCAGAGATTCTGCCAGGTGTATGTTTTTGGTTGCTTCTGTAGTACCAATGTTGATTGATTGAGTGGGTTCAATCAATATGGGTGATCGCTCATGAAAATGTTCAGGAATAGTGTCAAGTCTCTCATCCTTAGGTGCCTTAAAAAGGTTTTCACCCTCAGATGTGTCCTTTATTTTTACTTTTTTGTGATCGAGAGCTGCCATGGACTAGTTTTCAACATCAGATCTTTTATTTGGTTCATTTTTGCGACTGAGAGACTTGGCACTCCCTGGTTTGCAAACATCACTACTTCGTTCACTAGTAGAGCTTGTTTCTTAGTTAACGGTACATAGGTAGTGGATAATAGATTCATCATCTGGGAAAATTGGTATATCATGTATTTTGGGTTCGTCCTAGTGAATGAGGTCGGGAAAGACAAGCAGTAAGGAATCGTTTGGTGGATCAAGTCCTGCTACTGTAAGTGTTAAGATAGAGTTTTCATCATGATTGGTTTTGGTTTCAAAGAAGTCAAGGATTTTGTCGAGGTCTTCGATGGTATCATCTTCCGTATAGACTTGTTCATAATGTTTCTGTTTGCTTTCATTGGCATCATAGATATTTTGCGGTCCAAATTTAGGTAGTCTATCTTCTGCATTATGTTCTTCTTGAGAAAGGGATATGGAGCCAGTATTGTCAATGATATCTCTAGTAGTGTTTGAGAGGCTACCCCATTCATATTCATTGGAATCAATCTCTGAGTTATCATCCCAGATTTTATCAGTGTTGTAAACAGGTATGTTGTATGGTGAAAATATATCTTTGATGATGGATACCAGTTTGATAGTTTTTGTTGAGTCTGTGTCAGATCCTGCTTCTACTTTTTGTATTTGTTCATAGATTGTGCCTCCTTGGGGAGGAATAACGATATTCAGAGATGATTCTATTTGTTTTTGAGATATTGGTGTTTGTATATGAGCTACTACTATAGATATGGCCTTCTTATGAATGAGGAGCTTTTCCTGATGTTGCTTTTGTTCTTGACGTTCACGTGCCTTGCGGATTATTTTTGCTGACTCAAATAGTGCTTCCTGCCAGGATTCTTCTTTGTATTTCTTCTTTGTTTTCCATTAAGGTTTTGGAGTTATGCATGGTATCTTTCTTAATAGGAAAGTGAGTTTACAGCCCAATCCTATTTTGTCTCTACTGAGCTGTGAAGGAAGGTCTATGGGTTCAGTGACTCCTTCTTTACATTTTCCAATAGGTCCTTTACCATCATATCCCATGTGTTGCATGATTAAGTAGCCCTTTCCATATAGGTGTGTTGGTAGAACTATATCCAGAGCAGCTACTCTGTTATCTTCTTCCTCATCTTTGTATAACCAGCTAAGAATGTCCTTTTCTTCTGATTCATGTGCTAGAGTGCCTAGTTGGATGAAGGTATCATCAAATTTGGTGATGGGCTTGATAGTTCTAATACTTAATATAAGTACAGAACCAATAGCCAACAAGATGAGGGGGGGGGTGAATCATACAAACTTAATCATCCATAAAAACATCAGATTCAACCTCGGTAACATATACTTTAGTAATATAACCAAAACTGTCAAACATGCAAACTCAAAAGCATATAAACATCATAAACCTCATAACACCATATTTAACGTGGAAACCCAAATAGGGAAAAACCACTGTGGGATTTTGGACCCACTAAGAAATATACTATTCTAGAGTATGCTCGGTTAAAAGAAAATCCTGTTAAAGATTACAAACACATTGCTAGATGTGACCCGGTTAAGGGATTTCCCTCAGATCTATTAGGATCTTCACCTTGTTAGAAGTGACCTTGTTAAAGGATTTCAAACACTCAATCAGAATGTCACCTTGCTAGAGGGTTTTACAAATAAGACTGTTAAGTCCACTCGGTTAAGAGATTTTCTGTCACTTTGTCAAAATAACAGTAATAAAACCTATCTGCAACTTCACATCTAAAATGCTAAAGTAGATTCCTATTTGTTCAATACAATCTAGACATAGAACTAATCTTGTCTATCTGCTGGGCTTCTATACTCTATTATTCAAACAGGTCTTCAAGCTTCTGTGCTCGGTAATCACTATGTAGCATCCCTGTGCATACACTTGCCCGCATACATTGTTTATCAACAGTTTCCTATTTATAAACAATTAGGTAACCGCATAATCTCCTTGATCACATTTCCCATGATCAATCATAGCCGTCAGATCTTCGATCTTGTCCAGGTTCGATGCATCTTTCGATTTGAAAATGTTTTACCCTGCCTTGGAACTTGCATATATTTCTTGGAACTTGTGCTAGGGTATTACAGTTCAATTTGAGCTATAGATCTTCATGTTGACTTTCCATTGCCTTAGATTATTAACAAACTTCATCTATGGCTCACCAATCATTTAATCAATTCCAACTCATCAGCTTCCTTTATTAAATAACGCATGTAAACATTTAATCCATTATGTTATAGCTCGGTTACAACTCGGTAACAACTCGGTGAATACTAAACTTCACTCAGTAGACATTTCGCCTTCATTAACCGATAGCGATAACCTTAGGGTTTGCCGACTAGGTTCTTTGCTTGATAACATAGTATAGTATTATCCTTTACAATTTACAACATATGTATGATGTTAAAACAATCTAAAACATCATGATCTCATCATTGTCTGACTCGGTACTAGTTGCCCATTGAATACCTTATTCGTCCCCTTATTCATCATATTCTTTCCTGTGTCTTTTATCGACATCTTTATACTCTTTAAATCATACTTCTCAAGATATGGCAACATCATACTGAATTAGAAAATCAATTTCTTGACATCAATTACAAAATAATAATATCAAGACAGTAAAACATCCTTAATCAGTCATATCCATAATCATCAACAATCTTCTCAATATCCTTATGAAATGCCAACAATCTTTCATTGTCTGTTATAATGCTATATTGCCAACAATCTCCCCCTTTGGCATTGATGGCAAAACCGATTGATTTGACCTTACAAGATTCAGATTGTTGTGATTCTGAAATGCTGAAATGCTCTCCCCCATACATTAGACTTCTCATGTTTTCTTCAGTTTTCTTTCCAATCTATAGTCTTCTCATTAGTCTTCTCCCCTTTATAGTAGTCTTCTCTCCCTTTGACAACAATGCCAAAAAGTAAAGAACTAAAACATAATTTTTGTTTGTATGAAGTGATTTCCTATTGTTGTGTATCAACTGAGTCTCGGTCAGAGCATTTTGTCTTCAATTCTTGTTCCCTGTAATATTCTTGTAATATGTCCTGTACATCTTTAGAAAATATCCTAAAGTGTCTAAATCAGCATCAACTCCCAAAAGATATTAGATAGAGTCATCGGATTGATGCTTTCACCGAACTCGGTCAGTGAGTAGAAGATAGGGGTAGGACCCCTAACTTACTTCTGAGATATTCAAAAGTGTCCCTTCGTAGTGGCTTGGTGAAGATATCTGCTATTTGTTCCTTTGTGCTAACATACTCCAACACCACTTTCTTCTCCTAAGCTTCTTCTCTAAGATAATGATATTTGATAGATATGTGCTTTGTCGTAGAGTGCATAGTAGGATTCTTTGAAATATTAATGGCACTAGTATTGTCACAGAATATAGTTACTGGCTCGGTAACTTTCTCATTTATACCTTCCAACAGTTGTTTGATCCATGCAATGTTTGTACAATTCAATGTTGCAGCAACATATTCAGCTTTTGTTGTTGACTGTGAAACACATCCTTGTTTCTTGCTAAGTCAACTCACTAGTCTTTCTCCTAAAAAGAAAGCTCCTCCACTTGTGCTTTTTCTGTCATCAATGTTGCATGCCCAATCAGAATCAGTATAAACTTTTAAATCAAAATCATTTCCTTTTTGATATACTAAGCCATAATCCTCAGTGCCTTTCAAGTATCTAAAGATTATTTTAATTGTTGTCATGTGTGTTTCCTTAGGATCCGCAGAGAATCTTGCAACTATACCTACTGCATGTGCTTTATCTAGTCTGCTGTGAACAACATATTGTAGCTTTCCAATCATGGATCGGTAAAGTGTCTCATCAACAGATGTAGATTCATTATTCTTTGACAATTTACAGTTGGTAGTCATAGGAGTACTTACTGGTTTTGAATCTTCCATTCCAAATTTCTTCAAGATTTCCTTTATGTACTTGGATTGAGTAATGAAAATATCATTTTTCATTTGCAGTATCTGTAAACCTATAAAATACTTTATCTCATTGATTAATGACATCTCAAATTCTTTGCTCATTTCATTTCCAAAGTTCTTGCATAAAGAGTCATTTCCACAAAATATAATATCATCAACAAATATGGCTGAGATCAGTATTCCATTTTCATCATTCTTCATGGACATGTTGTTGTTCTCACTTGTCCTTATAAAACCAATCTTAATCAAATAAGAGTGCAATCTTTCATACCATGCTATAGGTGCTTGTTTCAAACCATATAAAGCTTTGTTCAATTTACATACCTGATCTTTATTATTGTCTTCAACAAATCCTTCAGGTTGTTCAATAAAAACTTCTTCTTCCAATATTCCATTCAGAAATGCAGATTTGACATTCATTTGATATACCTTGAAATTTTTGAAAGCAGCATAAGCCAACAATGTTCTTACTCCTTCAATTCTAGCAACAGGTGCAAAAGTTTCACCATAATCAATTCCTTCTTCTTGAGCATAACCTTTGCAAACTAGTCTTGCTTTGTTTCGAATGACATCTCCTTTTTCATTTAGCTTGTTTCTGAAAATCCACTTTGTACCGATTACATTTTTGTCCTTTGGTCTTGGGATTAGTGTCCATGTGTCATTCTTCTTGATTGGATCAATCTCTTCTGTCATAGCATTTATCCAATCTTCACTATTAAATGCCTCTTTCACTATTCTCGGTTCAAATTCAGATATCAAACATGTGTTCTGTCTCAATTTGTTCCTTGTCATCACTGGATCATCCTTATCTCCTATAATCTAACTTGGTGCATGATGTCTTCTGACATACTTAGCTAATACAGGCTTGGTAGGCTCTGTATGATCTTCTTCATCACTCGGTAACTAGATATTCTCTTTATTTTCTTCAACAGTCTTCTCGGTAAGACTTCTCGGTTGAACATAGACAAATTCATCATAGTCTTCTAGTTCCTTGGAATTTCCTTCATCATTTCTTTCTACAAATTCATCACTTTTCACTTTTGCACTTTCTACTATTTTGTTAGATGATTTGATCAGACATTTAAATGCTTTTCTTCTAGAAGAATAACCTAGAAATGTTCCTTCTTCACTTTTCTGATCAAACTTGCCATTTCTATCATCTTTATGAACATAGCATCTACTTCCAAAGATTTTAAAATAACTTACATTAGGTTTCTTATCATACCAGATTTCATATGGTGTCTTCAAAGTACCTTTCTTCAATTGAACTTGGTTCAAGGTGTAAATAGCAGTGCTTATTGCTTCTCTCCAAAATGTTTGTGGCACCTTCTTTTCAATCATCAATGTTCTAGCACAATCCACAATAGATCTGTTTCTTCTCTTAGCTATTCCATTCTGTTGTGGAGTTCTTGGTGCAGAGACTTGTCTTTTAATACCATGATCATTGCAAAATAAATTTAACTCATCAGATGTGAACTCTCCTCCTCTATCTGATCTAAGACATTTCAGTTGTCTTCTTATTTCATTTTCAACTCTTGCCTTGTACCATTTAAACATTTGAAAAGCTTCTGATTTTTCTTTTAAAAACATTACTGACATCATCCTTGAATAGTCATCCACAAATAATATGAAATATTTATCACCATAATAACTTTGAACTTTCATGGGACCACAAAGATCAGTGTGCACTAGATCTAAAATTCCCTTAGAAGTGTAAGACTTACTTGTAAAGCTTGATCTTGTCATCTTACCCATCTAGCATCCTCAGCACATAACATTCTTAGGTTTTTCAAGACTCGGTAGACCTCTTACTCGGTGCTTCTTACTTATTTTGATCAGATTATCAAAATTTACATGATAAAACCTTTTATGCTATAACCAGGTATCATCTAACTTTGCATGCAAACACTTATTACGAGTTGAGTCAAGGTGAAATGTGTTACCTTTTGTTTGTGTCCCGGTAGCAGCTAACTTTCCATTCTTGTCATGAACTTTGAATATTCCCTTCTAAAATTCTATTTGGTAACCTGTGTTGTTTAGCTATGCTACACTCAACAAATTGTATTTCAAACCTTCAACCCAATAAACATTATTGCATCTTGCATTGTCAAGAAGTGTTATAGATCCTTTACCTTTTACTGGACATGGTGCATCATTACCAAATCTGACATAGCCTCCATCATAATCTTCTAATATAACAAACTTGTGTTTATCTCCTATCATATGATGTGAGCATCCACTATCTATAATCCAAGAATCATTAGTGTTTATGTGAGATATTAGGGCTTTTTCTTCATACCTATCTTCATCTGATCCATCTTTGATAGCCACATAAACTACTTCCTCTGTATCAGACTCATCTAATTTATCATCGTTAGATTCCTCATTAGCTATTAGGCATGTCTTTTTATCTCTTCTTCTGTAGTCTCGGTGTCCTCTATAATGATTATCTTTCTATCTGTCATCTCGGTAATCTCTCTTTTCAGTAGAATCTTTGTCAGGATAGTTAGAAGCCATATGTCTTATCTTATCACAATTGAAACATTTCAAAGGTAGCTTTCCTTTATACTTACCTTTGCCTCTCGGTAACCTTTTGGCTAATAGTGCTTCAAACTCTTCTTGCTTTCTGATTTCCTCATACAGTTTGTGTACTGCCTCCATGTTCTTACGAAATCTTTCACTTGCTCCACTATGATCTCCTTTAGAATACTTATACTTTCTTTCATTGAAATCATTAGATTCATCAAGATGAAAAGAACTAAATGCAGATTCAACTTTATTTACCGAAGATCCACTATTATCAAAGTTACTTAACTCAAATGCATGTAGCTTACCAATAGTGGCATCTAAAGAAACCGGCATATTAGGTACATACCTCAATTCATTGATTGCAGAGACTTGGATTGCATAACCTGGTAGAAGGGTTCTCAACAACTTACTTGTTATATCCTTTTCTTTAATAGTTCCACCTGCTCCTTTGATTTGATTGACAATCTCCTTTAGTCTTGTACTGTACTGAGTTATGTTCTCACCTTCATTCATCCTCATAGATTCAAGTTGTCCTCTTAGACTATCTACTTTTGCTCTTTGAACATGTTCATCTCCTCCATATACTAATATGAGCTTATCCCACATAGCCTTTGCATCATTGCAGCCTTCTAGATCATTAAACTCTAAATCGGTCAGTGCAAATGTTATTTCAATCATTGGTTGAATATGTTCTTGCTTTACCTTTATCTCTTCCATAGTCAATGGATAGGTGGTCGGTGTGACAAAATCATTCTCCAAATAGTATATAGCATATTCTCCAATTCCTGATAGATGTAGCTTCATCCTTTTCTGCCATATAGAGAAACTTGACTTGTTCAGCTTCGGTGCATCCCTCTTATACATCTTTGGATCTTTAACTCAAGTGCCTTTAAACTTTCCTTCCAGAGTCCAAAGCTCTGATACCAATTGATAGTTCTGATACTTAATATAAGTACAGATCCAATAGCCAACAAGATGAAGGGGGGGTGAATCATACAAACTTAATCATCCATAAAAACATCAGATTCAACCTCGGTAACATATACTTCAATAATATAACCAAAACTGTCAAACATGCAAACTCAAAAGCATATAAACATCATAAACCTCATAACACCAGATTTAACATGGAAACCCAAATAGGGAAAAACCACTGTGAAATTTCGGACCCACTAAGAAATATACTCTTCTAGAGTATGCTCGGTTAAAAGAAAATCCTGTTAAAGATTACAAACACATTGCTAGATGTGACTTGATTAAGGGATTTCCCTCAGATCTGTTACGATCTTCACCTTGTTAGAAGTGACCTTGTTAAAGGATTTCAAACACTCAATCAGAATGTCACCTTGCTAGAGGGTTTTACAAATAAGATTGTTAAGTCCACTCGGTTAAGAGATTTTCTATCACTCTCTCAAAATAACAATAATAAAATCTGTCTGCAACTTCACATCTAAAATGCTAAACCAGATTCCTATTTGTTCAATACAATCTAGACATAGAACTAATCTTTTCTATCTGCTGGGCTTCTATACTTTGTTATTCAAATAGGTCTTCAAGCTTCTGTGCTCGGTAATCACTATGTAGCATCCCTATGCATACACTTGCCCGCATACATTGTTTATCAACAGTTTCCTATTTATAAACAATTAGGTAACCGCATAATCTCCTTGATCACATTTCCCATGATCAATCATAGCCATCAGATCTTTGATCTTGTCCAGGTTTTACTCCACCTTGGAACTTGCATATATTTCTTGGAACTTGTGCCAAGGTATTGCGGTTCAATCTGAGCTGTAGATCTTCATGTCGACTTTCCATTGCCTTAGATTATTAACAAACTTCATCCATGGCTCACCAATCATTTAATCAATTCCAGCTCATCAGCTTCTTTCATTAAATAACGCATGTAAACATTTAATGCAATCTGTTATAGCTCGGTTACAACTCGGTGAATACTAAACTTCACTCGGTAGACATTCCGCCTTCATTAACCGATAACGATAACCTTAGGGTTTACCGATTAAGTTCCTTAGGGTTTACTGACTAGGTTCTTTGCTTGATAACATAGTATAGTATTTACCTTTACAATTTAAAACATATGTATGATGTTAAAACAATCTAAAACATCATGATCTCATCATTGTCTGACTTTGTACTAGTTGCCCATTGAATACCTTATTCGTCCCCTTATTCATCATATTCTTTCCTGTCTCTTTTACCAACATCTTTATACTCTTTAAATCATACTTCTCAAGATATGGCAACATCATACTGAATTAGAAAATCAATTTCTTGACATCAATGACAAAATAATAATATCAAAACAGTAAAACATCCTTAATCAATTATATCCATAATCATCAACAATCTTCTCAATATCCTTATGAAATGCCAACAATCTTTCATTGTCTATTATAATGCTATATTGCCAACAGGGCTGAGTTACCTGATGTGTTGATGATGTGGGTAATCCATGAGATCTGGGTGATGTTGGTAAGTTGGCCAAACACATGGGTTCCAAAGAGTATTCTCCCATACCTTGTTCTCTGATTTGCATTTTCTACTTGAAATCTCCAGGTAATGATTTGGGCTTTGCCTTCTGTAGATCTATTGTTGAGGATTTTGTGTTTTTCCCTATTATGGGGAAGAAAACTGTCCTGGGTTGCTCCCATTGCATTACAATGTTGAAATGGATTGTGATCAGTAGATATAGAGACCTCTTGTCCGTTATAGGGAAATTTGACACACTGGTGATACATAGAAGGCACTGCTTGCATTTCATGTATCCAGGATCGACCTAATAAAATATTGTATGTGAGGTCTATGTCTAAAACTTGACACATAGTATCCCTTTGCACTGGTCCAACTTGTATGGGTAACATCACAATTCCTTTAGATGACCTTTCCTCATCATCATATGCCTTTATGTTAATCTTTTTACATGGATCAATAGACTCCTCTAAGAAGCCTAATGCACGGATAAGTTTTAAGTTACATATATTAAGTCTAGCTCCTCCATCTATCAATACTCTTTTTACTCGGTGTTTATAAATGATGACTTCAATATGGAGGGGAGTGTTATGCGAGTGACTTAAGGAAGTATTATCATTCTCTGAGAAGGTGAGATTATGAGGCCCTATAATATGAGAAACCATGGCTTGAAATTTGTCTACATCTAGATCTTGAGGTACATTGGTTTCCAATAGCGCTTGTTCCAATATGTCTTTGTGTTTTGGCGACAGTTTTCACAATTCTAGTATAGATATTTGAGCCAAAGTTTTGTGTAGTTGGTTGACTAAATCATATTGGATTTTTGGTGTAGTGGTTGTAGGCGATGTATGTCCCTTCAAGAAATAATTTTGAGCTCTGGTTGTTACATTGATAGATTCATGATCATGTTGGTCTCGGGTTGTGATGACATTCACATGATGGTCTTTAGCTGATATGTGATTGATGGTGTTATTGTAGATGTGGTTGATACGAGATCCACATGTATCGTTTGAGGTTGAAGCTCCATCTTTGTTGTAGTTTGGAAGAGGATTTTTAAAGGCTCTATGGTCACCATTTGTTTTGAGACCATCCACCGTTAAATCACCTCGATCAATCATGTCTTGAACAATGTTTTTCAATCTCATGCAATCATTCGTCCGATGACCTTTGTTGCGATGAAAATCACAAAAGTGTGAGTCATTCCACCAAGGTGGTTTGATTTGGGGTTCATAGTTGTTGATTGCAGGCAAAGAGATAATCTTGTTTGCCAAGAGTTCTCTGAATGCTGACTCTAGTGATTGTCCTAGTGGTGTGAAGACACGTTTTTGGAAATTGTTGGTATCGTCTCACGAATTGTTATTAGGTCCTTGATTCGTGGTTTTGTTGTGAGTATCATTGGTGTTGTTTGCGTTGGGTTGACCTTGATTGGTATTTGGTGTGTATGTATTAGCATCTGGGTTAGCACCTTTAGGAATTTTCGTAGCTTGAGGATTTCTGGATAATGCGACCACTGGTTGCTTAGATTTTGGATCATGTGATTCATTGCTGCCTTCGTTTTTGTTTCGAGTCCAGAATCTAGACTTGTCTAAGTTGTTGTTGTTTTGGTTATTGTAGTTTGATGAATTTGTTCCTTCTTTGAAGAATTTGAGCATTCCCTTTTTGACACATGCCTCTTCTACTTGAATGTCATTTTCAATCAATTTAGCGAAAGACAGTATGCATTGGAGTTTGAGCCTATAACTCAACTCACCATTCAAGTTGTCGATGAAAATTTCCATTTTCTCTTTTTCAGGAATGTCTCTAAGATATCATGAAACCATACGTCACCAAGGTTGAAGGAATATCATAAATGTTTCATTGTTTTTTTGTTTGGTGTTGTAGACGTCTAGCATGGTTATAGCACGTTGAATATTATAGGAATATTGTGCTATGAACTTGTTAACTAATTCATCAAATGATCTGACAGGAGGTGTAATTTTGGATAACCATTCCATTGTTTGTCCTCCCAAGCTTCTTGGGAATAACTTCATCAGATAGGTGTCATCATGAGCAAATTCAAGACTCATGGTATAGAATTCTCTGACATGATCACGGGGATCACTTCTCCCATCGTACTTGTCAAATTTAGGTATGTCTGAGTTTGGAGGAAAAGGGATCATGTGCAATCTTCTGTCAAAGGGATAAGGACAGATTTCATTTAATGAGTACCACATTGTCGTCCCTTGTTGCATGTCTTGCATTTGTCTTTGTAACATTTGCATTTGTTGAGTAAGGGCAACCAAAGGTGTATTGTTTTTCCAAGGGAAGAGCTCTTCCCTTGCATTGTTCCTAGGTTGAAACGGTGTATGGAATGGTATGTTTTGCTCGGGGATGTTTTGTCTTGGTGTATGTTGTTCCGGTATGTTTTGCTCTGGGATATCTTGTTCAAGGTCGCGTGCTTCCCCTTCTCGTTGTTGTTCTTGATATTCATAATGTTGAGGTCTCATTCTAAACACATCTGCATCAAAGTCTTCAGGGAGTTTGACGCCTTTGCTTGTGAGCATGAGCAAGTATTTTTCCTTGTCATTTTCCATGAGTCTTTCTACAAGTTTTTGGAATGAAGCACTTTCTTGGCATTCTTGAAGAAGTTCTTCAGAAATTTCAGTATTCTCTAGGTGTGGACCTTCAAAATGATTTGATAACCTTCGATTCATACTGGATTCTGCTTGTGCCTCACTTTGTTTGTTTTGTTGAGAACAAGTAACAGGAATTTTAGTAGAAACTTTCTATGACGAAGGGGACAAAATCCTCTTTGATATGTTGTTCAGAAGTTGGTGGTTCAAGTCGGGGTGTGTTGTAAGTGATGCACTCGTCGAGCAAGAATGTCGGATTCATCTTTCCCCCACGGTTTATGATTTGATTAAATGTTGATTTTTGACAATATGCCCTAGTCTTTAAAGGCTCTTTCTCAAATTCGTTGGATTTGTTTTGGATATAAAGTTTGACGTGATGAAGGAATGTTTGAGGAGATTTGAAGAGTTGACGATTGATGTATAAAAATTTGTTTCTTTTGATAAATTTGGAAAAACTTGGTTGTTGTTTCTTCAATGTGGTGTTACGATAAATATTCTTTCTTCTCAGAATATGGGGATTAGTCATGCATAAGTGATCAATGGTTTCCTTTGAATTGTTTTGGATTCAGTTGATCTTGCTTTGAAAACTCAAGTTTTACTTTATCAAAGTGAAGGTTTAGATATCCCTTCATGACAAAGCATGTCAAATGATATGGATAAAGTCTCCCGATATGGAAACTTGATTTGACAACCTGAGGTTTTAAACAAGTGTTTTTGAGATAAAATCCATGAGATGATAAAGGACCCTTTTATCACTTGTGATGATGTTTCCTGATTTTGATAGGATGGATATGTTTTATCACACAACTAGTTTTGGATTTTTACAACTTTTGTTTGACACAAATTTTGTTCAAGAAATAGTTTTTAAAGCTCTGTTGTTGATACTTTGTTTTGACGAAAAATGATGCTGATGAAAAGAGGTTTACAAAAATGTTTTCTAAGTTTTCAAAATTCTTCACTGTTTTGCCCCCTATTTTTCTGGGTTTGGTCACGCGCTAAAATAGAAACGGCATGCGCTACCGAAATTTCTTCACACGCTAAATAAAAGACCACACGCGCTAAGTTTCCCTCAGCCATGCGCTAATTGTTTAGACTGCTAAAATTTGTTTTATGTTTTGCTCAAAAAGTTATGCGCTAATATGGGTCTGCTATGCGCTAACTTTTGAACTTTATGCTTTATGCGCTATTGTTTGACTTCTATGCGCTAAGCTGATGCTCCAATGCGCTAGGTTGTTTTTCGAATGCGTTGGCTATTTAATGTTGTTTTGAAATTTTGGTAGAACACTATTGTTTCAATCGGAAGCACTAATTGGATGCTCTGATGCACTAACAAATGTACCACACTCGCTAAGAAGTTGCTCTCACACGCTAGACTGTCCTGATATTTTCCTTTGGTTGGTTTTTGCAATTTTTAGATTCTTGTTATGAGTTTTTTAGTTTTGATGGATGATTTTCTGAAGTAGTAAATGCAAGCATAGTACCAAAGAGACAACCATTTTGCTTAATCTAACAAAAAGTGTATGTTCTGCGAGGATGTGTTCAAATCCCCAATGTTTTAACAGGTTTGGATACAAATAATACACTTCAGGAAGACTCTTTATTCAAAGGTCATAAGTAACATCATAGCCCACTAGTCTCGATACTCCGTCAGCTCAAATAGCCGTGTCACCCCCTAGAGGGCGCCCATTTTTTTGCCTTTTGCCAGAAATTAACTCAAAGTGAATTGCTTCTCAATTGAGTAGTTATCTTGGGAGATATATAGTGAGCAATCTTGGGGGCGGATTCTTCTCCACCCTTCCACTATGATATTATAAATGTCTGGTTACTGACTCGGCCCAAGGTTTCTATTTCTATGGTTCATAATCAGGCTTCCTGTTGGACCGTCAGTGATAAACTCCCTCATGAGGCTTCCCAACGTTTAGAACAAAGGCTTTATGTATCTCAAGGATACTGGGGGAAGGCTAATCGCTGCGCACAATTGTTGAAAAGGACTTTCGTCACTTTCCACTATTGATTATAGTGGGTTGGAACACTTGGCGTCAAAGTCATTTCCCACTTAGGTCATTCCCTTCACACTGGCCATAAATGGCTTTAAGAGTTGATTTCAACTCCTCGGGAAGGCAGGCCTGCTAAAGGATTGTAAAATGCTTGAAATGATTGAAAGCGTAAGAGTAGTCTAGATTTTTTATCACCCAGTTAAGGGGAGAGCATATACCTTCTACTTTCGAGACAAGGCAATCAGGTTATTCTTTTTAATCTTTCAAAGCAATGATTTGTTAATCCTATATGGAGATGTTGCTCCACGAAAACATGGTGTTCTTTTTAACTTTTCAAGGCAATGATTTTCGGATCTATTGAAAATAAATGGTCCACAAAGTAAATCTGATGTTTTGTCAACAAAGTAAATCACTTTGAAAGGGGAAGATTTTCCCTCTTTAAATTTGCAAATGACCTTTGGACTTTGTGTGATTTTTTACTTTGCCAAAATTAAAGATGGATCTTTTTATGCACCAAAGGTTGGTGAAATTCTTTTTAAGCCTTTTGATTTGAAAATTTGTTCTCCTAGAAAAGCAAAAATGGTGGTTTTTGTTGTTCCTTTTAAAACCCCAAAACAAAGTGAGTTCAATTTTATCTTTTAAACAAGAAATTAAAAGAATTAAAACTTTCAATTAACTTAGCTAAGTTAGTAAAAAAAATTCAAACTATTTTAAGTCCTAACTAAAAAAAAATGATCTCCCAAACCTACAAGAAACTGTCAGTAATCCTGCAAAAACGATAAGTAAAGTAGTTAGAGAAACACTGGCTTTGTGAACTTATACAAATCTAAATTTGATTTATGTTACAAAGTAAATTTTGTCCTCTATTTGTGATGCGCTACAGGACAAACTGTACGTGCTATAGAATGGGTGAAATGCGCTATCAAATAGACTTGATGCGCTAAGCTGTTTTCTAAAAGCGCTAAACTGGTTTCCGGATGCGCTGCGCTATTTTTCTCCCATGTCGAGACCTATAGGAAAATGTTAGAAATATAATGGGCTAAGGAAAATACTTCACACGCTATATGATGAACCCAACGCGCTGAACAGTAGGCTGGATGTGCTAGACTGTTAACCAAATGTGCTAGGGAATGTTTCCCATGCGCTGATTCTTGTTTACCGCGGACCTGCAAAAGTGGTTAAATTCAAAAATCGATTTGATATATGGGGTGATGCCCCACGGTGGGCACCAGAAATATATGCAGGAAAAGCGGGTCGATAGAACTTGAAATGTGAAAAATGGAGTTCTAGGGAGCCTTGCTCACACACCCACAGGACTTCTTGGTGCAAGCTATGGAGTCATGAAGTATGGCTCAGCTTCCCAAGGTTGGTTCCATGGTTCTCTATCTCACAAGGTCCCTCAAACCAATGTCTTTGCTCTCAGATCACTGAGCAAAGTGGTTTAGGGATGACAAATGCAAGAACGAGGGATGCTTTGTTTGATTTTAAGATGAAATGCATCCTAAGCTATGCATGATCCTATAAGTGCAATAAACTAGATATAAGATGACAAGATTAGTAACAAGACTATCCTAGCATGTTATATTAGTCAATGATTAAACTAAATGATAAGGAACATAGTCTAAACATGCATATTTAGATTAATTCCTATTTAAAAAAGAGGCTAAAATGATGAGCATAAATGATATATGAAAGCTTGAATGGATTTTACTATAAGTGTGATGCTAAAGACTTGGATGATGATAAATGGAGGAATGAGAGCTCTATTTATAGCAAAAATAGGGCAATGGATGGTCAAGATTGAAAGAGGCAATCAAGGGTTGAGTTTGAAAGTTGAGAATCCATGTTTGCAATTAGCACCAATGAAATGGTGACAATTGTCAACATAAGGTTGGTTGAGAGGATATGTAAGAAGCATTAAATGCTTGAGAAGACCTCATGGTTACCCTAGGGGTTAAGGGTTAAGGTTAAGTTAAGATTACCCATTAGATAAAGTTTTTATCCAAAGGATAAATTCTTGTGCAAAGGATTAAGGATAACCATGGTCAAAGCGATAAATACTTGATGAGACCCTTGGGTTACATGGAGGTTGAGTTTAGGGAAATTCTTTAACCATGCTAGAGGGTTGAGTTAACCATTAATGGTTATGAAGACTTTGGGGACAAATTTGTAAGAGTCCTTCCAAATTTGGGGGTATTCAACAAGTTAGTTTGTTGAATGGATAAAGGCTTTAATGCTTTTAGAAGACTTTACTCTAAATTTGAGAAGTGACCTCCTCAAATTTAGGGAAAAGGGATAGTGGATGGGTTTGGGTTAATTAATTAGGATTAGATGGATTAGGAAGAGGGTTAGGATGCAAGTGGGAGGTGTAGGATTTTGCAAGTGGATGAAGGGATAATGGGTTTTAATTAAATTTAATTCAATTTGGTTGCAATTAAATAAATTAGATTTATTTAATTTAGGATAACTATTTTAATTAAATTTGATTTTAATTAAAAAGTGGATAGGGGCTTTAATTGAATAAAATGAATTTATTCTATTAAATGATAAAAGAGGTATAGTGAATTTAACTGAGTAATTTACTTAAATAAATAGAGGAATACAAGTAATTTAATTAAATAGAGAAATGAACATAAAATATTTATTTAGGAATATGGTCATTTTTATACGTCTACAATAGCAACAAAAACTCATCTATTGTATCTCGGATCCTCATCGGAAACATCAGTGACTTCTTCATCAGCAAGATAACAAGATTTGTCTTTATTCTTCTTAAATTTGTGTCTCTGATATTTAGGGTTAGGCTTGTATGTTCTCCTAGCTTCTTCTCTTAGTCTAGCATTTCTATCAGGGCATCTATAAGCCATATGACCAATCTTATTACAATTAAAGCATTTAAAGGGTGCTTTACCTTCATACTTACTTCCAACTGGACCTTTAGGCATTTTTCTTGCAAATAGTGCTTCAAGTTCTTCAAGTTCTTCATTTTCTCTCCTACTTTCCTCAAGTTCTCTTGCATAAAAGGATTTCCAATCAGGCTTGTCAAATGATGGTGCAGATGATGTTGATGCCTTAAAAGCTAAATCTGTCTTTATAGTAGAAATAGGACCAAATTCCTCAATTTCAAAAGTTGAAAGTTTTCCAATCAATGTATCCCTAGTTACTGATGTATTAGGCATTGTTCTTAACTCATTTATAGCAGTAACTTTCATTTTATATGTTAGTGGCAATCCTCTTAAAACTTTTGAAACAATTTCATCTTCACTTAAGGTTCCTCCACAACATTCGATACCCAAAACAATTTCATTAACTCTTTCCATAAAAGCATAAATCCTTTCATCTTCTTCCATTTTTAGATTTTCATACCTGACCCAAAAGCTTTCCAGTTTTGCAATTTTGACTATGGAATCTCCTTCATTCATTTTTTCCAAGTGATCCCAAAGAGCTTTAGCAGTTGATCTATCTGATAATCCCATGATTTGTTGATCTGATAATGCGCTCAAAAGTGCTTCTCTAGCTTTGCAGTCATTTTCCTCATCTTTTCCTAAGATAGGTGGATTAGGCTGACTCGGAGTAGAAGCAGTATAGCCATTCTTTGTAACTTCCTAGATGTCCTTTCCAATGCAATTCAAATGTGTCTCCATTCTGATCTTCCATATGCCATAGTTGGTTCCATCAAGTTTAGGACTATCCTTCCTGAAATAGTTAGTAGACATTGGATCTCCTCAAGCTGTTAAGCTTCTACAAAAAGAGGACTTCGCTCTTATGCCAAATGTTAGGTCCCAGAGACAACTGAGAGGGGGGGGGTGTGAATCAGTTGTCAAAATAAATTCAAACCAAAAACAACTTAACAAACCTTAATGCTTAATACCGTTAAATCAGTCTTTTATGTCGGTCGATAGTTTTATCAGTTAATTGCAGTAGTAGTAAAGATTAATGCATGAAACAGAAAGACAATAACATCCACAACACATAACACCAATATTTGTACGTGGAAACCCTGTAAGGGGAAAAACTACGGTGGGAAACCTTACCCACAATCAGATGATACTACTGCAAATAGTATGTGTATACTAATGGGGTCTGCACATGCAGAAAGGCCAAGCGCCTAGAGCTCACTTCTCAAACACAAATAGGAGTCACACTGACTACAATTGGATGGTTAAATCCAATAAGGATGTACTACTCAAAATATCATCTTACTATGTTGGATTCAGTACCGGTGTAGTTCTGATTGTCTTCACAAAAACCTTGCTTCACCTTCAAATGATGTCTACATGTAAAGATCTTCTTATTCTCGCATATACCGAATTATTTCTTCCTTCTCATTCCACACTTGATCTTACAAATAAGATCTTACATTTATATCATAATCCTAAGACCAATTTTAGTAGGTCGGGTCTATAGGATATTACAATAAAATCAATTTACAAATAAAACAATATCCGATGCAATAACCGATTCAACATGTCGGCTTGATGCATTTACAACAATAATAAAACATCTCCATAGCGTGTCGTGTTGATCTAGAAAAGATAAACATGTCGGTGTATAACCTGGACCTATTTGTCGGTAACAGCAAATATGTAAACACAAATATGCCAATGAACAAATCTCCAAGACAAAGTGTCCAAATGATGTCTTCAACATAACCAATTATTTTCCATATCATTCCAAGTGCCGGTGAACATCATATCCCGTCGGTGTACCAGATACCGGTGACTATGCATAAGTCACTTTCTTGTCGGTGAACATTGCCGATTCTTCAAAATGCCAAAGTTGATAAGTGATAGTAGGTATTGTCATCAATGAAAAAACCATACCAAAATACCAACATTGTTATGTTGAGCTCATTATGTGATATGTTGAGTCCCATGGGTGTTAGGTGTCAGCCTAGGTCTTGAGTGAGTGTTGGAACCCCCATGTCATCTCCTAGCATGGGGGTGGTTCCTATTTGGTTTCACATGGTAGGGTGGTTTGATGCCTTCACCCATTGGGATATTCTTCTTTGGAGTCACATGTGTGGATGTGGATTCTATTTTTCTCCTTTCTGTGAGAACACTTGCAGCTGATTCTATGTATTATATTACTCATGTATTCACAATGGTATTGTATCAAGGAAAGGATCATATACCTTATAAAAGTAAATCTATGTAATGTGACATTGTAAGACTAAGAATTGGCTGTAATAAGATGATTAGTTCTTTTAGATTATGTTGTAAGCTTCTTCTATGTATATTAAATGGAATTGCTTAAGTATCTTAGAATGGTTACATGATTCATGATAGTTAGTATTGTGTATGAATCTTAGAATATGGTATAATCCTAAACATAGTAATAGATGGTTATGGAACTAGATTCTTAATGTTTAGAATGGATGTGTTACTTGGGATTAGGAACATTTGGTTTTGGTACTTAAAATGAATCTAGTCTATAGGATGTTATGCTTAAAGTAGTTATGTTGAGATACCCTAGGGGAAAAGATGATATGATATGTTATTCTACTTGCATAATTGTGCTATTATGTTTTATGCAATGCAGTAATTAAGATTATGAGGTGATTTGAATTGATGCATTTAGTATATGTTGTATTTGATATGCATCAGATGGATGATATAGTTGCATATGTTTTTTTTAATAGATGTGCATTTTAAAAAAAAAATCTCTCCTTTGTATTTAGATTATGTGTATTTCTCTAGGGTATTTTGGCGGGCATTACACAACACCAAAACCAATTGAATCCAATCAAAATCTCAAACATTTCCCCAAATTTAGGATTGAGCCTAGATCTATTGGGTTCAACCCTCTTTCAATGTAATGGTGTTAATTGGGTTAATTAGTGTATTTACTTAGTGAAGCCCTAATTCCTAATTTTCCTCCCTTTACACCTACCACATTACAAACACTAATACACACTTCCTAAAAAAATTCTTGAAAATCGAATTCATCAAACATTGGAATATACATGGTCCATTAGTAATACTAAAAGGCATCACAAAAAACTCGCAATGACCCTCGTGACTCCTAAATGTTATCTTATGGATATTTTTTTCCTTAATTCAAATTTTGTGATACCATTATCTTATGAATATGGTATACCATTATCAAAACTTGAAACTCTAGTATACCAGTATCTTATGAATGTGGAATTTTCATACCCTAGAAAAAAATCGCCAATACAAAAAAAAAAAATCCCTATTTTGAATTTTTTTTTTGCCATCAATATGAAAATTTCCCCAAAAAAATAATGTCTGATTCGCCAGGATTTTACACTTTTTCCTAGGGGGTGGTTTCTTAAAGTCATCCCTGGTTTTAAAACCTGACCTATGTTGTGGGCCCGTGTCCCTTGTGGGGATTCATGACATGGTTTAACAGCCTCATGTGGATTCTATAAGTCTAGTGGTTGTATCGGGCATTGAAAGGTCAATCTTTTGGTGCAACAACAACCCTAGCTTGTAACAAGTGGTATCAGAGCTTAGTCATAGGTTTGAATCACGTAGGTCATAGCGAGTGGCGCTGGGAGGGGAATTGTTAGCAATGGGCCAGCGTCCCTCGCGGGGATTCGCCACATGGTTTAACAGCCTCATGTGGATTCTATAAGTCTAGTGGTTGTATCGAGCATTGAAAGGTCAATCTTTTGGTGCAACGACAACCCTATCTTGTAACAACCTGCACTACCTTGTAAACCAAAATTGCACTTCAGGTTTTAAAACACAAGAAACACTACATTTCGAGTTTTAAAACCTGAAATGCAACCAAAAGAAGAAATAAAAGATCAAGGAAAAAATATGAAAACAAAAAAAATGACAAAAATGAAGACACAAACCAACACGACTTACGAGGGAAGTCAACCGACCTTGGAGGACATAGGCTACGAAATGAACAAGTTTTGTAGGGGTTATTCCATGATTCCGACTAGCTGAAATCAGTGACAACACATATTACTGAGTGTTCTTTCATCCACAACTCCATCATTTGTGACATTTTTATTTCGAGACCAAAACTTGCTCTTATCATTTGAACTAATTGTATTTTTATTGTTGTCATTGTAAACCTTAATAATTCCCTTTTTAATGAGAGCTCTTTCAATGTTTATCCTCTTTTAAATGATCTTTTCAATTGTATTGGGACATTTGATTTTTAATTCATACATTAGTTTTGGTACGAGATACAAGATTCTCAATGAATAAGTTCACTTTTTGCTCTTTAGGAATGTCAAAAAGGCATCGACTGACCAAGTTGAGCCATTGTTGTAAAAATATTATGAAAAGTTCACCCATATTTTGTATCGTGGTACACAAGTCTATCATAGTGACCTTATTTTCGATATTGAAAGTGAAATGATTTAGGAACTTTTCAGCTAATTCATTCCATGATTTTATGTTTCTAGGCAATTGAGCATACCAATCCATTACTTGACCTGAGGGACTCTGAAGGAAAAAGGTGCCTACAGTATGTGTCATCATAGGCAACCTCTATAAAAGATGTATAAAATTCTCTTATGTGGTTTTTGGGGTCTCCTTTTCATTTGTATTTACCAAACTTTGGTACCACAAAATTCTTAGAAAACAGAGGCATATACAAAATTTTGTGGAATGGATTGGGGCATATATTCAGCTATGTATAACACTTTTTTATTCCTTTGGTTTGTAAGGCTTCTACTTGTCATGCCAGTTTTTCAATTTGTTCTGTCATCACATCTAACAGTGATGGTTTTTGAGGATCATAATTCATATTTGGATTGCCTCTTGTGATGCATAAAAATGGAACAAAGTAGCTAATTCCACTCTCATGTACACGTTGGAATACGAAAGAGCCTAGGGAGATATTTATCTTTGACCACTTCTTGTAAGAGAGAGAGAGAGGGTGAAGGAATATCTCTTAGGGTTTCTATTCCTTTGTTGTAATAAAGATGAGATGTGCAAAATACAATGCAATAACCAACTAAGCTAGGAGATGAACAATGAAGCAAACATAAACTAAAAATGCAGAATTTGACTGAACTATAACTAAGAGACTGAGTACAAAGTAGGGAGGTAAATCCAAATGTGCACCTGTGACTGAAATTTGGGGCTGAGTAGACAAGACTAGAGCATTGAGAACCTTGGTACTTGTCAAAACAGAGAGTTGAAACTGCTAGATCCAGGATTCTAAAGACTTGAAATGCAGAATTGCCAAAAAATGCAGAAAAATTCAGAGGACCAGACCATCACTCCCTATTCATAGGAGGACCAAGGCTTCATGCCCTAGTCCCTGAAGACTAAGGTCAAATTGTAAGATTATATTTGTATTTGTGTGTTTAGTCAGTCCCAAAAATTATGCGTATGTTGGATTCTTGTGCCTGCACTTGCAACTTGAAAAATGGTGTCTAGGTGGCTATATAGGGTTTTGACTTAGTCAAACCCCTTGTTTTGGTGGTTTCCATCTCCACAAATAGTTGATTCTGTACTAAAAATGTGTGTACAAGAATCTTGTGTGTATGCAATATCCTAAATGAACAAGAAAGTGGGTTTAGAGTTCTACCCTACGCTTTAGAGAGCAAACCCTAAATGATTGTAAATGTAAATGTAAATGCTTCAAATCACAAATGCAATAATGGATATAAAGCATGATTGTAAATCTAAAAATGAATGTTATGAATCTCATACAAAGACATAAAAATAACATGAAACCATACCAAACCCTAAGGGAGAGGTACAAGCCAATCAACAGTCGGTGATCTATTATTATTCAGTGTCTTAAAAGCTCCTAATTGTTGTTGAAGATGATTGATGAAGGCTTGATAAATTCTTGATGAATGCTTGATTTTGTAGACTTCGCATAACCTTTACTTTCACTTCACAAGAGGCTCGTTCAATCTCTAGACCTTGGATCCTTCAAATGAGGAAAGGAAGGCTTTATGTAGGAGACCCTAACTCTGTTTTGAGTCATAGTCTGACCTAGAAATAATATTTTCCACCAATCTCTTGGAATTAAATATTAAAATACCACCAAAACATGCTCCCAAAATTTGGGGAGAAAAACTCAGGACCAATTAGGTACCTACTTGGTCCAACCAAATTTTTGCCAAATTTTCAAGGAAGAGAGGTATTGTGATTTTAGAGAAAATTCTAAGAGTATATGGGAATCTAAGATGTCTATATATGTGAAATCGGGCCTTGAAGGTTGGAATAGGACAGAATTAGGATATTTGATGAAATTATTTATTGAGAGAATAAAATAAAAGGGGCACACTTAATGTAAATCGACCCAATTTTATGATGTAGAGGGATAAAAGAAAACTTTAGATTTAATTAAATTAACTAATTAAGTGCTTAAAGGGAATTTTAAATGCAAGGCAAACACACTAAGGCAAGTGCTAACCTAAGCATGGAATTGCGCCATCCAATTAAGGGTGTACAATGTATGATGCTACACCTCTTTGCTGATATATCATGCCCCTAAATGGATTTTGATCATGATATTTAAAAATTATCATTCTTGGGGTGCTTGTAGTTGACGTGTTTTGATCTCTAGGTTGTGACATTATAGTGTTTTGATATTGATTTGTTTGTTGTGGTTGTTTGTACTAAATTTTATTGTGGTTGTTTGTATTGAATTTTAGATTGAACCAGTTGTTGGTATTAGACAGTCAATTGCACTTATGGTTGGTATTGCATGGTATGTTGAATTGGTTGTTGGAATTGCATTGTCGCTTGAGGGTGGTACTATTGTTGTCTATGTTGTTGAAATTGTATTATCGATTGGTAATGTGTATTTATTTATTGTTGTGCACTTGGTTGAATAAGTTGTTGGTATTAGGGCACTGGTTGCACCTATTCTTGATATTGTGATATATATTGTTGTTGTGTTTGTTGAACTTGTTGGACCGTTGGTTGTTGTTGTACCATTTGTTGTGTTTATCTAACATATTAGAAAATTGGTTGTTATTGTGGTTGGTATTGAATTCTCATTTGTTGGTGGTGTATTGTTGGTTGTGATTGCTCTTGGTATTTAGCAGTCATTTGTTGATTTTGCATTGTTTGTTGTGAAATCTTTCAAGCAAGTTCTCGACAAAATTTTGCTTGGTGTTTTCGCTGCTCAGGAGGTTTTGTTTATGATATCACGTTTACTCTTGTATGTTGTATGGTGCTAGTAAGTTGACTTTGTTGCATGTTGGTGTTGGTTTGTGGCATAAAATGAGGCATAGTGACTTATGGTGTAACCAAAGGTAACATTGTTTATTTAGGTATGCATAGCTTCTATAAGGGTTGACTTGGTTGAACATTTTTTACTGTTCCTCCAAGTGGGAAATTTATTGAGGAAGCTACCCGAAAGAGCAGAGCACTTTTTTGTGTGTTTTTATATTTTGTTATAAGGGTGGAACATATGGCATACTTGTGGTAAATGTAGACATTTTTTGTGCAGCTAGTTGTTGATTTGTTTGAGGATAACTCGATGTATTGGGTTAAAATGTGCTTGCTAGTGTTCCTATCATCAATGTTGGTATCACTACTACATACATATCTGTCTAAGGTATTAGTGATACCATGTAACAAAGGATTATTGAATTTCTCAATTGTAGGTTTTGGAATCATTTCCAAAGTTAAATCCTTGCATGCTCTTTCCCCTGAAATTACTTTTGTGGTCTCTTGTTCTAAAATGGGTTTGGTTTTTGTTTGTTCTAAAATAGGATTTATTTGAACTTGTTCTAAGACAGGTTTTATTTGTTCATGTACACAAAGTTGTAATTCAAATTCATCCAACAAGGATTGATGTTAAGAACTTGACACAAGTTTCTCTTAAAGACATCTAAAACACCTTATAGGATATTGAAAGACCAATTTATCCAAGGTTTTCCTAACTCTATGATCTTTTATTGTCTCATTATTTCTTTTTGAGAAATATTTCTCAAAGAGATATGACTCTCATCTAAGGATTCTGAATATGAAGATGAATCTGATTGTATGTTTGAGTTTGCCTTTTGTCAAAATTTTGAGGGTGATCCAGGTTCAACATAATCAAAACCTAGATGAAATACTAGTTGAATATTTGATGAGGACCCTTGTTGAATATAACCATGACTTGATTGATCTGGGTCAAAACATAGTTGAACATTTGTTGATGGTGTTGGTGGAACACTACCGAATCCTAGTTTCATTGGTAAGAAAATTGGTTCAAATTTTGGCGGTGGCCTTAATTGAATTATGCCATATTTTGGTTGTGTGTTTGTAGGCAGTCCCATATTCAGATTAAAACTTGGTTTCACAATATTTCCTTCTTGTTGTGTTGGATTGAATTATAATTTTATTGGGTTAGAACCTGATTGTGTGTCATCCATTGGACCAAATATGGATTGATATGATGAATTTTGTTGTCTACTAGAATCTTAGGATCTTGTTTCAACCATTGAACTCTAAAAGATGAAGTACAAATGCATAAAAGGTGAAACCTATGTTTTGGTATTTTTGAAGATGGACAAATGCAATTTAAGGATGCAAATGCAATCTATATTATTGGGATTTTTGATATTTTGAAGATATTAGAAATACAAATCTAGAGACATAACCCTAATAGATTGAAATCAAGTAAAGAACTTACAAGATCAAAAGGACAAGATGATGGACAAATGATAAAGTCGTGCCTGTCACTGGACTGATGAGTTAGGGTTTTGGCTTGGTGATAGTCATAAAGGACAAATTTTGATGGGGTCTAGACTCCTTAACGATAAACTAGGATTTAACCTTAAGACTTGATCGTTAGGATATTTAGAATCTATTTTTGGGAATCTAAATGCAATCTAAGTACATGTGCTAAAGAAATGAAATGAACTAATATGAAAGATTTGGAGATTGGACAAAACAATGACCTAGGTTTGAGACAATGCAACAATGGACTTAAGACCTAGGAAAGATGATGACTATAAAAAGTTTAAGCTAAAGTAATATCTATGTTTTGACATGCAAGGTTGAAATGAGATTCCAAAGTTTCTAATATTTTTTTATCTCCCATGTTTTGAAATTCTGACATTTTGAGTTTGACAAAGTTTTGAGACTTGTTTGTTATGACAATTATGTTTGGATAGATGTTTGAAATTTAAGTTGTGTTTTTATTGGACTTTTATTTCAAAACTCACATAAGATACTTCAGATAGAATGATTGTTTGAATCTAAAAAATCAAATTGAGATCTAAGGGGCCCAAATTAGCCCATGTTTGAATTCACTAGTTTTAACAATTTGAAAACACTTGCAAACATTTACAAGCTAGGCTGGAAATGGTTGATACTTGTTGAGGCCTCGACAACAATAAAACACCACACACACTAAAAAAAGATAGAGATCAAATGACACTTTCTCCCCCAACATGACACCAACACACCTTTTCTCTTACCTCGAAGGTTCAAAAACCTTGTAATCGAGGAATTTTTTGTCTCACAATGAATGGTACATGAGGGGTATCTACGAGGTATGACTCACACTCATTGAATCAACAAGTATGGGATTTGGCCATCTAAACACAATTTCTTCATAATGGAAGAACTTTGGGGGCTTGACATTTATACATGTAGCAGTGACTCACTTAAGAGCCCATCCCAACCCTATAAAAGGGGTTTAATATACCTCACACGAATGTGGATACTAGGGAACTATCGGTATAGATAAACATCACCAAGTATTGTATGGCTTTTACCTGATCCATTTATATAGCAAACCAAAGGAAAGAACCACTTAGAGTCATCCCTTGTGGCAAATACATCTTTTCCCACCAAGGCGGGTTCTTTTCTAAAAAAGATAAAGACAAGTGTCATTGTTTCTTTTCTCTTACACCAAGCAAAGGGGAGAGAATACTAAGTGAAATAGTAGGTCCACCCTACAAAGTACAAGTGCACAAGATAGTTTATATAGAAAGAGTTCATTTACCAATTAGAAAAGAAGTGTTATCTAACCTAGAAAAATAGACACACAATGTTTGAAATCACGTCTTTGTCAAGTGTCGTGTATCAAACTCATCAGTAGTTTATCATGAAAGTATTTGTCCCGCAATCACCAAAATCACATGCACAAATCAACAATATACCAAATCCCTTCTATGCCAACAAAATCTAGATTAGTAGATTTGAAAGCTAATTTAAAACATAAAGTGAATTTTTTACCAATCAACTACGTGACTTAATCACTCAAGTTTGTAGTTCTGAGGCTCAAATGTACAGTCTTCTTAGTCATCTGTGCAACAATAATTCACATGTATGTATAAATAGACCATAAATACGCATATTCTTAGTCAATTGTGCAACTCATGAGGCATGAAGGAAAGACAATAGATTTGCACAAGGATTGCATAGATTTGCCTAAAAATGTATCCTTTCCACATGTTCATTTCTTTATAGGGTTAATTTACTCTTCTAATTATCTATGTGCCATAAATGTAGAGTTCAATTTTACTTGTCTAATTATACTACAATGATTTGTTGTTCATTTGAAACCCCTAATTAGGCTAGATACAAATTATTGTATATTTTAAACAACTTAATGAAACCAAATGAGAATTGTTGTTCATTTGAAACCCTTAATTAAATTATATGATAATTATGGTTCATTTTATCATCATCAATTTAGTAAATTTAATAAAATTAACAAAAACCGTGCATAAAAGAATCCCTACATGGACACAAAAGTTAGAATGTTTAGTAATAATAACAACTACATAGGAAGCTAGCTCATTTGAATAGGTACACGAGCCAAGTGCACAAATATAAGATACAAGTGTGTAGATCTATCTCTCAAATGCACAAAAAGTAAAATCTACTGCTTTTGAAGCCTACAAACATACATAAAATTTCCAAATTGATTAGAATTGAGTCTTCATGTTAGGTTCATTAAAATGCTGACTAGGATAATGAAATAAAATAAACATGATACCATAAATGCTAACAACGAAAGCTAATATCATGCACAGGGGCTTCACTTAGTAAACCTAGGTTATATCACGTGTGTTCATGACATACTAAATAATTCCCCTATTTTCAAAACATATTGCCCTAAACTCTTTTTTTGTCACCCCCTCCCAATACACAACGTAAATAAAAAGCCCCCTATTTTCACCAAAGAATGTATTTTTTCTTAGCCCGAATTAAAAACCCCCATATTTTCACTAATAGGCAATATAAATTGTACCCTCATTTTTTAGATATTAAACCCACCAATATGAATGCACAGGATATGATATTGCCTAGTTAGTGAATCCCCCATCATATCATGCAAAATTGTTGGAAATATGTGTTTGTGTTGTTATCATTGATGTCAAACTTGGTTGCTCGGATGGATTTTAGTCCAAATGTACCTTGTGTTGGTGTTGTAGTTGGTGGAGATATTTTGGTGTTGCTTGAGGCAATATGCAAGAAAAATTTATTTGTCTCATTGATAGATTGGTTTGGTTTTCTAGTTTGTGGTTTGCAGAAGTCAGTTGTTACTACTTTCTGACATGAAGAGTGTTTGTTAGACTGGTCTAAAAATTCTTCAATGGCCTTCGGATATATTGAAGTTTTTGTTGAGGTCTAGAGGATGTTATTATATTATTCTTAAAGTATTATCAATATGATTATCTTGTGGTGTTGGTGCTTCGCAAGTGAGTTATGTTGATTTGAGAGTGATATATTTAATTATGTCGTGGTTCAGTATGTTCGATTGGTTTATCTTATTTGGATAATGTTTTAGATTTGGATATACTATGGATGACAACTTGGGATAGTGTTATGGGTCTCACCTTGGTGTGTGGAGATCAACGTGGAGTATTTTGCATCGAAAGAAACCTTTTTGGTCGACTGTTTGACAAGCTTCGATGCCTATCTATATGTTATGTTTACTGTCGACCTTTGAGGATGTGTTAGCACATGTAGATCATTGGATCTATCTTGAAAGGATATTTTATGTTGTACTTGGGTCCCCTCTTTGTCCTAGAGTGGACCGCCTTGAGTATTTTTGGTTAGGATGGGTTATTCTATTTTGGTTGATCCTCGATTAGCTTTTTGATGTTCTATTTCATATTTAAGGAGTGCAGATGGATGAGTTATGTAGAATAATATGTGGAATGTGTTTGAATTGGAACCCAAATTCTAATCTTCCCAAATCTTAGTTAGCTGCAACAAACAAGAAAACTTAACTTCATAACAAAATTGATGTAGGATTATTTTCCTAGATGGCCCTACTTTATAACTAGACTTATAATATAACATAAAGTCTATTGTTCTCATCTTTAGGAATATATGATATCATCTATGTGTTTAATTTATTAGTTGCAACTATGTATCCATTAGTACAAATATTAAATGTATCTTATCATTAAACTATTAGCCTAAAAGTATTATCGTAATCATAATCTAGATAATATCAATATTCAAAATATATAAAATATGCAATTTGTATTTATTCTATTTTATTTTTAGTTAAAGATTACTAAACATATTTTTGGTTATATTTCACATCAGATAAGGAATTTGATGCATAATTATAAGGAATAGACAAATCAACATTGTTATCAAATGAAGGATTTCATGCTTGTGAACATGAGCGAGCAAGATACTAGCTCGTGAGCACAAGCATGGAATCAATAGATAATTCGGCCAAGTAATTTAACAAATGAAAGGTTAAATCCATAAGAATAAATATATACTATGAGCTTATTTAGACCAGTATGTTTGATTTTGGGTCTAAACACACGAGTAAGCCTAGTAAGCCTCAAAGGAGTCAGTATGCAGTTAGCATAAGAGACAAAAGTGGTGGCTTGGAAATTATTCACTTATTTTTGGTCTAGCCAAGTAGGGTGAAGAACAATGAAAACATGCATTTATGTGTTGCAACTTATTAAAACCTTTGGCCAAGGTGTCACTATAAATTGTATGTGTCAGTTAGTTCATTTGGTCTAGATATGCAACCTAGTTAGAGGTCATACTAGTTAGGAGTTACCTATGGTGTGTGATCAACTAGGGTAGTGTAGGGTCAAGCACCAGTTTCAAATGATATTAGATCCAACATCTATTTTTTCCCCGTGAAGGGTCAAACCTTTCTAGTTGGAAGCAGCACATGGGACTAGTAAATTTGTGGTTGGGTGGAAAAGCACCCCGATGATACCTTTCCTCTTGACAAAATTGTAAAGATAAACTAAAGGTTCATGATGAATCCAAGAAGTTGTAAACACTAAACCTGTCTTGAAATATTGTTTAGTAATTTTTTTAGTTATGCTTCTTATTATGTTATGCTCATGCAAGTCAATCTTGGATTAGTGTAATTTATACTTTCTAGGTAATTTTATTTCTTTTATTTCAAAAAAAATGATAGCTAAATTCTATCATGTTAATTTTTTAGATTTAATGTTTTAATTTTATAGATGCTAGTTTATGCAATGTTACACCCTCTCTATCTCATCTACTTATGTATAAATCTCCCTCTTCTCTTCCCCCTCTACCCATCTCTCTCCATTTCTCTGCCTCCATATTTCCCCATCTCTCCCTCCCTCTATCTCTCCCAATCTATCCCTCCCTATCCCCCTATCCATCTCTCACCCTCTCACATTATCTCTATATCTCCTTATATCCCTATCTCTCTCTATCTCTCCCTCTCCCTCTCCCTCTTCCTCTATATCACTTTATCTCTCCCTCTCTATCTTCTTATCTCTCTATATATATTTGTCTCTCCATCTCCCTCTCTCCATCCCTCTATCTATTCATCTCCCTCAAGTTATAACTTCATCTCTTCCTCTTCCCCCCCCCCCCCTCTCTCTCTCTCTCTCTCTCTCTCTCTCTCTCTCTCTCTCTCTCTCTCTCTCTCCCTATATCTATATATCTCTTTTCATCTCTATCTCTATCTATCCATATTTCTTCTTCCATGTTTTCATCTATCTCTATCTCATTATCTCTCACTCTCCCTACCTCTATCTATATCACTTCATATATATCTCTATCTCATTATATCTCACTCTTCCCTACCTCTATCTATATCACTTCCTATATATCTCTATATCTATTTGTCCATCTCTCCCTCTCTCAATGTATCTCTTCCATCTCTATCTATCCCTCAATCCTATCTCTCTTTATATCTCCCTCTCCTCTTTGTACCCCTCTCAATATCCATCTCCATCTCTACCTCTATCATTTCTCTCACTTTACCCCCTCTATGTCTCCCTTTCTCTCCCTTTCTCTCTCCCTCTCACCCTATTGCAAAAATAATGAGTTTGTGTGTAATGAAGATTGATTACCTTCTTGATTTGGAGATTTTGTTTCAATCATGTTTGGATCCCTCTAATTGAATGCATAGTTGATTTCAACCTATCACTTCTCCATTAAGACCTTTGTTGGACAAACAACATCTTACTAAATGGCCTATTGATTAACCTTGTGTATTACATAAATGTATGCAAAAAATAGATTAAAATTTTCTCTAATTGACCTTCCACATCTCTTTGGCATACCCATTGCACACAAAGGTGTAATTGCTAGTGGTTATATAAAATCTAAACTAAATACCTAGCTGATAAGCTTCTCTAGGTAGACTTGTGAGTCCATATTTAGCTAGAAAACCTATCTCATGCCTACAAACAAGTATCATGTCATTAGAAAATAATTCTTAGCTGCTAAAAAATAATTTTTACTTGTGAGACATAGGCTAGATAAATATGAGTGAGATGTGGTGGCTTTTAAGAAGTTTTTTCCATTATTTGCTAGCAACTTCCATCATGTATCATGTAGATAAAGATGAGTGACCTTTAGCTACTTTTTATAATATTTAACTAATTTTTAGAAGATTTTCCTATGGAATAAAGATGAATGACCTACAATTACTTTTCAGAAGATTTTCCTATAGATAAAAATGAGTGATCACTACAAAGAAAAAGATGTTCCTATATAGATGAGTGATCACCGCCCAACCCCAACTATTTATAAATATAGTTTGATTCAATAACAAATGTGCAGAAGAAATTTTGGAGACAAAAGTAGCTATAGAAAAAATAAACCATTGATCTTGTAAAAATCAGTATTTGGTTCGTTAGAAACTAACAATTGTAGTTCAATTGATGGATGATCAATTTTCTTAGTTTTATAGTTTACAAGTGGAATCAAACCTTGTTTAAGATCTTGATTTCAATAATAAAATAAGAAAGGTAGAATAAATGCAAACTAAATAGTACAAGCATTAGGCCAAATTTAGCAACCCCTACCTACATCCAACCAAATTGGTCAAAAGAAAAAATTGTATTGTAGTTCTATCAAGAGTTGTTGTTGGGACGAACTTAGTAACAATATATGTAGAATGGCATGCCAACTTGAGAAAATGTTGTGATTATATGGTCTGAATTGATGCAATGCAATGTTCACTAGATGCACAATATTTGCCTTATCTTAACATAGACCGAAAGCTATATATGTGTAAATTGGACGTGTTGCCTTGAATATATTTATCTCAGAAAATGCATTTCACAAATTTCAAACCCAGCTCTTATGTTGTGAATATCCTTCCATCTTCTGCTAGTCATAGTTTTGGAATAGAGTAAGATCCACAAGATTTTCAATAAAAACAAATCTGGTATACATGAATATGACTATAATAAAGACAAGTATGTATAACAAGGAATTTTAAGAGAGGCATGCCAATTGTTCATTAAAGTGCTTCAATAAATTTTCATTTCATCTTATGCAATCACTTCTACTGTATGCAAGAAAATGTGGTGATCAAAATAAATAAATTGAGATCAAATGACCTACATACCAATGAGACTTTTGGTGCAAGTATAAACTAATTTAAACTAGTTTAACTTCCCAAGGGGTGTACCATTATTCTCTCTCTCACATCATCCCTAAAGCTAATGTTATGCTCTCAGAACATTGAGAAAATGATTTAGGAATGACAACTCAAAAAAAAAAGTGATATTGTGATCTATATGCATGAATGCATTCTAAGATCTATATGAAATGTTAAAAACTTCAATGCTTAAGCTAAGATTGAGATAGTGATATTATAAAGAGATTAACAAAATACCCTAACATGATATTCTAGCATGAATATTCTATGATATGAAATTAAATCCTTCTAAATGTTATGATGATATTTTAACAAAGAGGGGTTAAGATGCTTAGTAATTTAGACTATAATGTAGATGCATGAAACTTGGATCTAGACAATCAGGAATGTGAGCTTTATTTATAGGTAAAATAGAGAAATGGATGGTTAAGATTGAATAATCTTAACAATGGTTATGATTGAAAGTTACTCAATCCATGTTTACAATTTTCACCAATGAAATGATGACAAATGTCAACAAGAGTTGGCTTGAGAGGAAATGCAAGAGGCATTAAATGCCTGAAAATACATGAAGGTTACCTTAGGAAGTAAGGTTAAGGTTAGATTAGGGTCATCCATTAGATAAAGCTTTTACCCAAGGGGTAAACTCTTGTCCAAGGGTTAGTAGGATAACCAAGGTTAAAGCCATGGGTGCTTGATAAGACCCTTGGTTTACATGAGGGTTAAGTTACAGAGAAAGTCTCTAACCATGAGGGGAAGGTTGAGTTAACCATTAAAGGCTTGGAAGCCTTTGGGGACAAATTTGTAAGAGTCCTTTCAAATTTGGGGGAACTCAACAAGTTAGTTTGTTGAAGAAATATAGCCTTAAATACATTTAGAAGACTTTCCTCCAAATTTGAGAAGTGACTGCTGGCATTATGTGAACCGGTATGAGGACATGATGATATTGTATGTTGTCATTGATGTCAATATTCTGAAGAAGAGAGAACTAGTATGTTACCAAAAACTGATATATGTGAAAACCAGTATAACATTGTGAACTGGTATATGTGCCAAAAGTGAAGCTGTGTGTTTGTTCAAGGTGAACCGGCATGTTGATATGGGAATCGGTACATGGAAGCTTTGTATGACTATCGGTTGGTAGTCTCAACTTCAGGGTTTCTAGTCGAAGTGCTTCAAGCCTGTGTGACTCAACCGGTGACTTTGTGTGATGAGTTAATATTGTAATGAAGAACAGATCATGTTGCCACATCAGCCTTGTGCGCATGAAGGAACTTGCATGAAGGAGATTGTTCCTATCTACCTTGAGAATGTGCGAAGTCTGTAAATAGTTAAAACGCGTGATGGGTTATCAGCCGCCATGAAAGCAATGAAAAATGAACGATAGAGAACGTCTTGAGATCGGTTCAAGACTTGCATTTAATGCAATATGCTCAACGGTCAGGATTGAACCATTTGAATTGCTTAACCTAACAGGTTTAGGGTTTAGGGTTTATGCTACCAACCTATCTGTTTCCTATAAGGTCGATGTTGTGTTTCTTTTTGAGGTTGTTGGCAAAAGTTGTGTGTGTGTATCCAAGTGAAGAGATACGTGATTCTTGCTAGACCAGAGGAGAGAAGTGATGCTTGCAGAGTGTAAGTGCAGAAGGTGAAGAGGAGCTAAAGCGGATTTGCATTGGCATTGAGTGATGTTACCAAATCATTGAAATACCTATTGATCTCTAACCACTTCAACAGTTGGGAAATCCCTTAACAGGGTAGCTTTAACCGGCTTACTGTAAATCCTTTGACAGGGTGACTCAAAACCATTGAGTTCTTGAAATCCTCTAACAAGGTAACCTTTAAAAGGGTTTAACCCTTAACCGGGTATTCTAGCCATCCCTTAATCGGGTTATCCCTAACAGGATTGATTCCTAACAGAACCTATTATATCAGTCTTTAACCGAACAAGGCTCCTAATAGAGCGGACTTCTAAAGAGTTCAAAAACAACTTGTGGGTATTCATCCCCACTGTGGTTTTTCCCAGTTGGGTTTCCACGTGAAAAATTTGTGTGTCATGTGATGGTTTAAGTGATTTGTGTCTGAAGGTAAATCATGTTGATCTAGTTGTTTATATATTTTTGATGATAGATTACCTGTTCATGTACTAGGGTGAAATGGAAATGAAGTATTAGATTGTATGAAAAGATAATTGTCAACCGGTTTATGCGTGTCTCAGTTATTCTGGGTTTTACCGATTGTACTCTGTTTAAGACCGGTGTTACTGTTTGTCTGGCAAAGCACAATGTATGCTGACAAACCAGTTTTAGGGTTGTGTTTCTATCTTTACTGATTCACCCCCCCTCTCATTACTGGTTTGGTACTATCCATTCATCATTGAGTTATCAATTGGTATCAGAGAATCCTCCAAGTCCTTTGTGTTATAATCTTAACCGCTTGAGGAAAAGATCCCAGTTTAATGATAAAGAGGGAAGGTCCAAAGTTCAACAAAGATAATTTCAATATATGGAAAGACAGAATGAAGATATACATCAAAAGCATGGGTGCTCAACACTAGAGTTATGTTGAGAATTCTTATGTTGCCCCTACCGGTACTCTCATCGATGACCAAAAGAGAGAGATGCAGGAGAATGGGCAAGTCATGGAAGCCCTAATTAGTAGTTTATCTAACATTGAGTTTATTGATGTCCAAGGTAAAGTTAATCCCAAAGAAGTATGGAATACTCTTGAAAATATCTATGGCGGTGATGAGCATGTAAAACAAGCTAAGGAAGAAAGCCTTAGAGGGAAGTTTGAAGACATGCGGATGGTTGAAGGTGAGACCATTCAACAGTATGGAATAAGAATCAAAATTGTTGTCGGAGATATCAAGAGTGCAGGTGGTAAAATGGAAGATTCCACTATAGTAAGGAAAGTTCTGAGATCCTTATTACCGGTCTATGCAATAAGGGTTGTTGTTATTCAGGAGTTGAGATCAATAGACAAGACTAAGGTATCCCTAGACTCCATCATTACAAAGTTGAGAACCTATGAGCTAAATAGTTTTGATGGCAGTGTTCAAAAGACTGAATCAACTTTTAAAGCTTCTGCTGTACCATCCAGAAAAGGAAAATAAGCAAGCACCAGTGGTGAACCAAGACAGGGCAGAGAAATGGATGATGGGGAGATTCTGATGGAATTTGAAGCTCTTCTTGCCAGGAAACTTCCTAAAGGAACCAGTAAATACAAAGGTAAGCTCCCTTTGAAATGCTTTTCTTGTAACCGGATAGGACATATTGCTATAAATTGTCCTAATGGTGACAACAAGGACAAATCGGAAAGGTTCCAGAAATTCAAAGGAGGAAACCAGAGAAACTATTTTGTGGTAGTTGATGAAGGTGTCACAGATGAGGAATCAGAAGATGAAGAAAATGAAGATATTGTGTTTGTTGCTGTCAAGGAAGATGTGTCAGACAAGAAGGCTCTTGTCTCCCACTTTGATAATTCCAATGAGTGGATTATTGACAGTGGTTGTTCTCACCATATGACTGGTGATCGGAGCAAGTTTCTATCCTTGGAAGAGTATGATGGTGGTGTGGTTCACTTTGGTAATGATGCACCATGTATGGTCAAAGGCAGAGGGTCCATCTCTCTGACTGGAAAGAGTAGTGCTGACAATGTGTATTGGGTTGATGGCCTCAGACACAACCTTCTGAGTGTTGCCCAGCTGAATGTTAGTGGTCTCACTCTGGAATTCAAGAGTGGAGTGTGCAGAATCAAAGGAAAGAATGGTGAATTGGTGGCCATCGACATGCAAACCAAAGGTAACCTATTTCAGTTGAATGCAAATATCAGTACATTTATTATGGCCAAGTTTGATGACAGCTAGATATGGCATAGGAGACTCTGCCATGTAAACTTTGATAACATTGTGAAGGCCAGCAAGATCAAGGCAGTTAGAGGATTGTCAGTGCTGAGAAAATCAAAAAATACCTTGTGCAAAGAGTGTCAATTGGGGAAAATGTCTTCCTCAACCTTTAAAGGTAAACCTTTCACTGCTGACAATTTACTTGATCTTGTGCATACTAATTTGTGTGGTCCTATGAAAACTAGGAGTGTGCAGGGTGATAGGTATTTCATGATTCTCAGTGATGTTTTCTCATGAATGATGTGGGTCACATTCTTGAAGGATAAGTCTAAAGCTTTTGGAAATTTCAAAGCTTTCAGAGCATTAGTGGAAAAGGAAAGCGGTAAAAGGATCAAGTGCCTTAGAACTGGTCAAGGAGGGGAATTCACTTCTGGTGAATTCAACAAGTACTATGAAGAACATGGCATCAAGAGGCAACTTTTTGCCCCCCGGACTCCATAGTAGAATGGCCTAGCAGAGAGGAATAACTAGACTGTGGTTGAAGCAGCAAGAACAATGTTGATTCAAGGAAAGGTTGCTCACACCTTTTGGAGAGAAGCGGTGAGCACTGCAGTCTACACAATGAACCGGGTACTCATCAAGAAAGGTAAGGATAAAACTCCTTATGAGTATTGGACCGGTAAGACACCTGTGGTTAGCTACTTTAGAGTGTTTGGTAGCAAATGTTACATCAAGAGGAGCGAACACCAGAGCAAATTTGATGTGAAATGTGATGAGGGAATATTTCTAGGGTATTCCACCAAGAGAAAAGGTCTCAAGTGTTTCAATAATAGGACTCAAAGAATTATTGAAAGCATCAATGTGAGAGTTGATGAAACCTCTGAGAAAACTAAGGAAACCGGTAGTGAGCAAGTGGTAAATGAACCGGTTGTAACCTTCTAGGAATCAGTTCCCAGTCAACCAAGTACCAGTAACAGTGTTCCTACACCGGTAGATGTAGATGCTGATACTGATGGAGATGAGGATGAAGAAGAAAAGCAAGAGGAATCTGTTAAGACCATTCCTCGGTATGTCAAGTTGAATCATGATCCTAAGCAGATCATAGGAGATAAGGATGCAGGAATCCTTACAAGAAGAAAGGTCAAAGAAAACTCATGTATGATCTCTGAATTTGAGCCTAAATCATTCAAAGAGGGACACAAATATGAAGACTGGATCAAGGCAATGGGAGAGGAACTTGACCAGATAGAGAAAAATGGTACATGGTCTTTGGTACCCAGACCAAAGCATAAAAATGTCATTGGTACCAAATGGGTTTCCAAAAATAAGTTGAATGAGGATGGCACAGTGATTAGAAACAAAGCCAAACTGGTGTGTAAAGGATATGCCCAAGAAGAAGGAGAAGACTATGGAGAAACCTTTTCTCTTGTATCTAGATTGGAAGGAGTTCGTATGCTTCTTGCATATGCAGCTTTTAAAAGATTCAAAGTATATCAAATGGATGTAAAATCTGCATTCCTAAATGGTGTACTTGAAGAGGAGGTGTATATAGAGCAACCAGATGGGTTTTCCCTATCTGAAGACAATGACATGGTGTGTAGGCTACATAAAGCCTTATATGGTCTAAAGCAGGCACCTAGAGCATGGTATGAATGCCTGCACTCCCATCTTGTGAAGATTGGATTTGAGAGAACAAGCAAAGATAACAATATCTACTTGAAATCTGAAGGAGATCAGATCCTGATTTGTGAAGTATTTGTTGATGACATTATCTTTAGTGGAGATGACAAGATGAGTCATGAGTTTGTAGATGAGATGAAGAAAGAGTTTGAGATGTCACTCATAGGGGAGATTAAGTTCTTCATTGGACTACAGATTCAGCAAATGAAAGATGGAATCTTTATTACTCAGTCCAAGTATGTCAAAGAGGTGTTGAAGACCTTTGGCATGGAAGATAGCAAACCAGTTGGTACACCAATGGTGATCAGTTGTAAACTATCCAAAGAGGATGACTCGGCATTAGTTAATGAGAAGGAATACCGATCAATGATTGGTAAATTGCATTATGTAGTGTATAGCAGACCAGATATTGCACATGCAATTGGCATTACTACAAGGTTCCAGAAAAGTCCAAGTGAATCCCACTTGGTTGGATTCAAGCGGATTCTTAGGTATTTGAAGGGAACTATTGATTATGGATTGTGGTACCCATATAGCAAGGATTTCAACTTGAAAGTATTCATAGATGCTGATTGGGCAGGTAATGTGGATGACTAGAAGAGCACAACTGGTGGTGCATTCTTTCTCGGTGGTGGACTGGTCTCATGGATGAGTAAGAAACAGAGTTGTATCTCTCAGTCTATAGTGGAAGTAGAGTATGTTGCAGCTTTCATGAACTACACTCAAACAATTTGGATGAAGCATGTATCAAATGGCTTCAAAGTTCCTATATCTGAACCGGTAAGTATATTTTGTGACAATACTAGTGCAATTAACATCTCCAAGAATCCAGTTTTACATTCTAGAACCAAGCACTTTGAGCTTCAGTATCATTTCTTGAGGGAAAAGGTTCATAACAAAGAGATTACACTGGAACATGTTTCCAGTAAGGAGCAGTTAGCAGACATGTTCACCAAGCCTCTCCCAAAGGCTACATTTATGTACTTAAGAGGTGAATTAGGGGTGTTGCCCCTTCAGGAGGTGAACTAAAGGTATATGCTCCACATCAGTCAAGTATTGCATAGTCAATTTTTTTTTCAGGATTGATGTGTTGAAGGATGTTGCTCCTCAGGGGGAGCAGCATAATGGAACAAGGAAGCTTGTGCCTCCACTTTGGCACTGCTGTCAAAGGGGGAGAAGAAGTGTAGCGGAGAAGATATCTATAGAAATTGGGGGAGAAGATGTGAAGCGGAGAGATATTTTTGTATATTGCCATCAATTCCAAAGGGGGAGATTGTTGGCATTATGTGAACCGATATGAGGACATGATGACATTGTATGTTGTCATTGATGTCAATATGTTGAAGAAGAGAGAACCGGTATGTTACCAAGAACCGATATATGTGAGAATCGGTATAACATTATGAACCGGTATATGTGCCAAAAGTGAAGTGGTGTGTTTGTTCAAGGTGAACCAACATGCTGATATGGGAACCGGTACATGGAAGCTTTGTATGACTACCGATTGGTAGTCTCAACTTCAGGGTTTCCAGTTGAAGTGCTTCAAGCCTGTGTGACTTAACCGATGACTTTGTGTGATGATTTAGCATTGTAATGAAGAACAGATCATGTTGCCATGTCAGCCTTGTGCACGTGAAGGATCTTGCATGAAGGAGATTGTTCCTATCTACCTCAAGAATGTGCGAAGTCTGTAAACGGTGAAAATGTGTGATGGGTTATCAGCCGCCATGAAAGCAGTGGAAAACGAACGATGGAGAACATCTTGAGATCGATTCAAGACTGTTGCATTTAATGCAATGTGCTCAACGGTCAGGATTGAACCGTTTGAATTTCTTAACCTAATAGGTTTAGGGTTTAGGGTTTATGCTATCGACCTATCTATTTCTTATAAGTTTGATGTTGTATTTCTTTCTGAGGTTGTTGGAAAAAGTTGTGTGTATCCAAGTGAAGAGATACGTCATTCTTGCCAGACTAGAGGAGAGAAGTGATACCTGCAGAGTGTAAGTGCAAAAGGTGAAGAGGAGCTAAAGCGGATTTGCATTGGCATTGAGTGTTGTTACCAGATCATTGTAATACTTGTTGATCTCTAACCACTTCAATAGTTGGGAAATCCCTTAACAGGGTAGCTTTAACCGACTTACTGTAAATCCTTTGACAGGGTGACTCAAAACCATTGAGTTCTTGAAATCCTCTAACAAGGTAACCTTTAACAGGGTTTAACCCTTAACCAAGTATTCTAGCCATCCCTTAACCAGGTGATCCCTAACAGGATCGGTTCCTAACAGAACCTATTATATCAGTCTTTAACCGGACAAGGCTCCTAACAGAGCGGATTTCTAAAGAGTTCAAAAACAGCTTGTAGGTATTCATCTCCACCATGGTTTTTCCCAATTGGGTTTCCACGTGAAAAATCTGTGTGTCATGTGTGGTGTTATTCATGTGATGGTTTAAGTGATTTGTGTCTAAAGGTAAATAATGTTGACATAGCTATTTATATATTTTTTATGATAGATTACATTTTCATGCACTAGGGTGAAATGGAAATGAAGTATTAGATTGTATGAAAAGATAAGTGTCAATCGGTTTATGTGTGTCTCAATTATTCTGGGTTTTATTGGTTGTACTCCATTTAAGACCGGTGTTACTATTTGTCTGCCAAAGCACAGTGTCTACTGACAAACTGGTTTTAGGGTTGTGTTTCTGTCTATACTAATTCACCCCCCCCCCACCTCTCAGTACCGGTTTGGTACTATCCATTCATCATTGAGTTATCAGTGACTTCCTCAAATTTAGGGACAGGATATGATTAGGAGTTGATTAGGCTAATTAAGATAGTTTAGAAGAATCTAAAAGGCAAGTGGGAAATGTAGGAAAATGCAAGTGGGGGATGTAGGAAAATGCAAGTGGGAGAAAAAGAATTTTAATTAAAAACTAAAATGTTTTATTTCAACTAAAATAGATGCAACTTGCATAAATACAAGTGGGGGGATTTTTATAAATAAATTAGATTTATTTATATGCAAGGGAAAATTTAATTAAATGTAAATTTAATTAATAGGAAGAAAGGGGAATTAATTAAATAAAGTGATTTAGTTAATTAAAGGCTAGAAAAGGTTTAGGTGAATTTAATTAAATAAATTGAATAGTTTATTTAATCAAATAGATGAAAATAAAGAAATTAATTAAATAAGATTTAATTAATAGGAGGGGTGGGGTTAAAATAAATATTAAATATTTATTTAAGAAAGTGGTCAGATTTATATGTCTACATTTTGCCCCTCTTTGAAGTGACGTGTGTGCACATGTTGATTCAAAGAACGCTTGATATGCTGCCAAAATTTTATTGATATGATGTTGTTGCTAAAGTTGTCGATTTGATTCCTTGGATATAAAAATTGATTTTGATATGAAATGTTGATATGAAACATATGCGATGATGTTGATTTGATATGAAATTGTCGATATGATGCCCTAGATATGAAAAACTGATTTGATATGAAAAGTCGATATGAAGTTGGTGTCGATATGAGACTGATATGAAATTGGTATGGATATTTGATATGATAATTCCCCCTCGAGAGATTGTTCGTGCACTAAAGGCTTGAATGATCTCTCGAAAGAAGAAGAATGATATTCTAAAGATAGTGGTGTGGGAGCACCTAACACAAAGACACAAAAGGAGTCTATAAGAGGATAAAAATTAATTCATAATTATATTCAATTACATTTTCATTTGTAATGTCATTTTGAGTCAATATGAATCAATATGTAAGGCTAAAAGAGCCAATTGTGATGAATTGTCCAAATTATCCTAATAAGGTCTTAAATTAGTCATTTGGTAAAATTTGTAAAAAATAACCTTTGAGGGGTAAAATGGTGAAAAAAATACATTATTATTCTATCCTAATATGTTTTGAAGGTTTAAAGTCATTTGAGTCAAAAGTTGTAAAAGTTGTAAAATGCAACTTTTCAAAAGTTGTAAAAAGATCAAAATGGGAAGTTGTATGGTCATAAGAGGAAGCTGGGTAGTTTTAACTTTCATGTGAAGGATAAAAGGCTATAAAAACTCTGTAATGGTCATTCATAAGGGTGTGTAAAAATTGGAGAAGGAATTGGAAAGCATTGGAAACATTTTGGTATCATATTTTCATTGTTTCAATCTCTTGTTTTGTGGTCTTGAAAGTTTTCCTCTTGTTTCCAAGACTTGTGCGGACACGTACAGCCTAGAAACAAGTGTATTTATATCATTATAGTGTAGTATATTGAATAATATTTCCATTTCTTTTGGTTTGAGTTGATTTCATGCATTTTTGAGAATGTTATGAGAGTTTTGGTGAAAACCATTTGGAACTACCCAAAACCCTGATTCACGGCGATGAGTTTTGGAAAAACCATCATAACTTTGGATTTAACCATTGGAACTTTCTATAATTTGGAGGAAAGTTTTATAACTAGAATTTATATAATTGGACCGGAGAGATTGGCTTGAGGATTAATATGTTAAGAGTTATTAATGATTGTTCATGACTGTAATTTCATGACCAGAATAGAGTCAATTTCATAGTTTTGGAAAATTCTTGATTTTCATTTACAAGAAATGAATAGATGAAGGGTTTAAATGATTCATATTTAATGCATAATATATGGATCTACAATCATGATGGATTTATATCCATGGAGAAGATTTGATAATGGTTATTTGTTTGATGATTTTGTTGGGAAATATATGACAATGCCTCTAACATGTTGGAAGATTTGTGTTGATGATTGAACTTCACGAATGATTTGAGGTTCTTGGTTGGATTTTCATGATGCTCTACATTAGATAGAAGCATGGATAGTTGATTGCATGCATGGGTTTGATAATATTGATTAGATTGATTGGATTGATAAGATTGATTGGATTGAGATTAAGTCCGGTTTCATGAATGACATCTCCTATATAAAATAAAGATGATCAAAACGTCTCGTTTCAGGAATGATATATCCTGTATAAGACATGATCAAAATGTTTGGTTTCGGGAAAGATACATCTTGTATAAGACATGATAGAATGGATTAGATGAAATGGATTGATAGAATTCATAAGATTGAGATCAAGTATGGTTTCAGGAATGACACCTCTTGTATAAGATAAAGATGATCAAAACCTTTGGTTTCAGGAACAATATATCTTGTATAAGACTTGATCAAAACCTCTCATTTCAGGAAAGATACATCGTGTATAGGACATGATAGATGAGAGTTGGATGAATGATGAAGATATGAAATTGAAGAAATATTCCATGATGATGCGATAGATATGCATGCGAGGGATGCAATGATGAATGTGACTAGATGATGATGATGAGATGTATCTTGAAAATGAGAAGTATGATGTGAGATTTATCTTGAAAATCATGTGTAAATGATAAGGATAATGAGATGAGATGTATAAATAAAGCTAAATGAATGCAACTAAGTATGAAATGCCACTAAATGATCATTGTAATCTTGTCATTTTCACTCCTATCAGTCACTTTGTTTGTTCTCTTTTTGTCATCATTGAGCTTTTGATATGTTGAAAGTTAATACAAACATCATGGTATAATTAAACCATGATGACCTGAGTATAACTTACATGATTTTTGATATTGCAAGATGACATAAGCATCGAGGTATAATTGAACCAAGACGACTTGAGTGTTGCTTGCATAAAACAGACAAGAGTGAACCATTTTTATGTGCAAAATGGAAAATATCTTCAATGATATGTTTCCAATCATGTCTCGAGATAAATTTGCACCATATGAATGATTGCCTCACAAACAAAAAACCAAAGAAAATATTAGATTCCTTTGTTGCTTCTCTAGTTCAGTGCATCCTTAAGTAGCTCGGGAGATCTAATGATTCATAAATCAAGATATAAATAGTCAAAATATTATGCCAAATGTAAACAAAACATAATTCAGAATACATCATCCATTGTGTGTGTTGCAGTTGTAGTTGGATAATGATCTTGTTTTCTAGTCCGATGAGTAGTTTTGACAATGGTTTCCTTAGTATGTTGTGATCCTTGTTTGTTGCCTGAATGCTAAAGCGAGATGAATTATGCCCCCAGCTATGGACACTTGTTGATATGGATATATACATTGATCACCAAGCCATGGTGAGATATGATATGGATAACTATTTAGATAATCAAGGACATTGACTATGCTAAGTATGTCCAAGATAATGTTGTGTGTATAAGTTTTATGTGATGGCTATGGGCTTAGATCAGATGGAGTAAAGATATGATGCGAGTACCGATAGATAGAGGAGTTGTTATCTCACAAATAGCACTTGTTGCCAGGTTTTCACCACTTGTTTTTATTGCACTTTTTGATTTGTTTTTTATTTGTTTTTTATTTGTTTTTCATTTTTCTGATTTTTTTATTTTTTTGTGTCACAAGGTGCCTGTTTGCCAGGTGTTCACCATAGCGACGATTTTTGATACTTTTTTTGCTTTTTGCTTTTTCTATGCATTGGATGACTCAAGTGTAGAACTTCTTCAAATGGATGTTGTTGGTTGGTTCATCAAGCATGTCCCCTTCTGAATTTGATAATTGATATTCTCTTGATCCGTAGGTTGATATGATGACAAAGGGTCCCAACCAATTAAGTTCAAATTTCCCCTTCTTTTCTGAGCTTACTAATTTCTAGGATTTTCTTTTAGAACTAGATCACCGATTTTGAAAGCCCTTGGTATGACCTTATGATTATAGCTTATGTACATTCATTGTTGATATACCTTGAGATAATGAAAGGCACGTTGGCAATATTCATCAAGCAACTCTAGCTCTTGTAACCTGTTCACTCGATATTCCTCATCTGGAATGAGGCCTTTCAAGGATACCCGAAGTCACGAAATCTCTACCTCAATAGGTAAAATAGATTTTGATCCATACACCAATAAATATGGTGTAGCTCTTGTAGGTGTGAAGATGCTTGTTCTGTAGGCCCAAAGTGAAGGATTGAGTTGCACACGCCAATCTTTGCTAGCATCATTCACGGTTTTCTTGAGGATTTTGATAATTGTTTTGTTTGAGGGCTCTACTTGACCATTCCCTTGCGGATAATAAGGTGTCAAAAAGTGATATTCGATATGGAATCGCGCACAAAGCTCTTGGACATCTTTATTTTTAAAGGGTCTTCCATTATCTATGATAATGGAGCTAGGGATTTCGTACCAACAAATGAGGTAATTCAAGATGAAGGAAGCAATCTGTTTGCCAGTCAATGGAATTGCTTCAATCCATTTGGTGAAGTACTCAGTGGTCGTAATGATGAACTTGTGCCCATTTTATGAGGAAGGATGGATTCTTCCCACTAGATCAAGTCTCCATTGACAGAAAGGCCATGATGTGGTGAATGGTCGCAATTCTTGCGTTGGTGCATGTATGAGGTTGCCATGAATTTGGAACTTAAGACATTTCCTAGCAAACTGATAGGACTCTTTCTCCATTGTCAGCCAATAATATCCCATCTTTAGGAGTTTCTTAGCAAGAGTAGGACCACTTGAATGCATACCACAAATACCTTCATGAAGCTCATGTAAGGCAAAGTCAGATTCATTATGATTGAGGCATCGAAGAAGAGTACCATCAAGACCTCGACGATAAAGTGTGTTAGTGGTTAAGGTGTAGCGAGCTGCTTGTCGGATAAAGCTTCTTTTTTGGTTACAAGATAAGTCAGGCGGGAGGGTATTATCTTTGAGATAATCATGGATTTTCTCGTATAGAGGAGAGTCAGAATCGGTCAGGGCACAAATAACTTGGGATTCTGAATTGTCATAGGCTGGGGAAAATAATTGCTCCACCAGGAATTCATAATGATTTTGTTTATCTGGAAGTTGTACGAGTGAGGTGATAGTGACCATTGCATCAACTACTCTATTATCCAACTTTGGAATCTGCTCTTCCTGTATAGAGGGGAATCAGAACCGACCAAGGCACAAATAATAGGATTCTGAATTGTCATAGGCTGGGGAAAATAATAGCTCCATCAAGAATATTGGCATTGCACACTCCAATGAGAATTGAAGGTGATTGAAGTTGTTGTAATTGATGGAAACCTTGCAGCATTGTGGAAACTGGCAGGCACAACCATCGGTAGGCACAGGCACCAACAGACACTTCACCGACAATGACAACAATGTTCACCGACATCCCATCCGACAGGAACAAATTTTTGTATTTAATTGTAAAATCTTTTGTAAGTCAACATGGCATATTGTAATAGACTCATATATGTATGAGCTCTTGTAAATCATTTTCATATAGATGAGAAGTAAGGTAGCATGGATGTAGAAGTGATAAGCAAATATTAAGGCATATTTTGTATAAGGGTTTATGGTTATAGTATGAGCTTAAACCGGTACTGAACCTGGCATAGCAGATGCTGAATTATAGTAGTACATTATATTGGATTCTCATAATCCATTTTGTAAGTCAATGAGACTTCCTTTTGTAATTGAGCAGTGAGCTCTAGGCAGTTGGCCTTCCTGCATGTGCAGGCCCCTCTTGTAAGTAATATCCATTCATTGGCCAGTGAGTGAATATTGTGGGTCACAAATCCCACTAAAGTTTTTCCCACACTGGGTTTCCTCGTTAAAAATCTTGTGTTTTGGTGTGCTTTCTATGTTTTCTTTACTGTTCCTATTTACTGCATTAATTCTTGTTTACCGGTACACTATTTCGGAATGAAAAATACTTAATAAGGTTAAATATTTTGTTAACCGGTTAGATACTGATTCACCCCCCCCCCCCCCCCCCCCTTCTCAGTATCTTTAGGACCATCATCAACCCTAACAATTGGTATCATTGTTTGGTTCTCTATTTACAAAAGTCTAACAACTTGAGGAAGATTCTGACACCTGTACAGATGGAGAATTTAAGAAAGCAATTAGAAGGAGCTCTCGTGGTCTATGATGCAGAGAAGTTGAAGAATATCAAACTTGAAGATGATCTGAGGACTGCACAGGAATTCATTCAAGGACTTCAGGAGAATCTCGCTATTGCTAGAAATAAGAGAAAAGAACTTCATGAGAAGATGCATAGTAATGATGATGAAAAGGAAACTCTTAATGAGCTTGTAAGCAAGATGAGGCAAGAAAACATGACTTTGAGGAATGAAATACAAGACATGACTATGAGATTTTGTAAAGACATTGAAGACAGAAAGAAGAATGAAGATGACTTGACTAGGAGACTCAATGATGCTGGAAATGAAAATCTAAGACTTGGTCATGAAAATGATATGTTGAAGACAAATTTGATTCACATGGAACATGATAAAACTGAACTTATGAGACAGAAGGGAATTTTGGAAAATGAGTTGGCTACTGCAAATCAACATAAAGAGAAATTCAAGAAAAGTTCAGAAGAACTTGATGGTATGCTGAAAAGTCAGAAACCTAATGGAGACATTAATGGATTTGGATTTGAAGTTGGTGAAATTTTTGGTACTGCAAACAATCATGATCATACTAAATCGGTAAGATAACCCAATGCCTACAAATTTGAAGGGAAATTATTTAACTATAACAAGTGTGGTCATAGAGAAAATCAATGTAGATCTAGAAACAATCAGAACATTAATGCACCCACCGGTCAATGTTCCAAATGCAACAAAATTGGTTACAATTCATAAAACTGCAGAATAAATGTAAGATGTTATGTTTGTGGAAGATTTGGGCACTTATCTAATCAATGCAGAACACAAACCGACATAGGATATGGAAAGGCTATTCAGAAAAACAATGTGACTTGTTATGCTTGTAACAAGATTGGACATATTGCAAAATTTTGTAGAAGCAAGACTTCACCGGCAAATAACAAAGAACCCAGTTTGAAAGGCAAAGAGAAGGTTGATGAGGTAAAGCAATAATTTTCAAGACAGTGGATTAGAAAGATAGATCAGAATGTTCATGAGACTATTCCTTCATTGGTAGAACAGAGTATTACTCCACCAGCAGGAGACTCTTCATCCAACTGAAAAGTAACCCTTGGGGGTATTGAACAAATTGAAAATCATGCAAGTTTACCCTCGGTTGATGATGAGAAGATGGATTTCTTCTCTACCGGCAGATGTGTTAAGTTTCACTTAACTGGCGAGCATTTATTGTGGTTGTTGGAGGAAAAGACATTATAAATCTTTAATTTTCCCTCTTTTTCATTCACTGAGCATTCAAACTTTCAGAGAGCACGAAAATCCAAGTGAAGGCATCCAAAGTGAGAAGTGAAGCAAGTTCTTTCAAGCATTCAAACCTATCAAGCAGATTAAGGTATTTATCAATGGCTTCCTCCTCTGCTCTAGAATTTATTGCAAACCCTACTATTGTGGAAATAGTTAAATGCCCTAGACCCGTTTTTAAGATTATCCCCGAGATAGAGAAACAGGATGATTCCCTAGGAGCTTTTTCAAAAATTCCAAAAGGTGTTGCATATGCTGAAGATCCTAGAATCTATATTCATTGCCATATTGAGGAATTAGGTTTAGAGGAAATATTGAAAATGTATAAAACTGTTATTTGTGATGAAAGTGGAAATGTGAAACTCGAACATAAGGTTATTGAAACTTTAGATTTTGTGGAAATCCTTGACATCCCATAATTTCCTAAGGAGATAGTAAGGATTGTGCTTAGCAGAGTTCATGGTGAATTCTTTTGGCTAGACTATGTTTGTAAAATCACTAAGGAAGCAATTAGGGCAGTGACTGGCTTACCCTCCACCAATAGTAGGCCAGATAAAACTAAAAAGGTTCCTAATAACATTGTCATGACATTAACAGGAGCAACCTATGATACCAGATCCCTGAGAGTGAATGATGTAAAAGATGTGAATGTCAGATTCATAAGTATGATTTTAGGTTATAAGGCCACCCATGCAAACTGACTCAACTCTATTTCCAGTCTTTGTATTAAAAGTACATATGATATGATCAACAGTGATGCAAAGATAAATGTATGTGAGTGGTTAAAGGATGAGTTGATAGATAATTTAAAAACGATCAAAGGAGACAAGAAAGGTACTTTTCATTTTGGCAATCTCTTAGTATGTCTAATTTTGTATTTTACAAAAGAGGTTCCCGGTATTGGTAAGAAAGACTTTGGTTATGATATACCGGTAGGCAGACAAGTGTTAGATATCTTCACCGGTATGGGGACAGATAAGGATAACAATATAACAGAGTACTTCAAAACATTCAAAGCAAAAATGAAAACAAGAGAGAGATTATCACAAAGTATTGTAGATAAATATGAGAAGGAAATATGTTTTGTAATCAAGAAGGATGAGATATGGATGGAGGCAGTTCTTCCTAGAAATGTATGGGTAACAGAAAGAGGATATGAGGCAGATGTAGACATCATTGAAACTTATGCCAAAGCCCTATTAGAAGCCCCTAGAGAATCAGAAGAAAAGGTTTTTGGAAATGCACAATCAATAGAAAGTGATGTACAAACATTAAAACAGAGAAAGAGAAGAGAAAAATACATAAGGAGTGCATCTAAACAAGTTAAGGAAATTAAATAAAATGTCATGAACATAACTAGAATAAAGGAAAGTGACTTAAAAGGATTACAACCGGAGGCACATCTCTCACCGGTTGGTACATCCTCTGACAGTGAAATTCTTGTTGAGTTTAAGTGAGTTGATAGGAAGAGAAAATCATCATCGGTACCCTCTCCTCCTCCCAAGAAAACAAGAACACCAAGGCAAAAGCAAAAGACCGACAAAGAAGTTGACACCAAAGAAGAAAAAGCAGCATCAGGTTATACCACCATTGGACAAATTACTGAATGAAATAACTGATGATGGCAACTTATCCAATGTGATCAAATTATATGATACATTCACTAATGAAGAGAAAGAAAGTATAGAGAATAGCATCATCCTACATCTTGACATATATAAGAAAGTATTAATAGAAGTTGTAGATGATTTGCCTAGTGAATTGTATAGGCGGTTAGATGCTAAGAGGTTAGCAATTATGGAGCCAGATAAGAAAATTAAAAATGATAAACTTCTAGTTGTACATCCGATCAAATCTGTTGAAGAAATTGATGAATTGATCAGTGAAGCTAATAGGCCAGTTTTTGCAAGCGGACATCGACATGTGAACCTAATGGCTGGCAGGGTTAATGAAATTTTAGAAGAAACAACTAACAAATGGGACATCTTTTTTATTGAGAAAGAAAAACAAGAAGAACTGAAAAGACCTAAAACTTTCAAAGTCTATCAAAAGGACAAAGACAAGGGGAAAGGCAAGGTAGGTTTACTATCAAACATTAAAGTAATTAATAACCTACCACCACCTTTGGTTACTCCACCGATATAGACTGATAGTACACCGACTACTGAAAATGTGGATACACCACATGAGGATACAAACCCTGAGTCTGAAATTTTGTACACTATGAACATAGACACTCAAGAGGTTAATATTGTAGTTGATAAGGAAAGAACAGAGGAAAAGAAAGATGTTTCTACTAAGCAACTAACAAATAATATTGAGGTTGGAACGCGGGCAAAATACATTGAGATTGGGGTACAGGCAGAGCAAACTAAGCATTCAGAGGAACCATTGGTTAGTGAAATGGTTATTGACAATACCAATGCAAGCACTAAAAAACTTGCAGAGACAGTAACTAAGATACTGGCAGCTGAGAATAAAGAAAAACCAATAGAGATACCGATAGTAGATAACATAGTGAAACAAGCAGAGAAATCAACAGAGTCACAAGGACACATTGAGATAGTGAAACCGGTAACCACAGAGAAACCAAAACCTTTTCCAGTGGAAATGCAAACACATACTGACCCACCAGAGGTTGAGACAAGCAAAGCGGTTACTCCCACTAGAAGCACTGAGATTGTAAAGGTAGTTGGGTAGACATCCAGTACTTCACTGACAGAATTTAGACCCACCAATGTGACTGGAGTACTTTTGGATTCAATAAAGAAAATAACAAATTGTAATGCATTGGCCTATAAGGCAATTGATGACACAATTCCTATTCTTAAGTTGATTGCACCCAAATGCAATGTAGATAATAAGGATTCTTTGAGTCAGTTAGACACATTGTCTAAATATATTACTGGTAATATACTGATTGTTGATCAAATAAATGAAGAAACATTCAAGGAGAAAATGGAAAAAGAAAAAGAGAAATTCTTTGAGGAAATAATAAAGAAGTGCACGGAACATATTGATACTCTTTTATCGGCACTAAGCACAACAATTATGGAGTTTAAGGAACTGTACAGAGATACTTGCAAGACAAATCTATTGACAGTGGATATTGACAAAGAAATCAGCAAAGTTCAAAAGGAGATTAATGACATAGCTGATAATATCATTGGTTCATCTGAACCTATATCAGTTATTAAACAGGAAATTGTTGGATTTGAAGAAAAATTAGAGAAGAAAGAGAAAGAGAAGGAAAGGATGAAGGCAAAATCTAGAGAGCTTAAGTGCAAACTCAGTCCTAAGTTAGATAATCTTATCTCTCTATGAAAAGAAATCTCTGAGGCACTAATTCAAGGATAAAAGACACCAGAGGAACAAATGCATCATCTCACTAGTACAATTCAGAGAACTGAGGCAACTATAAAGGACAGTAACAGGTTTATTTAGAGCTTGAATTTGGTCTTAGCAAACTTATTCTAGATTGTAACCAACCGGTTACAAAGTTCAAGATGAAAACTACACTCATTGTTAGGCCCAATATGGAAAGCTAATGTACTGAGAGGGGAGGGGTGAATCAGTACTCCAAAACTTTTCTTGAATAATAACCTTACTGTTATGCATAAACAGAATAGTGCAGTAACATAAAATAAAGTTAAAGCAAATAAATAACAATCATACATGATTCACTCCATAACACATATATTTTGGTTATGCAGAAACTCTTGGTTAGAGAGAAAAATTGTGGTGGGGATGGCACCCACAACTTCACTACTACAATAATAAAGAATACTCGGTTAGAGCTACATTTAGCTATTTCTGATAGCTTACCCTGTTAGGAGTAACAAGATCTGTTAGATCTACCTTGTTAAAGGATTTTACAACATTTATTTTGAATGTTGCACCTGGTTAGAGGCTTTACAATTTATAGACCTGGTTAGAGTCTTTTACCCTGTTAAAGGTTTCTCTTTCAATCTTCACAATATTTCAATAAAATCATTACAAATATCTGCAACTTTACATTTGAAATGTTATAGCAGATTTTATGTGCTCAGAATAAGATTACCTTGCTTATAGCACACCTCGCTAACCCATATAGTAACTTGGTAAACCCTTATGTTTACTCTGTTCTTTGACTGTTCTTTGAAAACCTTCTCGGTGACCTCTGTGTCTCTGTAACAATCTTCCTTCATTCATACATGCACACACCTTGCTCTCAACTCATGCTGTATAAATAGATCTCTTAAAACAGTGATCCAATTCATTGCTTCGATCTTACAAACAAGATTCCTCAAATGAATAACTAAACAAAATATTTCATTGGTTAGATTGTCCTTGTAATCATACACAATCTTCTGGTGCAATTTCCAATGTAATAACGGTTAGATGTGCCTCGATCTTATAACATGTTTTTGTATGCATGTCTAGGTTCAATGTATCTGGTAACATGTTTCACTCGATGTATGTCAACTCGGTGTGTCATCTTTACTACTCGGTAATCTCAAAAAGATACTCGATAGACAGTTCGATGTGTACTGCGTTTTGTAACTGCTTTCTTCTGTAACCGACTAGACTGTGCATACCAACTTCTTTGTGTATATACCGACTGCATGATTCGGTAGTGCTAACCGACTAGAATGTATAGTATGAATTTGAATATAAAACTAATGGCAACTTGATAAGTAGTAACAATCTCCCCTTTTGACATTAGTTGAGATGTTTGACAAAAACTACTTTCAAAGTCATAACTCAAAAATTCAATATACTTGCAAAATGACTATACTTGATAGTAAATACAATAGTCAATGAAATAGTATATTCAGATATACTCCCCTTATCATTATTATGTACATGACTCTGATTTTGCATGCTCTGTTTTGTGCTTGTGTGCTCTGCTTGCTCTGCATACTCTGTATACTCTGATTGGTATACTCCCCTGTATACAATACTCAAAACTATATTATCAAAACTGTATCACTCCCTAAATATAGTATATTACTCCCCTTATGTATGTAGTATTACTCCCCTTTTTTGACAAACATCAAAAACTTAATTTCCATCCGGGGGCAGTAACTGATCAAAAATAGATTTATACTTCTTCTGGGCGTCAGTGAGTGCGACAGAGAGTGCATCCTTTACACTTTCCATTAAAGAATTTTGTGCTTGAATATCAGCCAATAGTGATATTAAGCCATCAAGAGTTCTTTGATAGAGATAGGTGGCTTGACCGGCGGATAAGGCTGAACTTGTACTATCACAGATTCACTAGATACAAGTTTTGCATAGGTAGTGCCTTCTATCATTTCCTACTCCGGTGCTTTTGCATCCATGACATCTTCATCAATTTGAATAGTGTCAGCCAGGTCTTGCTCGGTAGCATCAGGACCTTGCTCGGTGACATCAGGTTCTTGCTTGGTGACATCAACAATTTCAACATGAGATTGTTCACCGACATCCTTTAGTTTGAAGATTTCCTGCCACTTGGCTTTTGTCTCATTTTCTACATCAATGTATAGCCCATTCATCAATTTTAAGGCTCTTTGTTTGACAAGTAATTTAGAATTGTAGGTTGTCAAATGCTCCTTTATTTCTGCTACAGACATATCAGGAAATAGATGGACTAGACTTCTTTCTCTAATTTGTTTCTCTGAGTCCATTGCATATTTCCACCTATTATCAATATGCAAGTAAAGTTCATTTGGAAGTGACTTTACAAGTTCTAATGGAGCTAGCCGAAACTTTAGAAGTGTACAAATGACAGCTTCTTCAATTTGTCGCTTCTCATCATTATTCCTAGTCTCATACTTGACATACCTAAATCCTACAAATCCACCATATTCTTTAAGATTGGCACAAAAGTTTTCAACACTATGAATGTTTACCTTCTTGCTTTTTACAATCTGGAATTTGTTTGCATCATCGGATTCTGTATCACTAGACTCTTTTGCCAAAATGAGTCTCCGAGTAGATTTCTTGTAGGTTTTGGTTACCTTGGGAACAGTAACACTCTTTTGTTTCTTACTCAGTGATGCAGCTGATGCTCTAGTGCTAGGTCTCTTTGTTGGTGGAGTCAGTAGGGCCTTTGTAGTGTCCAATTTCTTTCTTTTCAAAACTTTACCCTTAGGGAACTCGGTACTCAATATTATTGCTGCCTCTTGAGATTCAGATTCCTCTTCGGTAATGGCAAGAGTGCCTTTGACAGGTGTAGAGGAGGATTCTTCTTCGAATTTCTCAGATAAAACCTTTATCATTTTTGTAGCCTTTCTTGTAGCTTTAGGTACTACAATGCTCATTTTTACTTTTTCCTTAACTTCTTCATAAGTTCCATATCTCAGTTTAGTAGCATGCCTTGGCAGTGTGAGATATGCATCAATTTGTTGTTGTGTGATATCATAGTCAATCTCACAACCCATTGGTGGCAAAGATTGAGTCCTTGGTTCTACAACATTCACATAGCAATAGTCAGTGTCTACCTCAAAACATATATCATCCTTATATTTCTCTACTGGCTATGGTGGAATCCGGTACCTGTTGTGCATCTTTTCTTGAAATTTGTTGAAGTAGTCATCCCTGATATCATTGAAATTATCTCCCAATTTCTTAATAAAATCATTAATTTGATGGGTGATTGGTCGGTGTAGCTCCCAAACTACTTTACCAACTGAGGGAAAGAACTTCTCAAAGTAGAAAAACATGCATACAAGAAGTGAACCAAACTTCAGTGTATTTGCCGAGTTGTTCTTCTTTGGCTTCCTTATTGTGTTTAGGTTCTCAAACAAGTTTTTCAATAACACTTCACATAAATCAACTTCCATTCCTTTTTTCACTATTTTATAGGCTAAGTCAACTACTGCATAGGGTACACTATTTTCCCTTGCTGATTGGAAGAAACAGTAACCAATTACTCTAATTGCAAACTTAAGTTCTGCATCAGTGACATTATTCAGTTTTAGTCCTCAGTAATCAGATTCAACTCCAGTTAAACTGATTAACTCCTTCTGTGATATCATTTTTTGTGCTTGTGCATGATCATAGATAGGATACCCGGTGATCACATGAATGATTTCCTTAGTGATTTTGAATGGTTGCTCCTCTAGCCACATAAAATCATCATGAACTCTGCTTAAAACAAACTTAACCCATTGGGGTTTGAACACACGGGGATAGGCTAGGGCTTCAATTAATCCCTTGATTTTGATATGCTCGTACTTGCTATCCATTTTGCCATCGGTACATAGCTCATCATATGTGTCACTAATCTCAACATGACCGAGTTCTTCAACATGACATTTGGTGAAGAATCTAACATCTTCGACTAACAAGACTCGATCCAGGATGAGTGAAAAGGTAGTTTTGTCATCTGGTTCAGAGGCAACTTTAAGAGTCAAAGTGTATTTCAGTGAGGGCTTCTCCACATTCTTGACAACTATGGGATCTTGGATCTTGGGTGCCATTTGTAAATTTCAGATAAAACTTAGCAAACTATCCTTAGGGTTTGACGGTTTACAAACGGCAGACACTTCACACTCGGTAGATAATAGCAATCAGACAAGATTGGAAAACTAGCTTAACAGTGTGATGAGATTTGATGTAAATACCTTGGATTCGCTTTGAATGAAGTTTGATAGCCTTGATTCACTCTGCTCTGCTCTCTTGAAAACTTGGTGAATGAAAATGACCGCGAAAATACCTTTAAGTACACAAAATACCTTATTGGGCTCCATGCGGGTTAGGTCAAAACATTAAATGCACTCAGTTTACCTTTAACCGATTTACTCCCTTTTTTTTGTTTTAACCGAGTAACCAAATTTCCTTCATTTACCGACTTGACAGGCTTCCTGTATTCACCGACTTAACAGGTTTCCTGTAAAGTACTTTTGATAGATTTTCAAACCTACTAATGCATCTTAACTATGCAGATTTTGAATTTAGTACATACTTGAATAGGAACTGTTATGATTTTAACCTTCAGAGAATGTAGTCCCTTCATACCTTTTCTGATTAATTTGGAATACGTGCACCTAACTCGGTAGGTAAGGTGCTTTCTTCATCTGACATGATTTCCTTCTTTTTCCAAATCATCTTGAATTTTTCTTTTATCTCTTCAGTGTCTCCTCTAGGTTGATCTCTGCAATCTCCAGCTAAATGTCCAACTTTGTGACAATGAAAACATGCCATACCAAGATTTCTCCATGATCTTCAGTTGTTCATTCCAAACCTTATAAAATAGTTGGCACTGATATGTCCATATCTTCCACAACATTCACACCATATCCTTGTATTGTAATCCCATGGTACTGTTGCATATTGTCGGTAAGGATCTATGTGAGTTCGGTAACCTCTAGCATTTGCTCGATGTGCAAACCACATATAATTCTTTTGCTTAAGCCAGCACTTCTCGGTACTATGTCCATATCTATTGCAGTTTTTACAAAACCCTTTGAATTTTGCCTTCTGATAGTTGTTAATAGACTTTGTCCTACGTTGATTAGATGTGTGACCATATTTATTGCAATTGTAACAATAATCATTTGACTTAGTGATATTCGGTTGCTTACCTTTTCTGATCTGGCATATGTTGGTAGTATGACCTTGATTTCCACAGTAGTAGCAAATAGGCTTCTTCCTTTTGATTTTATTCCTGTTTCCAGCTTGCTTTGATGATTCTCCTCTCTCAGTAGTATGAATTCCTTTCTCGGTAGATTCTTTTCCTTTGTAACTGAGTCCTACATCTTTGTTGGGTCTTTTTGTATTCAGTTGCTCATCCAACATTTTTGATGCATCGTAACTCTTCTTCAATGTTTCTTTGGATTTCTTCTCTGTTTCAAGTTCATCGGTCAACCTTGATACTTCAAGTCTTAATGCTTGATTCTCATCATTCTTCAGAATTGCTTCATGATGTGCATAACGCAGTTGATCTATCATATTTTGTTGAATCCCAGTCAACCTTATGATTTCTTCATTCTTATCAGATACTAAGACTTCAATTTGTTGTTTCTCTCTTTGTAGATCTCTTGCTTTATCCTCAAGTGTCCTTAATGCATCTAGATTTTCAGTCATCTGTGTGCTGAAATGTTCATGTTCTCTTTTCATTGCTTTTAGTTGATCAGCCAATGCTTTGTTCTTTTCTTTCAACACTCCAATCATTTCTTCAGTTTCTTCAGATATGCTGTTCTCAGATGATGTCTCAATTTGTTCCACTAACTCTTGAGAATCCTGCAAATCATCAGATAATCTTCTTCTTACTTTCAGAGATTTTTGCATTTTCCTTTGCATGTCTACAATCACTTGATTTGCATGATCTAGCTCTTCTTGTAGATACACAATCCTCCAAGATTGTTTATAGCCTTCCATTGATAAGATCTTTCTCTTTAGGTAGTTAAACCCTTTTCCAAGATTCAAGCTCTAATACCAATTGTTAGGCCCAATATGGAAAGCTAATGTACTGAGAGGGGAGGGGTGAATCAGTACTCAAAAACTTTTCTTGAATAATAACCTTACTGTTATGCATAAACAGAATAGTGCAGTAACATAAAATAAAGTTAAAGCAAATAAATAACAATCATACATGATTCACTCCATAACACATATTTTGGTTACTCAAAAACTCTTGGTTAGAGAGAAAAACTGTGGTGGGGATGGCACCCACAACTTCACTACTACAATAATAAAGAATGCTCAGTTAGAGCTACATTTAGCTATTTCTGATAGCTTACCCTGTTAGGAGTAACAAGATCTGTTAGATCTACCTTGTTAAAGGATTTTACAACATTTATTCGGAATGCTACACTTGGTTAGAGGCTTTACAATTTATAGACTTGGTTAGAGTCTTTTACCCTGTTAAAGGTTTCTCTTTCAATCTTCACAATATTTCAATAAAATCAATACAAATATCTACAACTTTACATCTGAAATGTTATAGCAGATTCTATGTGCTCAGAATAAGATTACCTTGCTTATAGCATACCTTGGTAACCCATATAGTAACTCGGTAAACCCTTCTGTTTACTCTGTTCTTCGACTGTTCTCTGAAAACCTTCTCGGTGACCTCTGTGTCTCTGTAACAGTCTTCCTTCATTCATACATGCACACACCTTGCTCTCAACTCATGCTGTATAAATAGATCTCTTAAAATGATGATCCAATTCATTGCTTTGATCTTACAAACAAGATTCCTCGAATGAATAACTAAACAAAATATTTCATTGGTTAGATTGTCCTTGTAATCATACACAATCTTTTGGTGCAATTTCCAATGTAATAACGGTTAGATGTGCCTCGATCTTGTAACACATTTTCATATGCATGTCCAGGTTCAATGTATCTAGTAACACGTTTCACTCGGTGTATGTCAACTCAGTGTGTCATCTTTACTGCTCGGTAGTCTCAAAAAGATACTCGGTAGACAGTTTGGTGTCTATTGCATTCTGTAACTGCTTTCTTTTGTAACTGACTAGACTGTGCATACTGACTTCTCTGTGTATATACCGACTGCATGATTCAGTAGTGCTAACCAACTAGATTGTATAGTATGACTTTGAATATAAAACTAATGGCAACTTGATAAGTAGTAACACTCATTTGATAATTTTGACAACCTTTGTCATTGATGTCAAAGGGGGAGTAGTAGGACAGAGAAAAATGATTATCAGAAGAGATCATCTACTCAGGGGGAGCACAAATTTTGGGGCACACATTTTTGGTAAAATTTTGGACTTCAATTTTGGATACATATTTTGGATTTTTCTCATGAGTGTTGCCATCACTACCAAAGGGGGAGATTGTTGGCATTGCACACTCCAATTAGAATTGAAGGTGATTGAAGGTGTTATCATTGATGGCAACCATGCAGCATTGTGGAAACTGGCAAGCACAACCACCGGCAGGCACAGGCACCGACACTGACACCGGTAGGCACTTCACCAGCAACGACAACAATGCTCACTAGCATCCCAGTTGACAAGAACAACTTTTTGTATTTAATTGTAATATCTTTTGTAACTCGACATGGCATATTGTAATAGACTCATATATGTATGAGGTCTTATAAATCATTTTCATATAGATGAGAAGTAAGGTAGCATGGATGTAGAAGTGATAAGTGAATATTAAGGCAGATTTTGTATAAGGGTTTATGGTTATAGTATGAGCTTAAACTGGTACTGAACCTAGCATAGCAGATGCTGAATTATAGCAGTACATTATATTGGATTCTCATAATCCATTTTGTAAGTCAGTGAGACTTCCTTTTGTAATTGAGCAGTGAGCTTTAGGCAGTTGGCCTTCCTGCGTGTGTAGGCCCCTCTTGTAAGTAATATCCATTCATTGGCCAGTGAGTGAATATTATGGGTCACAAATTCCATTGAAGTTTTTCCCACACTGAGTTTCCTCGTTAAACATCTTGTGTTTTGGTGTGCTTTCTATGTTGTCTTTATTGTTCCTATTTACTGCATTAATTATTGTTTACCGGTACACTATTTTGGAATGCAAAATACTTAATAAGGTTAAATATTCTGTTAACTGGTTAGATATTGATTCACCCCCCCTCTCACTATCTTTAGGACTATCATCAATCCTAACAAGGGATTCATAATGATTATGTTTATCTAGAAGTTGTAGGAGCGAGGCGATAGTGGCCAATGTATCAGCTACTTTGTTATCTAACCTTGGAATCTGCTCGAAGGTGATGTTCACAAAATACTTCTTGAAATCATCCACCATGCATTTGTAGGGCATCAACTTGTCATCCTTTGTTTGATAATCATTGATGACCTGATTGATGACTAATTGAGAATCTCCATAGATTTTAAATGTTGTGATTCTCCATTCCATGGCTATTTTGATACCAGTCACTAGGGCTTCATACTTGGAAATGTTATTGGTGTAGGAGAACATCAATCTATAGGATCTTGGAAGTGTGTGCCCCTTCGGAGTGATGAACAAGATTTTGGTACTTGATCCAAGTTGGGTATAGGATCCATCAAAGTATAGGGTCCATTGCTTAGGTGTGATAGTGAGCACATCTGTATCTGGAAATTCCACATGTAGTGGATTTTTGTCTGGTAAAGGTGCATCTGCCAGTTGATCTGCAATCATTGTCCTTTGATGGCTCATCATTCTGTGTATTGAATGTCAAACTCACTTCAGATCATAACCCATTTAGCTAACCTCCCTATGAGAGCAACTTTGCTAATTAGATATTTTAATGGATCAATCTTTGCTAATAGCTTGATTGTATGGGCTAGCATGTAGTGGTGAAACCTTTGAGATGCGAACACTACAGCCAAACAAGCCTTTTCAATTAATGTATAGTTGAGTTCATACCCATTTAAAGTCCTGCTAATGTAGTAGATAGCCATTTTCTTTCTCGCTGGATCTTCTTGTGCCAGTAGTGCCCCCAGTGACACTTTTTTTGCTGATATATAGAGGATGAGTGGCTTTCCTATTATTGGTGGTACCAAAACTGGTGGATTCATAAGATATTGTTTGAGTTGGTGGAATGATTATGCGCATTCGTCTTCCCACTTGAAATGTACATTGTTATGAAGCAGATGGTTGAATGGAAGACATTTATTTGCTAACTGAGCAATGAATCATCAAATAGATTGTAGTTGTCCCTGTGGAGATCTTAGTTGGCTGATATTTTTAGGAGGTGGCATTTCCACGATAGCTTGAACCTTTGCTCGACCCACCTCAATGCCTTTTTCTGGTACTATGTATCCTAAAAAAAATTTGGATGTCACCCTGAAGAGACTTCTTAGGGTTGAATCTGGCATTGAATTGTTCCAGTCTTTGAAACATTTTATCCAAGATGTCCAGGTGTTTTGTTCTTATGAATGATTTTCCTAGCAAATCATCCACGTAATCTTCCATAAAAGTGCGCATCATGTCGTGGAATATTGTTGTCATGACCCTCTGATAAGTTGCCCCAACATTTTTTAAGCCAAAAGGCATGACATTCCAGGAGTATGTACCCCCACGGACATGTGAATATCATTTTATCTTGATATTAAAGAGCTGTCTTGATTTGATTATAGTCAAAAAAGCCATCCATTAGGAATAACATAGCATGTCTTGTTGTTAGATCAACAATGGTGTCAATACTTGGCAAAGGAAAGTCATCCTTTGGACAAGATTTGTTGAGATCTTTGAAGTTTGTATAGATTCTGATCCTTTTGTCCGGTTTGGATACTGGCATGATGTTAGAAATCCATTCCACATAATCAATGGGTTGGATGAATCCTACATCAAGTAATTTCTTTAGCTCTATTTTTACCAAGATGGCCACATTCAGGTTCATCTTTCTTAATTTTTGTTTTATAGGTTTAGCTCCTGGAGCAATGGACAAGTGATGTATGATAAGGTTTGGATCTACCCCTAGCATGTTTGCATAATACCAAGCAAAATTTATTTGCTTCTCCTTAAAGAACTGGATGTAGTTCAGTCTTTCTTGTTTTGTGAGTGATTCTGCAAGATGTATGATTTTGGTTGTTGCTTCAGTGTCGATGTTTATTGATTGAGTTGGTTCAATCAATATTGGCGACCACTCCTCGTAATGTTGAGGAAGAGTGTCAAGTCTCCCATCCTAATATGGACAAAATGAACCTGCTATTAGGTATTGGGCATGGTGGTATTGTTTAGCCCAAAATTTAATTTATCTTAATGTATATGGAGTATTTGCAATTGTAATGGTATTGATAAACCAATATGTAGATGAGCATGATACATGATATCTTTATTTTTTGTATATTGGGTGAGAGTCCCTCATAGAATCTCTTATTTAACTATCAATTTTTTCTCTTTCATCACATTTTTTATGCCTATTTTGTGATAAATTGATGATGGAATTTCACACCTTACACCGTCAAGCTCCTTAAGTTTAGTGAGTAATAATCAACTCATGTGCCAGTCCTGGTTTAATCTTGAAAATCTTGAATTTTTTTGTAAAGTATTTTATCCACATTTACTCTACAAGTTCTAAGCATCCATCTATGCTTCTTCACCAACCTAATGGTAATCCTCTTTGAAGTATTCGTGTTTCTTTGATACCAACAAGATTCAACAAATAGTTATTGTTGTTTGCTACTGTAGACGTATAAAAATGACCACTTTCCTAAATGAATATTTAATATTCATTTTTAATTAATTTCTCCCCATTCATTTATTTAATTAAATGAATTACTCAATTTATTTAATTAATTTCACCTAAGCCTTTTCTATCCTTTAATTAAATAAATCACTTTATTTAATTAATTCTCCTTTCTTCCCTTTTAATTAAATTTACATTTAATTAAATTGATCCTTGTAAAGTAAATAAATCTAATTTATTTATTTAAAACCCCCACTTGTACTTATGCAAGTTGCTTCTATTTTAGTTAAAATAAAGTAATTTATTTTAATTAAAATTCCCCTCCATCCACTTGCATTTTCCTACATCTCCCACTTGCCCCCCTTCTGAATTCTTCTAGAACCCATCTGATCCTAATCAATTGGCCTAAACCCTTCAATCATCACCTTTCCCTAAATTTAAGGATGTCACTTCTCAAATTTGGAGGAAAGTCATCTAAAAGAAATAAAGTCTTTATGTCTTCAACAAGCTAACTTGTTGAGTTCTCCCAAATTTGAAAGGACTCTTACAAATTTGCCTCCAAACCATTAATGGTTAACTCACCCTTTTGGCATGGTTAGAGACCTTTTGCCTAACTCAACCTTCATCTAACCCAGGGGTCTCATTAGGCACTCATGGCTTTACCCTTAGTTATCCAATTAACCTTTGCACAAGAGTTTACCCCATGGATAAAAGCTTTATCCAATGGATGACTCTAGCCTAACCTTAACCTTACCTCCTAAGGTAACCTTCATGTCTTCTCAAGCATTTAATGCTTCTTGCATCTCCTCTCAAGAAACCTCTTGTTGACAATTGTCACCATTTTATTGGTAAGAATTGTGAACATGGATTGATTAACTTTCAATCCTATCCCTTGATAAGATTATCCAATCTTGACCATCCATTGCCCTATTTTCCCTCTAAATAGAGCTCTCATCCTCTCATTTTCATATCCAAATTTTATGCATCTAACTTATAGTCATTTTGCTAATGATATCCAAGTTTTATGCATCTAATCTATAGTCATTTTAACTAAGCATTTAGCCTCTCTTTGATATAAATCATCTTAATAGCATTTTAGAAGCATTTCAATATCATAGCATATCCATGTTAGACTAGTTTATCATGCTAGGATAAGTTTACTAATCCTTTATCTGATCATCATCTTTTATGCTATTTTAAATCATCATAGATTCAATATCATACATATTCTAGGAATGCATTAATGTTGAATTAATCAAACATCACTCATTCTTAGAGTTATCATTCCTAAGTCACTTTGCTCAGTGATCTGAGAGCAAAGGTATTGACTTGAGGGATCCTGTGAGATAGAGAACAATGGAAAACCCCTTAGTAAGTTGAGCTATTCAATATAGCTCCATAACTTGCACCAAGAGTCTCACTGGTGTGTGGACACCTTTGAAACTGAATTTTGTCTTTCCTTACCCCACTTTTCCTGCACACATTTATGGCGCCCACTGTGGGGCATAACCCCATTAATCTTATAGTTTTTGAAGCAGGAGAAATATTGCAAGAACACAGAAAATCTGAGTTAGCGCATTGGGAATTTTTTTTAGCACATAGAAACCTTTAGTTAGCGCTTCTGGTATATTGTTTAGCGCATTGGACCTCTTATTTAGCGCATTTAGCCTTTCTATTAGTGCCTAGTAGTCTAACTATCTTCTGTATAATTATAGCGCATCCAGCAAACAAAGTAGCGCATCTAGTAACCAACTTAGCACATAGAAAGCATTTTGTAGCGCATCTATACTTTTCTATAGTGCATATGTGCAACAGTCTAGTGCATAGATTTGACAAAAGAAAAGCCAAAAACTATAACCGAGGGAAGACAATTTTAGGCTTATGTAAGCCCACATCAGATTCTCGTTTTTACTGACTTTCTTCTTGAAGGTAGCTAATTTAACTTTCTTGCAAGATTAGATTAAGTTAAAATAGGAATTTTAGTTCTTTTAACTTTCTAGTTAAAGTAAAAAGAGCTCATTTTTCCTTGGGATTAAAAAGAATCTCATCTTTTCATTTTGGGCTTAAAATTTACTACATCTTCATTTGGGTTTTAAAAATAATTCCATTGTTAGATAAAAATAACAACAAATCAAACTCTTTATTTCCTTGCAAGTTAGGAAAAACATTTCAATTTGGGTCTAAAAAGAACAAATTTACTTTTTGCAAAAAGAACTTCACCTTCCTTTGGTGCATAAAAGGATCCATTTTCATTTTCGCAAAGTGTAAAAAGAACCTCATATTTATTTTGTGCAAGGCAAAAAGAAAGTTTTCACTTATCAACTTCATTTTGTTGACCCAAAATCGAACTTTCTTTTGTTGACCAGGATTTCCATTTTTAGATAGAAAATCATTGCTATGAGGAACTAAAAAGAACACCATGTTTGTTGGAGCAATATCTCCAAATAGAAGATAAATCATCATTGCCTTGAAGGTTAAAAGGAACACTTGTTTGCCTTGTCTCGAAAGTGGAAGGTATATGCTCTCCCCTTAACTGGGTGATCAAAAAGTCAAACCACTCTTATGCTTTCTTTATTTCAAGCATTAAATCCTTTAGGAGGCCTGCCCTCCCGAGTTGCTCTTAGAGTGCCATTTAAATGGTCGGTGAGAGGGGAATGACCTAAGTGGGAAACAACTTTATCGTAGAGTATTCCAACCCACTATAATAAAAAAGTGGAGGATGACGAAAGTCCCCTTCAACAGTTTTTCTCAACGATTACCCTTCCCCCAGTATCTTTACGATACATAAAGCCTTTGTTCTAAAGGTTGGGAAGTATCCCAAGGGAGTTTATCACTGAAGATTGACCGAAAACCTAATCATGAACCTTAACATTAGAAACTTTGAGCCGATTCAGTATCCAAACATCTTTAATATCATAGTGCAAGGGTGGGGAAGAATCCGCCCCCAAGATTACTCACCATATATCTCCCAAGATAACTACTCAATTGTGAAGACTTTCACTTTGAGTTAATTTCTAGCAAAAGGCAAAAAAACAGGCACCCTCTAGGGGGTGACACGACTATTTGAGCTGATGGAGTATCGATCCTAATGGCTATGATATTGTTGATAACCCTTGAATAAAGAGTCTATCTGATTTGTATTACTTGTTATCTAAACCTGTGAAAACATTAGGGATTTGAAGACATTCTCACAGAACATACACTATTTGTCTAACACAAGAGAAATTGGTTATCTCTTTTTATGTCGTGTTTGCAAGTTACTTTCAGAAAATCATCCATCAAAAACACAAGTGTTAAAAATCCTTAAAGCAACAAAAACAAATAAATCAAGGCAGTTTAGCGCATAGGAGCAACCTCCTAGCGCATCTCAACCATTATGTAGTGCATCATAACCAAACTATAGCACTCTCAGCCTTCACATTAGCGCATAACCAGTTTCAGACTAAGTAAAATTTCAATGGCACTTGGTGAGACTAGTTTAGCGCATGTGAGCATTAGCATAGCGCATTCAAGACATATCATAGAACTTTCAGTCCAAACAACAATGCGTAGTCTGGACATATTAGCGTGTAACATTTCTAGTCAAAACAATTTCAAAACTCTGAGTTAGTGTGTCAGATAGGCATTTTAGCACATTGAGATCTTTCTATAGTGCATCAGGACCATTCATTAGCACATTCAGTCTCTGTCTTAGCGCATGGTAAAAAACCAGAAAAATAGAGAGCTAATCAGACCCTTTTAGAAAATTTTATCACCAGTTTTGAATACCCTTTTAGGTCCTCTATCAAACTCAACAGTCAAAATCTCAAGCAAATTATCAGAGAAAATAATTCCAAAATCAAACAAGAATCCTTAGAACAATTTTTTTTTGAATCTTAAGCTAGCTCGAGATAAGACTTCATCCAACAAAATCAGGCAGTATCGTCACATTGATCAAAAGGCCCACCATCTAACGGATTTTCTATCAAAAACAACATACCTTGTTTAATTCTTAAGTTGTCAAATCAAGTTTCCATATCGGGAGACTTTATCTATATCATTTGACACGCTTTGGCATGGAGGCAAATCTAACTAAACCTCTACTTGATAAAGTAGGCTTGAGTTTTCGAACAAAGTATCACAATCTAAACAATCAAAGGAAACCATTGATCATTTGTGTATGACAACTCCTCATATTTTGAGAAGAACAAGTCTTCATCACAAAACTAAGTTGAAGAAGAGACAACCTAGTTTTAAGACACTTGCAAAAAGGAATAAGTTTCTCTATATCAATCGCCAACTCTTTAAATTGCATCGCGCTTTTCTCCATCACATGCGATTGTATCTTCAAGGAAAATCAAACGAGTTTGACGAAGAACCTTTAAGAAGCAGAGCTTATATTCAAAAATCAGCATTCAGCCAATGCTTAAATCGTGGAAGAAGAATCAACCCAGCTTTATTCCCACAAATTTGTATCACTTATAATGAAGGTCGACCTAAACCACCCACCCCTGAGAGAGAAGAAGAAGACTCTACCCCCTTTATAACATAATTTTTTACTTAGATGCCCACTGTCACTCGATCTCAGAGAAATAAACAAAGAGAATCACAACCAAAATCGAGTATGAATCATAGATTATTCAACCCTTTTGATGAATTTACTAATCTAGGTGAAACAAAAATAACTGATGAACTTCTCCAAGAGTGCCAAGAAAACCCATCATTCCAAAAGCTCATGGAAAAACTTATCGAAGCAGACAAAGAAAAATATCTACTCATCCTTACTATAAAAGGAGTTAGACTTCCAAAATATTTCAATCTTGAAAACTTAAGGAATGTAGATGAAAGAATTTTTAGAACAAGGTCAAGAAATTACACCTATCAAGACCCACAAAGAGAAGAAGAAACACCTGATCCAGAAATCATACCTGAGCAAAACACCACCCCTGAACACAACCATGCCCAAAATTGGGACAATCTTAATGAAAGGGAGGAAGCTCTTCCTTGATGTACAAATATGCCCATGATCGCTCTTACACAACAAATCCAAATGCTGCAAAAACAAATGCAGGATATGCAATAAGGATCCACAGTGTAATACTCCTTGGACGAGATCTGTCCTTATCCCTTTGACAAGAGATTAAACATGATACCTTTTCCCCAAAATTCAAATATACCAAAATATGACAAGTACACTAGTAAAAGTGATCCCCATGATCATGTTCGGGAATTTTGTACCATATACCTAGAGTTTTCTCACGATGACACTTACTTGATGAGGCTATTCCCAAGAAGTTTGGGAGGGCAAACAATGGAATGGTTATCTAAACTTAAACCCCCCATCAAATCATTTGATGAGTTGGTAAACAAATTTATCACACAATATTTCTATAATATTCAACATGCAATCACCATGTTGGATGTGTGCAACACCAAACAAAAGAACACTGAGACATTTATGGTATTTCTTCAGTGTTGGAGATGCATGGTTTCGAGATATCCTCGGGATGTAGCTGAAAAGGAAAAGATGGAGATTTTTATTGATAATCTGAATACTAAGATGAGTTATCAACTCAAGCTCCAATGCATCCCATCTTTTATAAAATTGATAGAAAACATAATCCAAGTAGAAGAAGCCTGCATCAAGAAAGGAACATTGAAGTTCTTTAAGGAAGGAACTAACTCATCCAATACTCACTCCTTTAACAGTCCAAACAACAACAACACTTTAGACAAATCCAGATTTTGGACAAGAAACAAAAATGTTGGTAATGATGGAGGAGTTGATAGTAATGATATGAAGTCTAAACAACCAATATTAGCTTTATCAGGTAATCCACAAACTAACAAAAATCAAAAGGGTGTTAATCAAGGCACTAACACTTATCCACCAAATACCAATCACGGACCTTCAATTTCAAACACCAACAACAATAATCAAGGCAACAATGTTAATCAAGGGAATAAAACAAACCAGAGAGGTAACACCAACACTTTCCCATATAGACGCACCTACACACCCTTAGGGCAAACCTTAGAATCAACATTTTGAGAGCTCCTGGCACACAAAATTATCACATTACCCGCCATGAACAACTTTGAACCCCAGGTCAAACCACCTTGGTGGAATGACTCGCATTTCTGTGATTTTCATCAAAACAAAGGAAATCACACAAATGATTGCATGAGGCTTAAGAACATCATTTAGGATATGATCGATAGAAGTGATTTAACGATTGATGATCTCAAAACAAATGATGACCATGATGCCTTTTGTAAAGCGGAAAATCGCAATCGAACCCTAGTTGCTCTCCCCTCTTCCAACTCCGAGGAGAGAGAAGGGAGAGTCACTAGGGTTGATGGTTTTCACTTAAGGGAGAGACTTTACATTCAAAAGAGGGGTTGAAACCCACAAGATCCAATCCCATGCAATTCAAGATTGGATGCTAAATGTGTTTCAAGGGTTGTGATAGCAAGGCTACCCTCTTTTGTAAAGAATGTTGATAGAAGAATTAAGCTAGGAATGCATAGAAAGTGACAAAGATTCGCTTATAGACTGAGATAGGGATATAGGATGAAGCTGCGGACCTGGAATTAGTTGTAAAATGTCGATACGGCGCTGTCCTGCAAATTTGAGCAAAAGTTGACGGGACGATGGCGCCCGGCGTGCACACGGTCCTCCGAAAAATCCGCAAAACGAAGGGGGATCTGTTCGTCTCTGCACAAGGATTCCAGATCTTCAATTTCAGCCGTGTGCCTGCAACCTACACACAGAAAAGCGAAGACGATTGGGGGGTTAGGGATTAGGGGTTTGCCTTTAGGTCAAACCCTGGTTTTGGAATTAACCAAGAAATGAGAAATTGCTGTAAATGTAAATGTATGTAATGTAAAACAAGTACTAATACCTTGTTGTAAGGATGTTTGTATCCTTATATGCGAAGGTATAGATGTTGTTGTTTGTTGTATGTTGTATGTTGTAGCATGTAATGTGTTGTAAGTGATCTCCTCTTCAATGGTTGAATCCTTGTCTTGAATGCAACACTTAGCCTTGAATGGAGACTTGAAATGATCAATTACTTGAAGGAATGCTTGAATGCTTGAATGCTTGAGTATAGTTTCCACGTTTTTTCCCTCATCCCGAATGAAAGAGGAAAATGTAGTTTATATACTTGTCAATTAGGGCTGATAGACTGATTTTCCCGACCTTAGGCCGACCAGGAAAGTTTATTTTCCAAATTGCAAACAAAAGGACCCGAAGCCCCATAGGAGACCGGGCCCAAAATAGGGCCAGGGACCAGGGCACTGGGCACCATGGTCCTGGGGGACCAGGGCGCTGGGCGCCCTGGTCCTGAAGGACCAGGGTGCTGGGCGCTCTAGTCCCACCTCCCGGGATAGCAGGGTGCAAAGGAGGTTCAGGCCAGGGTGCAAGAAAATGTAGTTTTCAGTGTCATAAGCAAGTTTCGGGGTCTCCATTCAGGTTTAGTGTTGCGTCGCCATCGTGAAGACCCAAATGCGGTCAAAATTGCAAGTGTCGCAATTTTAGGACGCTACATTTAGCCCCCACTTTAGCGGGAGTATAAGTGTACGCTCATACTTCCGGTAAAGTACAAGGAAACAACATTGAAAAACTTTCACCATGTCAAGGAGGCAAGATACACCAAGCCCCCAGTGGACTAAGGATCTTACGACTTCGATTGACAAGGTAAAAGGGAAGATCACGAGGGAGAACCATGACTGTCAGTAGCAAGGTTCCCTCACTATGAGTCATGCAAGAAAGATATCAAAAATTTTCAAGGAAAAGCTAAATTTGTCAAGAAATTTTCAAGTATCTTGAAAAGATATGAATGGGATGTATGCCCCCCTACGTTAAAGCGATCGCACACGCCTCACCGGGGGTGATTGCTTTAAGGTATTGATACATATAAGAAAATGAAAAAGGGAAAGGAGCATGTTATCACAAGGATTTAGCCCCCAAGTGTGAGATAAGCCCAAGGATAATAGACACAAAACACAAAGCACGAGGTGACTTCGCTTTCCTCGGGGTCAGTATGTTGTATGATAATTCATGTATATCATATGTATGTATGCATAATTGTTCTTCATTCCCCAATCAAGGAAGGTCACCTAGAAGAAGGGAACACATGTGTCTTTTGAGTCAACATGAGAGAGATCGAGAGATCTCAATGCTTTGCATCGTCCTCAAGTAGACAACACTAAGGACAACAAATAGAAGAATGAGAATAACATATAGAAGAAGTAACAAAAGAGAGGGGGAGAGAATCTGCTATGCTAATGAAACTAGTCTAGCACGTCATCTACCCCCCGATCTTGCTGATCAATGTTTCGGGAAGGTAGGGAACACGCTAGAGGAGGAACATCCAACACAGCAGATGGAGCTATCACAAGATCCAAACAAGGGCTATGTTCATGTTCCAAGCCACGTTGTTCTTGTCTAGGAGCTAGGATAAGTGCTTTAGAAAATTCGTTAGATAGATGGTTATCAATATCAACAAGTTCATATTCACTATCAAAAGCAAGAGGAGTAACATGTTCATCATGAATAACATTTTCATCCATATCATCATCAAGATTTATAAAAATAGGATCTTTAACTCGCACAGGATCAAGACCATCATGCATCTTATGTTTAGGAGATTTCGGCTCAATCGTCGGCTGAGGAGAAAATGGAATAATGCTTGTTGAAGGTGTTTTTGGGGATTGCAAAGTTTGAAAAGCAGCTGCCTGAGCTCTAAGACGACGCTTTCATCTGCGTTCACGTGCAGAACGATTTCGTCTAGTCTTAGTAAGAAGTTGAGAAGAGTGAGGAGGAGGAATGTTCTCATCCTTATCACTTGGGTGTTTAGGTTGTGGTCTCTTAGGCTGGATAATAGGAGAAGAGGAAGGTCTCTTCTCTCCATAAGAGGAAGGAGGAGGAACTGCTCCATATAAGGGAGGAATATTTGGTTTAGGAAGGAGACCAAGTCCATCATGACGAGGAGGTATAGGTCTACTCTTAGGAAGTTTATTAGATATAGGCATAGTCACATCCATAGGAATGGGTTGGGAATCTTCTTGAGGAAAGACATTAGTTTTATCTTTCAAAGGAAGAACTTCCTTCTCAAGAATGATAGGAATGTCAAGTTTGGGTGTTCTAGGTTCACTTAGAGATAGGATCATATCTTTTTTCCACTTTTGATAAGATTTGAAAAGATGATCACTTCGCGGAGGAAGAGATTGGAATTGTTTAGGCCAAAAATAATCAATAGGAACACTAGAGGTTCTTTCAGCTGGTTTAAAGAGACTATGATTGATAGTAACAACTTCATCATTATGGGGAAATTTCAAACACTTGTGAATAGGAGAAGCGATAGCTTTCATGGAAGATAGCCAAGGATAGCCTAGCTTCACACGAAATTGTTCAGATGATGGAATAATAGCAAAGTCCACATCAAGGGATTTGTTATGGACCTCTATAGGTAATGTAATAGAACCAATTGCAGGAGAAGAAAATGCATCAAATAGTTTCACAATCACATTTGTTTCATCATAGATCACTTGATTCAATTGCAAAGTAAAAAGAAATTCTTCAGTAATGATATTAACCATACAAGAAGGATCAATAAGCACTCCACGGCAAGGTGTATTCTTGACTTTTGCAACTATATATAAAGGACCATCAGGAGCCCTGATAGTTTCACTAGAATCAAAGGTGATGGAAGGTTCTTTAGGGATTTTCTGCTGCTCTACAAAGTTAATCACATTCGGAGCCATAGACACAAGATCATCAGGTAAGACAGAGGAATCAGTAGTATCAATCGCATTAGAGGTATGAAAAGGTAATGGATCAGTAAAAATCTGAAGATTTTGGTTAGGGGGAGCTACAGATGTGTTGCCTTTATCATTCACTCCAGAAACAGAGATAGTATTATTATCAATCAAATCTTGAATTTTCCCCTTTAAAGCAAAACATTTTTCAGTATCATGCCCAGGTTGACGATGAAATTGACAAAAAGATTTGTTATCAAAATAAGGTGAAGTAATCTTTGCAGGATCAATTTGCCTTATAGGAGGAAGAGTAAGCACATTTTGTTCTAATAACTTATTCATAATACTATGCAATGATTCATTCAAAGGAGTAAACTTTCTTTCTTTCTTGAAAAACTTAGAAATAGGAGACACACCTGATGTTGCATTCACATTGTTGTTGATGATGTTTTCATTGAATTTAATGGACTCTCTGTTCGGTTTAAACTTCCCAAATGGTTGTTGACTACTATCACCCTTATCACTCGAAGTCATAGGATGTGATTGTTCCATTTGACTCACAGTCAGTTGATAATTGTGAAGAGTTGCGCACAACTGTTGGAAAGAAGTAAACTCAGAAAACAGGAGTTTTTCTCTAATGTCTTTTTGTAAATTAGAAATAAAGATTCTTTGAATATCATTGTTAGGCACTGGAAAAGAAATTTGAGCATACAAATTCTTATATCTACCAATGAAATCAGTCACTTTTTCTTTAACACCTTGTTTACAATGCATTAAATCAATCAAAGTAACTTTAGGACTTATATTGTTTTGAAATTGTTGAATGAAAGCATTTGCAAGTTGTTCGAAAGAAGTAATAGAATAGGAAGGCAACGAGCAATACCATTGTAGGGCTTTTTCTCTTAATGTTCTAGTAAACAGTTTTGCAAGCAACCTTTGGTCATAAGCAAAATCGGTACATATTGTTTGAAATGTCTTAACATGTGTTAGAGGATCACCCTTACCATTATAAAGCTCCAAATGCGGAATTTCAACATGTTTAGGGGGAATAGCTCGGACAATGTCAAGAGAAAGTGGGCTCGCAACGTTAAATGTGGGCACACTAAACTTAGATTGATTCATAGAGGCAATTTGTTGCTATAAAGAAGAGACAGTTTGTGCAAGATTGTTAATGGTCGCTTCAGTCGAAGAATTCATATTAGACGTGTTAGATTGTGATGGAGGTGTTATGTTATTGAAAGAAGGTAGAGAGTAAGGTGGTGGGACACTATGATAGTTAGTCATAGGAGATGATTGGACAGGAGGAACACTACAAGGAGGAATGGAATGGTTAAATGAATTGCCCCCTTGCGTCATGTTCATTTGTGGAGATATAATAGGCACACTCATTGAAGGAATGAATGAAGAAGTCAGATTGAATGAAGGAAGAGGGTTGATTGAAGAAGAAGGATTGCCCCCATGATTAGTGATCATAGGAGGAATGTCTTGTATTGAAGTAGTCATTATGTTTGATGTAAAAGTAGGTATACTAGCAATAGAAGTCAGCAAAGGAATAGAATGATTGACTTGAGTAGGAGGTTGTGTATAACCTAAGGTTTCGGCACAACTTTTCATAGGCATCACATTTGAATCCACAATGTGTGCAATACCACGCAAAATATCAATTCCATTCTTATCACTTTGAAGCATACGTTTTAGACCCTCAATTAAAGGAAGAGCTTGACTATCAGGGTATTCTTGAGACATCCATTGTCGAAAATTGTCAAATTGGTTATCCAATTTTGAAAGTTGTTCTACATAAACCTCATGGAGAGCTTCTTCATCATTAAGAGGATTAGAGGAATTACCCATGTCCTCGTTAAAAAGACCATTCAAATTAGGTTCCATCTCCTCAGTAATTAAACCTTGGAAGGACTTAATTCTACGGCTTCGTCTAACGGGAATAGTGTAAGTAGGGCTTATTGTTGTAAAACTCATGCACTAAAGACAGAGAGAAGATTTTTGAATTTTAGAGGTAGCAAATTTCAGTAAAACTAGCCAATCTTCTAGATTTAAGTTGTTAAATACAATCAGGACAATCTCCCAAAATTTCGGAAAACATGTCCAGGACCGTGGCGCTCGGGGTGCACACGGTCCTCGCAACTTTTTTCAAAATTTGCAAGGATGAAAGTTATGATGATTTTACAGCTAACCTGAAAAAATTGAGTGATTTTACGATCTGTAGATAGGCCAAATTAAAGTTGCAATTTCAAAATTGAACCCTACCAAGATTGTCGAAAAATGCAAAATTTGAATTTTGAAAAAGAGAGGGAAACTGAAATTCTGAATTTTATGATTTTAGAGGGAATACCAAAAGCAATGCAAGTTTTGAAATTTGAAGGTTGACTCAATTTCACGCAAAATTCAATTTTGAAAGCGGGAATCAAAGTTGTTGTAATTAAGCACTTAATTTCAAAAGTCACAAATTGCAAAAATTTGAATAAAGCATTGAAATTTCGAATGAATGCTAACACACTTTTCAGATTTAGGACAGTAAGAAACACAATTTTGACACAAATTTCAATTTCAACAATTTTTGAATGATTAGAAGCCTCAATCCAAGCAATTGCTAGACCAACTTTGACTGTAATTTTGAAGGTGTTAAAATTGATAAAATCAGCCAAAATTCTAGATTTTAGCAGAAAAATACAGTAAGATCTAGCTCCCGAAATTTCGGAAAAAATGTCGGGGACGATGGCGCTCGGAGTGCACACGGTCCTTGCAACTTTTTTCCAAATTTTCAGGGATGAAAGATATTGTAATTTTATTGTGGAATCCAAAGTTACAGCTGATTTGGAGATGTTTTGATTAGTGAAATTATCAGTCAAAGGTTGAATTAAGAGGGTTTCAAAAATTAGGGTTTTGACACTTAACCACTTAATTTTCAAAATCAAAGCACAAATATGAATTGATAATTTGTAAGAGAAGGGCAGATCTGAAACAAGCATCAACAATTAAACATTTCACAAGCTTAATTACTTAAAAAGAAAATTTAGGGTTTTTATGCAATTAACCTCTAAAATTTTGCAAAAGATCAAACATGGAAATGTAATCAAGGAATCCAATTTTCAGATCTAATTATGAATAATCAGAAAGGATGTTCACGTCGGGTTCACCAAAATGTAAAGCAGAAAATCGCGATCGAACCCTAGTTGCTCTCCCCTCTTCCAACTCCGAGGAGAGAGAAGGGAGATCACTAGGGTTGATGGTTTTCACTTAAGGGAGAGACTTTACATTCAAAAGAGGGGTTGAAACCCACAAGATCCAATCCCACACAAGGCAAGATTGGATGCTAAATGTGTTTCAAGGGTTGTGATAGCAAAGCTACCCTCTTTTGTAAAGAATGTTGATAGAAGAATTAAGCTAGGAATGCATAGAAAGTGACAAAGATTCGCTTATAAACTGAGATAGGGATATAGGATGAAGCTGCGAACCTGGAATTAGTTGTAAAATGTCGATACGACGCTGTCCTACAAATTTGAGCAAAAGTTGATGGGACGATGGCGCCCGGCGTGCACACGATCCTCCGAAAAATCCGCGAAATGAAGGGGGATCTGTTCGTCTCTGCACGAGGATTCCAGATCTTCAATTTCAGCAGCGTACCTGCAACCTACACACAGAAAAGCGAAGACGATTGGGGGGTTAGGGATTAGGGGTTTGCCTTTAGGTCAAACCCCGGTTTTGGAATTAACCAAGAAATGAGAAATTGTTGTAAATGTAAATGTATGTAATGTAAAACAAGTACTAATACCTTGTTGTAAGGATGTTTGTATCCTTATATGCGAAGGTATAGATGTTGTTGTTTGTTGTATGTTGTATGTTGTAGCATGTAATGTGTTGTAAGTGATCTCCTCTTCAATGGTTGAATCCTTGTCTTGAATGCAACACTTAGCCTTGAATGGAGACTTGAAATGATCAATTACTTGAAGGAATGCTTGAATGCTTGAGTATAGTTTCCATGCTTTTTCCCTCATCCCGAATGAAAGAGGAAAATGTAGTTTATATACTTGTCAATTAGGGCTGATAGACTGATTTTCCCGACCTTAGGCCGACCAGGAAAGTTTATTTTCCAAATTGCAAACAAAAGGACCCAAAGCCCCATAGGAGACCGGGCCCAAAATAGGGCCAGGGACCAGGGCGCTGGGGGCCATGGTCCTAGGGGACCAGGGCGCTGGGTGCCCTGGTCCTGAAGGACCAGGGCGCTGGGCGCTCTGGTCCCACCTCCCGGGACAGCAGGGTGCAAAGTAGGTTTAGGCCAGGGTGCAAGAAAATGCAGTTTTCAGTGTCATAAGCAAGTTTCGGGGTCTCCATTCAGGTTTAGTGTTGCGTCACCATCGTGAAGACCCAAATGCGGTCGAAATTGCAAGTGTCGCAATTTTAGGACGCTACACCTTTAAAAATCCTCTTCCAAATTACAACAAGGGAAGAGCTTCATCATCAAATGATATTGTCGGGGCTCGTATAAATCACCTGTACAATAAAACCATCAATCATATATCGACAGATGACAACCAAGTAAATGTCATTAAAATAAAAAACAAATGAGAACATAAGTCGATCAATGTGACAACCAGATCTCAAAAATATGTCTTGAGAGGAAATGCATCACAACCAACAGCTCTCCCCAAGACTCAATATAGCCTAGCTGATCAACTACAGAGAACTCTTGCTCAGATATCTATACTTAAGTTACTCAAGCTATCTCCAAAACACAAGGATATCTTGGAGCAAGCACTTGTTGAGACAAACTTTCCTAAAGATCTGGATATTAATCAATTCCGATCCATGGTGACTCATATGATAGGACCACATAACCTATCTTTTTCTGACCACAATGATGTCTTCTTGAATCATCCACATAACACCCTGCTCTATATTGAAGTCTTAGTCTATAAACACTAAGTGAAAAGAGTATTAATAGATGGAGGAGTTGGTCTCAATATTTGTACTTTAAAGCTTATCCGTGCATTGGTCTTCTCTGAGAAGTTCGTTGATCCAAGCAAAAAGATCACCATCAAAGCATATCATGACAAAGAAAGGTCATCTAAAGGAGCAGTGTTACAGCCTATTTAGGTTGGACCCATACAAAAGGACACTATGTGCCAAGTTTTGGACATAGAATTAACATACAATATTCTATTGGGTCGACCTTGGATACATGAAATGCAAGCAGTACCTTCAACATATCACCAATGCATCAAGTTCCCATACAACGGACAAGAAATTTCTATATCAGTAAACAATAACCCTTTTCAGCATTGCAATGCTATGGGGGCGGCTCAAGATAACCTAGTTCCACACAACAGGGAAGCCCAAGCTTCCTCACTACCCAATCATCAAGAAAAACTCAAGTCTTTATCTATAGACTTCGAGCAAAAAATGAAAATCAAGGACCAAGGCATGGGGGAATACTCTTTTGAATCCACGTGTCTATCAAAATTGCCAACATCACTTTAATCTCATGGACAACCTTTTGCATCAATACGTCAAGCAACACAGCCCATCACTAAGTTTGATGGCAAGTTTATCCAATTGGGCACACTAACAAATGAATTAGAAGAGAAAGACATCCTTAGTTGGCTATACAAGGATGAAGAAGAAGTTAGAGCTGCTACCCTAAACATGGTTATACCAACAAAACAATATGGAAACAAATTCTGGATTATGCAACGGATGGGATACAATGGAAAAGGACCTATTGGCAAGCATCAAGAAGGCATTACAAAACCCATACAACCTCCTTCACAATTCACAAAAGATAAGACAAGACTAGGATATGTGCAACAGATTCCGTCGCGGCAAAAACAAGATAAATATCAAAAACCTCAGTGGAAACCAAAAAAGAAATATGATGAAAACTCTTGGCAAGAAGCACTACACCAAGCAGTAGGAACAATAAGGACTAAACAAGAACATCAAAACCAAGAGAGATGACAAGAAGAGATAGCCATTCAAAGGGAAGAAGCTTCTTATAAAAAAGTGCATCATGTGCAGGAACTTGATCAAACCAAGGCAGAACCATCACCAAAAGAAACTGTCACTCACAAAAAAGAAACAGTGTATGAGAAAATAAAAAAGTTGCAGGCAGGTTCTGATTCCAAATCAGAGAAAGCTACCAAACTAGTGTCAATCATCAGTGATCTTTTCTCTCCATACAACATACCTATCAATTACAGCGAACGAACTTGGGACAGTGACTCTGAAACAGACTCCAATGAATATGAATGGGATAGTTGCTCAGATATCACTGAAGACATTGAGGTGGATACCATCCATTCCTACACATCCCTTTCTTAGGAAGGACAAGGTGCAGAGTCTCGATTACTTGAATTCGAACCACGACATATCTATGAAGCAAGTGAGAATGTGCGGCAACAATATGAACAAGGATACATTGAATATAATACCATCAAAGACCTTGACAATATCATAGACCTAGCCAGTATCCCAAACAATTACAATAACGCTATCATGACCCTTACCGTGGTCGATCTCAACCCATCGAATGACTCCTTACTGCTCGTATTTCTTGACCTCATAGACTGGGAGGAACCTGAACACCATGATTTACCAATATTCCCAGACGATGAATCCATTGTCCGATATCTATGTACAATCAACCCAGAAACATGCTCTACCAGTGAACAAAGTAACGATATTTGCAATCCAGGGAGTGTCAAATCTCTCAGTCACAAAAATGAAAGAAACAAAGGGTCTAATACTGAAAACTAGTCAATGGCAGTATTAGATCACAAAAAAGTAAAAATAAAGGACACATCTATAGGTGAAAACCTTTTTAAGGCACCTAAGGATGAGAGACTTGGCACTCTTCCAGAACACTATAATGAGAGGTCACCCATATTAATTGAGCCAACTCAATCAATAAACATTGGTACATAAACAACAGTCAAAGCAATACACCTGGCTGAATCACTAACAAAAGAAGAGCAACCTGCTTTTCTCAAATTCTTTGCAGAAAGGCAAATCAATTTTGCTTGGTCCTATGCTGATATGTCTGGAATAGATCCAAACCTAATCATGCATCATTTGTCCATTGCTCCAGGGGCTAAGCCAGTCAAGCAGAAAATTAAGAAAGATGAATTTGCATGTGGCATTGATGGTCAAAGCTAAACTAAAGAAGTTATTAGACGTCGGATTCATTCGACCTATAGACTATGCTGAATGGATTTCAAACATTATACCTATTTTAAAACCCGACAAAATCATCAGAATATGCACAGATTTTAGAGATGTCAACAAATCCTATCCAAATGATGACTTTCCTTTGCCCAACATCAACATAATTATAAATCTAACAACAGGCCACATAATGTTATCATTAATGGATGGTTTCTCTGGCTATAATCAAATCAAAATTAGCACCAAAGGATCAAGCTAAAACTGCATTCACCTGTCCATGAGGAACGTATTATTGGAACGTCATGCCTTTTGTCTTAAAGAATGCTGGGGCAACTTATCAAAGAGCTATGACAACAATTTTCTATGAAATGATGCATACCTTCATGGAGGACTATATGGATGATTTACTAGCTAAGTCATTCACCCAAGCAAAACATCTAGGCATATCAAATAAAATCTTCCAAAGATTGGAATAGTTCAAGGTCAGACCAAACCCTAAGAAGTGTGCCTTCGGGGTCACATCTGGCAAATTATTAGGCTACATTGTGTCAGCAAAGGGCATTGAAGTAGATCCAACGAAGGTATAGGCCATCATGGAGATGCCACCTTCCAAGAATATTATCCAACTCATATCTCTACATGGATGACTGCAATCTATCAGGTGATTCATAGCCCAACTAGCAGATAAAAGTCTACCATTCAATGACCTGCTACATAAGAACATACCTTTCAAATGGGAAGCCAAGTGTGTAGAATCATTCTATCAAATCAAACAATATTTAATGAATCCACCAGTTCTGGTACCACCAATAGTAGGGAATCCACTCATCCTCTACATTTCAACAACCAAAGTATCATTGGGGGCACTATTAGCACAAGAAGATCAAGAAGGCAAGGAAAGAGCTATATATTACATCAGCAGGACATTAAATGGATATGAGCTAAATTACACATTCATTGAGAAGGCTTGTTTAGCTATGGTATTTGCCTCTCAAAAGTTCTGCCACTACATGCTAGCTCACACAATCAAGCTAGTAGCAAAAATTAATCCTCTCAAGTATTTACTCAGCAAAGTAGCTCTTACAGGTCGACTGGCTAAATGGGTCATGATTCTCAGTGAGTTTGATATCCAATACACAGAGCATCGAGCTATCAAAGGATAGGTGAATGTAGATCAACTAGCTAAAGCACCACTACGAGATAAATAACCAATGCAGGTAGAACTCCCCGACATGGATGTCCTTACTGTCACACCCAAACAATGGACCCTGTACTTTGATGGTTCTTAAAACCAACATGGATCGGGTGTCGACATCTTGTTCGTCACTATAGAAAGACACACAATCCTCCGCTCTTACAGACTGATGTTTCCATACACCAACAACATTGTTGAATATGAAGCCCTAGTCACGGGAATCAAAATGGTTGTGGAATGGAGAATCATGGACTTAAGAGTCTATGGAGACTCTCAATTAGTCATCAATGATGAATATCAAACAAAGGATGATAAACTAATGCCCTATAAGAAAATGGTGGATGACTTCAAAAAGTACTTTGTACATATCACCTTTGAGCAAATACCAAGGTTGGACAATAGAACGGTTGATGCAATGGCCACTATCTCCACACTGCTAAAAATTCCAGAGCAATATAGTCGTTATGAGTTCCTAGTATAGCAACTATTTTCCCCAGCCTATGACAATTCTGCATCCCACGTCATCTATGCCTTAACTGGTTCAAACTCCCCTTTATATGGGACAATCTATGAATATCTTAAGACCAATACCCTGCCACTCGACCTATCTCATAACAAAAAATGCAGCTTTATCCGACAAGCCTCCCATTATACCTTAACTGCTCATACACTTTATCGTCGAGGCCTAGATGGTACTCTTCTTCGTTACCTTGATCGAAATTAATCTGACTCTGCCTTACACGAGCTTCACGAGGGTATTTGTGGCACACATTCAAGTGGTCCTATTCTCGCTAAAAAACTTATGAGAATGGGATATTACTGGCTGACAATGGAAAAAGACTCTTATTAATTTGCAAAGAAATGTCCTAAATGCCAAATTCACGACAATCTTATTCATGCTCCAGCACAAGAGTTGCAACAGTTTACAACATCTTGGCCTTTCTGTCAGTGGGGACTCGATTTAGTAGGAAAATCCATCCTTCTTCTTCAAATGGACACAAGTTCATTATCACTGCAATAGAGTATTTCACAAAATGGATCGAAGCAGTCCCAATGACCACAGTAACTAGAAAATAGATTGCCTCATTTATTCTCAATTATCTCATTTGCAGATATGGCATTCCCAATTCCATCATCACAGACAATAGGCATCCTTTCAAAAATCAAGGTGTACGAGAGTTATATGAATGATTCAAAATCCAACATCGCTTCTCTACACCTTACTACCCACAAGGGAATGATCAAGCAGAGGCATCAAATAAAACAATCTTGAAAATCCTCAATAAAACAACAAATGATGCAGGTAAGGGTTGGCACGTACAACTCAATCCAACACTCTGGGCATACATGACTAGCATTCAGACACCTGCAGGGGCTACGCCATATTATTTGGTGTATGGATAAGAAGCAATTTTACCTCTTGAGGTAGAAATCCCATCTCTCTGAGTATCTTAAAAAGGCCCCATACCAAATGACAAGTATCAAGTCAACAAGTTGCATGAACTAGAGCTTCTGGATGAAAAAAGACAGCATGCCTGAGGCCATCTCAAGGAATACCAACAACGAATTTGTCAAAGCTACAATCACAGAGTCATTCCTAGAGCTTTCAAAGTGGGTGATCTTTTACTCAAAGAAAATCCTAGAAATCAACAGGATCGAGAAAAGAAGGGGAAGTTTGAACCTAACTGGTTGGGTCCCCATGTCATCATATCAGCCTATGGATCAGGTGCCTATTAGTTAACAACCTTAGAAGGAGACGTGCTTAACGAGCCAACCAATAGCATCCATCTGAATAAATTCTACACTTAAGTCGTCTAATGCACGGAAAAAGTAGAAAATATATTAAAAAAAATAGAAAATACAAAAAAATCAAAAAATCAAAAAAATACAAAAAAAAAAAATCAAGTAGTGAAAACCTGGCAATAGACACTATTTATAAATGAACAACTCCTCTATCTATCAGTACTCATATCTTTTTCATCCATCCAAATCTCAACAAATGGCCATTGCCCAACATATTTCACGCAACAATATCTCGGACATACTTAGCGTAGTCACTATCCTTGATTATCTGAAGATCAGTTCATCATATCCCACCATGTCTTGGTGATCAACGTATATATCCACATCAATAGATATTTGTAGCTAGAGGCAACGTTCCTCTCAAGTTAACCATTCCAACAACAAACAACAAGGAACACAACACGCTAAGGAAACCTTGTCAACAACTGCTCATCGGGCTAGAAAATAAGACCATTATCCAACTGAAAACTTTATCACACACAAGATGGATGATTTTATAGATTATAATTTGTTTACATATAGCATGGGGTTTTGAGTATTTTTAATCTTAAAATTTTTGAACTTTAGACCTCTTGAGCTACTCGAGGATGCATTCAACTAGAGAAGCAACGAAGGAATCTAATTTTGTTTTGTTTTTTGTCTGTGAGGCGATCATTTGTATGGTGCAAATGTGTCTGGAGACATGATTGGAAACATATCATTGAAGAAATTTTCCACTTTGCACATACAAATGGTTAACTCTTGTTTGTTATATGCAAGAAACACTCAGATCATCTTGGTTCAATTATACCTCGACGCTTGTGTCGTCTTGCCATATCAAAATCCATGTAAGTGTTACTCAGGTCATTATGGTTCAATTATACCATTATGCTTGTATTAACTTCCAGCATATCAAAAGCTCAATGATGACACACAAATAGAGCATAAATAAATGACTAAACAGGAATTACAACAACATAATGAAGGTGATCATTTAGTTGCATATCATTTTAATCATGCACTTAGTTGCATATCATTTTAAACTTGCATTTAGTTGCATATCATTTAACCTTGCATTTAGTTGCACATCATTATCATTATCATACATCTCATTTTCAAGATACATCTCATAAATCACAGTAATCAATACAATACACCATCACATTCACATCATATCAATGCATATCATAAATCATCATCCATAACACACCACATGTGGATCGAAAAAATCGGTGCTATATATATATATATATATATATATATATATATATATATATATATATATATATCTCAAAATGGTTGAAATGTACAAAGAGTATCATGTCTGTCAAAATACAACAAAATGATCAAAATACAACACAGACAAGTCTCTTAGGTATGACTATCTCCTGAAGCTGACAGTCTCACAACAGATGTCTCAGCTCCTGGATCTCCACCAGGTAGATCACGTCGGGAAGGCCCCATAACACCTCAGCTCTTTGTCCTTGTCTGACTGTGAGAAGATCAACTGGTTGTATAGCTCAGCTCTCTGTGCTCTCTAGGGACCAACTCCTCATATAAATGCCTGTAGTACTCGACCTCCTTGGCCATATACTGTATCTCCCTCAGTGTGTCCCGCATTGGGGCACCAACCGTCACTCTCTCCAATCTCTCATCAAGATCCTCTGCCCGACCCCGACACTCTCTCTCTGTATCCTGTTCTGCCATAATCTGTGTAATTTGGCACTATTGTGCTAGCACGTGTGCCTGCAACTCCTGTACTATGACCTATAGGGCTCGGATATGAGCATCTTGTCATTGAGTGGGTACCCTAATCTAAACTAGTACCTATTTCGTGACACCACCCACACATGTCCTTGTCCTAGGCATCGGTGGAAGTAACACATCCGATCTCCTCCTCTGGGTGGGCCGCCTAAACTCCTCTAAACCACCCACCGCCGCTAGCACCTCACCTGTTCTACCAACCCTACTCCTCTCCCTCCATCCTCGCCTCATCCTCTATCTAATCCAACCTCTTCTCCTCTCCCTCTCCTTCCACCATCTCCTCCTCTCTCTCTGTCTAATCCACTACCTCCTCTATCACCTCCTCTCCCACCTCCTCTCCAACTGCCTCCACCACCACCTCCTCCACCTCCTCCTCCACCTCCTTCATCATCTCCACTTCCCTCTCCTACCTCCTCTCCCTCCTCATCTCTCAGTCTCACTCCCCCTAGCCTCTCTAGCTGCTCATCATCATCATCATCATCAAAGGCAGGTAGCATCTCTGTCGGATCTAATATGCATGCCACTGTGTGTGCCACAAAGTAGGCAGAGAACTCTTATGTCATCCCCACATCCACAACTCCAGCCCCAAAATCCCAAATTTATCCTGCTAGTAGCATGTACTCCTCTACAGCCGCTACACTATCTATAGTGGGTTCCCACTCTGGAACATCCTGTCTCTGATGAGCATATAAAGACGCTTCATGTGGCATCCCCTGTTGTCTACCATACTACTGTTGAACACAACTATGCAAGAATCACTCAATGATGAAGGGCGTCCACCCAATCAGATATCTTGACATATACACAAAGGGAATCTCTAGCCCATCCTCAACCCACACCTCACAATCCATGTATGGTCTCCAAATGACTGTATCAATGTCACCAATACCCTCCACCAATGCTCTAGTTTGCCCAACTTACACTGGACAACTATACCTGTGTAACCATAAACATAGGCCCGACCAACTGGCCTATCCCTATTTACAAGTGGCCTCGCTACAGGAATATGCTCCCAAGTCCACACCTGTAATAAGGTCACCCCCGCTGATAAACTCATGTATCCCAAATACACTACCTGGTGAAGCTCCTTATAAAGGTGGGCTAACATACATGACCCCCATATGAACTTGTGTCCCTGTGTAACCATATCCTCTAACACCAATCTTGAGCCCACAGCTAATCCCTTCGACCTACGGTCGGGACACGAAAAACCACCTATGAAACCTTTTAGTACTGAGGGTAGTGGAGCATAATCAAAATCCTACCAAGGGATCTCGTATCCACTAATCTGATTATCGTGGAAGATGCAACAAAGAGCCTTTGTCCCACCCTCCTCAGTCTGCTCATACGGCAACAAAGCCCCAATCACAGGAATCCATAAAATTCGATAATAGTCATCTGGTGTGACTGTCATCTCACCTGTAGCCAAGTGAAAGGTGTTCATGTCACTGTGCCACCTCTCTACTAAAGTTGTCAACAAACCTTGGTTAATGATATACCGAGGCATGTCTAGTAAAGAGGATAACCCACACCTCTCAATCACATCTCTATTAGCCTGTGATAACCGCGAAATCAATGACCATGGTCTTGAAAATCACTCTCACGACTGAAGTACGCCAAGCTATGCTTGCAAAACCATAAATGTCCATCATGAGTTCCCACATCTATCCAATATATCCAATCAAAACAAAATCAACTTGAAACAACACATGCATCACATCAAGCACCATATCGAGAAATCAATCAAAGCATTATATCGAAAATCAAAGCACCATATCAATAAATCAATCAAAGCACCATATCGAGAAATCAATCAAAGCACCATAATGAGAAATCAATGAAAGCATTATATCAAAAATCAAAGCACCATATCAAGAAATCAATCAAAGCATTATATCGAAAATCATAACACCCTATCAAAAATCAAAGATCCATAACATAAGCACTATATTGAAAATCAAAGCACCATATCAAAAATCCAAGATCCATATCGGACATCAAATTCATATCGTAAAGCAAGCAACTCAATATCAATATCAGACATCAAATTCATATCGTAAGACAAACAATCACATATCCACATCAAAAGAACATCGAGATCCTCACCAAAAACAATCACTCAGTTTGGCAATCCATATCAGAAGCAATTTCAAACAACAGACTAAAAATCAAACATCATCACAGCAAGCAAAATATTGGCTACATACCCATCTCAAAACACTCAGCAGGCACCTAGCAACCCCTAAGCCATCTACCTAATCTATTCGACCCTCGACGCATTCTTCTAAACCTTCTTCACCCATTTTTTGGACCCTGCGCGCCAAAGCAGACCTCCTACACTAAATTTGTTGCTTATGCACTATCTTTCTTCACCAATGTGCTAGACACTTTACTCTACACGCAAAACCCCTCTATGCGCTAACTGGTTTTGCCATCGTGCTACCCTGCTAACCCAATGCACTACTCTACTAGACGCGCTATATTTTTCTCCCTAAGTGCTAACCTGTCCACCCAATGCACTAAAATACTCAACGTGCTACCCTAACTTGCTGACGCGCTACATAATGCAATTTAAATGCTACCTTGGCTAGGTTTACCCTACGCGCTATCTTTTCCTATTGTGTGCGCAATGAAAAACACTCCACGCGCTAAAATGACAAATTTTCAAGCAAAAAATGAAAAAAAGGGCAAAATTTAGATCACATACGCGGTGGGCCTCCAGTATCGAGGAACGTGCTCAAATCAGTGAGAAGCATAGGGAACCGACATTTTCATTAGAGCTTAAGTGTCAGTATCACAAGGAGACAAATGTGCAAATGATAAGAATAAAATCACTTTTTACCTTTTTATAGGGTAAAAGTCAAACAAGGTTAGTAAGTGGGGCATGTATTTTGCTCATTTTTCTCACTTTCAACCTTATCAAACATCATTTTTGGGAGATGAATCAATTAAATTGCATTCAACACAATCGAAATATTCAAAATGCAATTAATTAAAAAACGCTCATCAAATCAACAAATTTTTCAAAATCCTTGATTCATCTCCCGAGGGGGTATCATCAATATCATTTATCAAATCTGGGGCATCATATCAACATCTCGACACACGACATCATATCGATCAAATTTTGGCAGCATATTCGACAATTTTCTTTGAATCAACATGTGCACACACGTCACTTCAAAGAGGGGCAGAATGTAGACGTATAAAAATGACCACTTTCCTAAATGAATTTTTAATATTAATTTTTAATTAATTTCAACCCATTCATCTATTTAATTGAATGAATTGCTCAATTTATTTAAGTTCACCTAAGCCTTTTCTAGCCTTTAATTAAATAAATCACTCTATTTAATTAATTCTCCTTTCTTCTTTACATTTAATTAAATTGATCCTTGTAAAGTAAATAAATCTAATTTATTTATTTAAAACCCCCACTTGTATTTATGCAAGTTGCTTCTATTTTAGTTGAAATAAAGTAATTTATTTTAATTAAAATTCCCCTCCATCCACTTGCATTTTCCTACATCTCCCACTTGCCCCCCTTCTAAATTCTTCTAGAACCCATTCGATCCTAATCAATTGGCCTAAACCCTTCAATCATCCCCTTTCCCTAAATTTAAGGATGTCACTTCTCAAATTTGGAGGAAAGTCTTCCAAAAGCAATAAAGCCTTTATGTCTTCAACAAGCTAGCTTGTTGAGCTCTCCCAAATTTGGAAGGACTCTTACAAATTTGTCCCCAAAGTCTTCCAAACCATTAATGGTTAAATCACCCTTTTGGCATGGTTAGAGACTTTTTGCCTAACTCAACCTTTATCTAACCCAGGGGTCTCATTAGGTACTCATGGCTTTACCCCTGGTTATCCCATTAACCTTTGCACAAGAGTTTACCCCTTGGATAAAAGCTTTATCCAATGGATGACTCTAGCCTAATCTTAACCTTACCTCCTAAGGTAGCCTTCACGTCTTCTCAAGCATTTAATGCTTCTTGCATCTCCTCTCAAGAAACCTCTTGTTGACAATTGTCACCATTTCATTGGTGAGAATTGTGAACATGGATTGATTAACTTTCAATCCTATCCCTTGATAAGATTATCCGATCTTGACCATCCATTGCCCTATTTTCCCTATAAATAGAGCTCTCATCCTCTCATTTTCATATCCAAGTTTTATTTTTATTTTTATTGATAACCAGGATTATATATTGCTTGAGATAGGGAAGATTTACATCCAAAATGCAGATAAACTTCTTGCCATTACATGGGGTCTCACCCCTACAAAACCAACAGAACCCCAAAAAATGACACTAGACCTACATAACCAGCCATTTCAAAAAACTAGTCATACATACATAAACGCCATCGAAAAACCGACCTGCTCTAGAGACCCGTCTATCGAAAACCATCCCAAAGCCTCTTCCCTAGAAAAGTTTGGAATGCCCCTGCTGGGCCCTGTATCCTACACCTCACCTCCTCCACTTGGCAGTGTTCCCGACTTGCCACCACGTAGCGACTTGCACTCCCCCACCTTCACTTGCTTCCGTGGAATCTGATGGCGGGTCATAGGCCTCCCATCCTCGCCCAGCGGAGCTTCAAACCAAATTGGGGTCTTCTTCCCGCGTATCTTCCATCGCTTAGTCAGCGCCAAACCTCGCACATATTTCACAACATCCCTCCAACCCTTCTGTGCATTCTCAAGCTGGTTTTCAACGGGTCGAGAAGCTGACTACATAACAAACGGCTGCAGCTCCCCCGCTTCTACTCCAATCCTCCACCATGGATCTTCCATCATCTTCATCCCTTTCCCAACAACAACTCGAGCCACCACATCATTTAAACCTCCCACCCACTTTGAACGCAACACCAAAGTTGCCACCCACAACATCTCCTTCGTCGACTTTCCCATCGACAAAGCCAGGGTGACAAACAATGACGAGATGTCGAGGTTGGTTCGAGGACAACAGTCAGACTCCAGAAATTCCTCCTCGACCATCAGTCGCACCGCCATCCAAAACTCCTCTCCATCCACCTTGAAGACATTCATCAGCCTGTTGCTCGAGATCAACCCGCAAAATGCTGGCATTTGACTATCCATTGTCAAGGAAAAATATGCCTCCATTTTGTCTCGCCTCTTCACTAAAACCTGCACACACAGCCAAAGCCAGAAACCAACAACCACGAAATTTCGGGGAAACAAAGACCAAGGCCTTTAAAAAAGCCACCACCATCACATAGCATGAATGCACCACATGAATCACCTCAAATAACGCATCATCAACAAGACAACTCATCGTTGGCCTCCATCATCAATCCAAAACCGCCAAGGCCACTTACAACTAAATTGTAGATCACAATCTATGAGGGCCATAATTTCCCACAAGTATAGTGTCAATCAACCACATCAAGAACAACTCGGGTTCACTTCCCTTAATAAAAGCAATTCAACCAAAATCATGAGAACTAACAGTTCGAAAGTCCTCAAATATTCTAAAATTGTTTTCCAAAGAACCATTTGCCCCCACATTTGAAATCTTACCAGCCTCTACATTAGCTTCTTTGAGAACATGAGACACCTTAAAGTCTTCAAAGCCACCCAGAAGAAGTTTCATTCTTCGAACATGTTTGTCTAAATGCCACGCCTCCATATGACCTCTAGCTATCCCATTCACCACAATCTAAGAGTCGCCTTTGAGATGGATTTTTTTCACTCCCAATTTCTTATCCATAAGAATAGCTTCTAAAGCCGCTTGGCACTCCGCATCATTGTTCGATCCATCCACCAATCTTTTAGCTCCTAGGGCTAGAATGTTTCCACAAGCATCCCGGACAACTACTCTAGCACCAAAGACCCCTGGATTTCCCCTTGAGGTGCCATCAAAATTGACCTTGATCCAACCCTTATTTGGCGAGACCCACTCCTGTCTTAATTCACCCATCATCTGAGGATTTGCACTCAAAAGCCCATTAGTAGGCCCATATCCAAGTTTTATGCATCTAACTTATAGTCATTTTGCTAATGATATCCAAGTTTTATGCATCTAATCTATAGTCATTTTAACTAAGCATTTAGCCTCTCTTTGATAGAAATCATCTTAATAGCATTTTAGAAGAATTTCAATATCATAGCATATCCATGTTAGACTAGTATATCATGGTAGGATAAGTTTACTAATCCTTTATCTTATCATCACCTTTTATGCTATTTTAAATCATCATAGATTCAATATCATGCATATTCTAGGAATGCATTCATGCTAAATTAATCAAACATCACTCATTCTTGGAGTTGTCATTCCTAAGTCACTTTGCTCGGTGATCTAAGAGCAAAGGCATTGACTTGAGGGATCCTGTGAGATAGAGAACAATGAAACACCCCTTGGGAAGTTGAGCTATTCAATATAGCTCCATAACTTGCACCAAGAGTCCCATTGGTGTGTGGACACCTTTGAAACCGAATTTTGTGTTTCCTTACCCCACTTTTCCCGCACACAACTACAAATGAAAACCTGTAAGTGAACTTCAACAAGCTAAACTTGATCACACACTGAGAACTAAAAAATATTTTTAACCATTAAAAACTTATGGACAATAGTGAAAGAACACTCAAAAAATTCAATTATTTCATGGATCTATCTTTAATTTATATAAAATTGTTTTCCCAACAAAAAAACTCTTTCCCTTTGTCAATCACAACTTTGTTGTCTAGTTAAACAAAGTTACTAATTCTTTAGGCCCAATACTTATGTTTTTTTAATTCCTTGTTTTGCACGAAAAAGAACTCTTTAGAAAGAGCACGTGATATTTCAAATTATGCTAGGAAACACAAAAAAATAAATAAATAAATTAGTGATCTAGGCTCTAAAGGAACCTTATAAGGAGTATGAAATATTTGAACTTTGGTAAGAAGATGAAAAAGGACTATTAATCAAGATTGTAAATCCTTTACCTTCAAAAGTCATGCTTAATGTTACATATATATAGCAACTACCTTGAACAAGCTGCCAAGAATGACCAAAGCTTTTCCTCTTCTTGTAATATACTAAAAATCAATCTGGGAGACCACATTAAAAGAAAAATAATAAATTTCGTGAAAAAATGTCAAGATTCACAAGAAATTTGACAAATGAAATAATGCCTAAGAAATGTTGCAAAGAGAATCAACATGAAATAAGCAAAAACTCTCACCACTGAGATTATGTTGATGATATTGAAGTGCAGATACATATTAGAGAATGAAAAGCTAGTGAGATGTCCTAATTCACCTTATGATTTGAAATGAGTGAAACCTTGATAAAATAAAAAAGATAAGTATTGCTTCATTTTCATTTGTAGTGTGTGAGAGTTCAAGTTTCCACCGCAACTTAGGGAAACTCACTTTGCTCATTTGAATCTTCAAAATTATTGGAGCAAAATCAGAAAAAAAAAAAAAAAAGGCCTTAATTCTACATTTAAGTGTTGAGATTGCACTAATTTCACCAGACATAGAAGACTTAAGTATTTTGAGCATTCCAATGCACTTCTTCAATGAAAAAGGTGATTTATTAGCCCTTTCATACTCCAAAAAATTTAAAAAGACATTTATGTAGTTTTGATTTTTATGTAAAATTAATCACTGATTAAATAATAAAATCAATTAACTAATTTATAATTTTGATTGTTATTTTTTAAAATTTAATTATATAATTTTTTTTATCAATTTTAGAAATCAAATTCTATGATCCATAATTTTATTAATTTTTAAAACCTAATACAACCCAGCTCACTAGGGGCACCGGTAGGAAAGAGCTGGGTGGAGAAAACCTCTGGTCTTGCCCCATAAAAGAATAAGCAATCAAAGTTTATTACAATACTGAGGAATATACATTCCTCAAACCAAGCATCATTTGGCTGATTAGTTACAAGTCATATGTTTGTGTACAAGGAACTTCCATCAATTTGAGCTTGTGAAGCAGCAGGGAGCATAGCTCTTGTCTGATTATCTCCAATAGGGCATTGCGTTGCTCTTTGCTTTATCCTTCCTATGGAAACTAGACTCTCGAATCCCAAGTTCATAGTATCAATAGTTTGTGACCGATATGATTCCCTACACTTCAAGCCAAAAAATAAGACATTTTCCAAACCATTAGACCAACTGTTAAACATCAATTGAAATCATGCAAACTGTATATGGTGAAAATGGATAACAACAATATTGAAAGACTAAATGGATTCAACCACAAAACCCTAGCCTAACAACAACAAAGATCCACTATAACATATGAAGATTACCTAAGACAATGCAAATCAAATGAAATCACAAAGATTATACCATCACATGTCCAAAAGGGTTTGGATCTCCATTCTTCCTATCTCCATTGATCTTGCCTGATATATTTGCTCTCAGATTTTATGTGCACAAGAGCTCAACAAAGAACGAAAATATGGTTGCAAGTAGGTTTGATCGCATATGCAAGTTTGAAAGCGTAGAGTAGTCGGGTGTGTCATTGAGGGCCTTGATAATGAAGGAAGCATCTCCTTATATAGAAGACACTATAAGAAATGGAGGGATAAGATTGAGAGGTGTAGGAGATAAATGGTTGGCTATGATTAGAGGGCAGGTAAAGGAAATAAGAAAATAATGAAAGGGTAGGTAGTGTAGGAATTAAGAGATGAATGGCATGTGTCATAGGTAGAAAAGGTTAATGAATTAATTAAATAAATAAAGATTTATTTAATTAATAGAAGAAGTGGGATCAATTAAATAAATAAAAGTATTTATTTAAATTAGGAAAAGGAGAATTTAAATAAATAAATGTATTCTTTTAAATGAGAAATAAGGCTAGAAGAGGATAAATGAATTAATTAAATAAATAAAGATTCATTTAATTAATAGAAGAATTAAGTTAAAATAATTAAATAAATAAAGATATTTATTTAATTAGACAGGACAATTTTAGGTGTCTACATTTTGCCCCTCTTTGAGACAATGCAGCTTGTCGCGTTGTTTCAAATTAGATAATATGAACTGATACAAAGTTGCCCCAAGATGGGAATGATATACCCCCTTGAGAGATTGGATGAAAATGTGTGAAAATATCACAAACAATCTCTCGATAATAAATAAAGGGCTAGAATGGACTAACTAGATAGGATAGAGTGACAGAGTCACGGGATAAAGAAGGCTGACCCGGGAGACGAGGGCGAGGGCTAGGGCTAGGGCAGTCTATAAGATAGACCACGAGGGGAATACATCCTCATTGTCATCCACACATCCAAGAGATCAGAGTGCAGAGAGATGATAGAGCAGCAACAGTCAACAACAATGGCATTGGTACACATATTCAATCGCGTTCACCGATTTCAGAGGCCATCAGATGCAGGAGAGCCGGTAAGTACCGCAAAACCTCCTTGTACTTTGTCGCAATAAATGTTGTCATAAATGCATGCTAGGTAGTGCAATAAATGCATTCTAGAATATGTCAAACAAGGTCAAAAAATGCGGAGGCGCGTCTGTGCTGGTGCCAGGCACATTTAGGTTAGCTAGGCACATCTGTGTTTGTGCCAAGTGCGTTTATGAAGGAAAAGGTGTCTATGTCAAATGCAAGCGCGTTTGTGTTGTGCAGTTGTGTTTGTGCTATGTGGGCACATCTGTGCAGAGCATAGGCATGTCTATGTATTTCAGGCACGTCTGTGCAGAGAAGGCGCATTTATGCAGTATGTAAGCGTGTTTATGTCATGAAGGTGCGTTTGTGTCTTCTAGGGCAAATTGACAGTTTTGTGATGAACATATGTTGTCGATTGGATAAGCTGCTGAGAGGATACACTCAAGCAGGTCCTCTAGGGAAGACTAGGATAGCAGATAGGGCTAGGATTGACAATTCTATGATAGAACATACATTGCCAATCAGGAAACTACTCAAGAGGATACACTCAAGCAGAGACCCTAAGATAAGATAGATCGAGGCACTTTGTGATGAACAGGGAGTACTAAAAAGAGCAGCACTTTGTGATGAATAGGGAGTGCAAATATGAGCAACACTTTGTGATGAACAGGGAGTGCAAAAACAAGTAGTACTTTGTGATGAACAAGGAGTACCACTATGATAAATAGCAACACTTTGTGATGAACAGTGAGCGTCACTAGGATAGAATGCCATATGATAAATATAAGCACTAGGATAAAGAGGAACATTTTGTGATGAACAGGGAATGCCACTATGATTGATACAATTGTTTTCTTGACTGTAGGAGTATCTACCTATGCTGGAGTCACGGGAGAGATTCCCATTGACTCAGAGTTTGCGAGCACAGTTGACGGTTGAGGAGAGAGCAGCGGTTCAGGCTATGGGCTTGCGACATATTCTGTATGTGCCTAAGTTTCAGGCGAACATGGGGTTGCTGACTGTGCTGGCTGAGAGATGGCACTCAAAGACTTGTGGTTTTCATTTGCCGATGGGTGAGATGACAGTCACCCTAGAGGATGTTTACAGGATTTTGAGGATACTGATTGATGGGGAGTTAGTACCCTATGATTGAGACAGAGACATGGATGCACTAAGACGAGTGTTTCAGGATCCAGGACTAGAGATGAGGGCTGGACATGTGGCTTGGGATACCATGACATGGACATGATTAGTACTACCAACAGTACTGGCAAGAGTGATAAGTGGGTTCCTCTGTTTGGATAGCGTGACACGAGGATTGGTTGTGTAACCATATGTATTTTGACATCATTGTATCATGACACTTATGATTATATATATATGAGATTCATCCTTGCGGCAACTATATGCATGTGTACCTATGTGATGTTTCTATGTGATGCATGTTTCTATATGATGCTTATGATATGGATGCAAATATGTAAATGATGGAATGCAATATTTTTGTTCTTTTATGTTTTAATATGTTATACCAATGTGAATGTATGAAATGCAGATGAATATGATGAGAATGTAGAATGTGCTAACATGTGTTGTGTGCAAGATATGGTGCAATTGTGATATCTATATATATGTATGAAATGCTTAATATGTGGTAATGCAGGTGCAACTACATGAAATACAAATATTTTTGGCGTGTCATTATACTCAGTTGTGTGATAGCAAGCTACACAGACTCAAGAAGGACAATGGAAGTCAATCAAGAAAGGGGGATGGAAGATAGAAGATATGAAAGTGAAAGAGCTTCTTGTGCGTTATCATCATTGAGCTTTATTATGGCAAGATAGGTTATGACAATCGAGGCATATGTTTGACCCACAAAGTCATTGTACCTTTTTGCATGAAGATAAGACAGTTGCAAACAAGGAATGCCCCCGTTCATACTAGACTCACAGTGTCCTCATATCCTTGGACAAGTCATAGCATTACTAAGAGACAATCCACAGACAACAAAGAAAAATAGGTGACGATACCCCATCCTCGCCTTTCTAGTCAAAGACATCCTGGAGATAAAATCTCTAGTCAGAGACATCCTGGAAAAGCTAAAAGACATGTCACCAAAAGATAAAATCAAAATGAAAACCAAGACTCGACACCAACATCCATTGTAGTCCTCAAGTTTAGTGTCTCTTGTCACTTGTATAAGTCTAGCTGATTGTGGTCACAATGTTTACTTTCACAAAAGGATATATAGCACTTAACCATAATGTTGTCTAAGTCTGTTGAAAGATTTGATTTGTTGAAGCCCATTGTTGTTGTTGTACCTCATTTGAAACTGACTAAATTCATGAAACTGATACTTTATTGTGGAGAATACAAAACTTTATTGCGGTCTGGTGATGCAAATGCTGCTTTATTGCGAATTGTGCGCGGATAGACTGAAAAAAACTGGAAGAAACTATACTCCTCAAAGCGTGTGATACTCTAAGTTCCACACCCATCACTAGACGTAGGATTAGCCTTAGCCACAGATAGGATCTGATTTATTATGGATGGAAAAGGGGTGAAAAGGGAGGTTTATTATGAATGGCTAACCAAGCTTAGGTAGATCAATAACAAGCCATGATGGGAATGGGTAAGTTTATTATGGATGGATAGGTTGTGAGTGTGTGCAAAGTGAAGTGATGAAAGAGAATCCTGAAGGAGGGAGGAGCAATGTCTCTACACATGGCACCGGTGACCCGGTTTTCACCATGGTACTTGCCCAGGGCACCACCAAAGTGGTTTTCACTATTGGACGAAATGTTTTTCTATTTTTCAAATTTTTTGTGTCACAAGGCGCCTGTTTGCTAGGTTTTCACCAAGTAACGATTTTTTTTGTATTTTGAATTTTTTGATTTTTTTGTATTTTTGAATTAGGATACTCTAAAGAGCTATGTGTAAAACCTGCGAAGGTGCATGCTGTTGATAGGATCCTCCAAAGATTCTCCCTCTGTGGTTGAGAGCTGATATGCACCGGATCCATAGGCTGCTGTGATGATGTAAGGACCAAGCCAATTTGGTTTGAACTTGCCCTTCTTCTCTCTATCTTGCTGATTTCTTGGATTCTCATTGAGAACTAAGTCACCTACCTCAAATGTATGAGGCTTAACCTTATGATTGTAGCTGCGTTGTTCCTTGACTGAATGATGTGTAGCTCGAGTGACTATCTTCCTTGATAAAGGAACTGAGATAGAATTACTAGCGTGTGGACTACACAAGCCCACATGCGTGTCACCTAAAGAAGTTTGGGCATCCCTGATAACAAAGTCCTTCAAGGAAGCTCCATTAAAGGTCCACGATGCATCGCCAAAAGGGGATGGATTTATGGAACAAGTGGATGAGGAATGAAGGCTTATGATTGCGAAAAGAAGTGAAAGTAGGATGGCATGATGAAGACTTAGGATCAACAAGTATGCTTTTTGACTTAAATTTGTTGAATTTTTGCCCCTAGTTATTTTTATATTAGGGGAGATCATCTCTTTCTCTTTTTTGTTCATAGGATTTTTATCCTTGACCTTGATTTTTGCAGAGTTCAATAGCTTTTGATTTTGCAGACGCGCCTAGCTAACCTAGATGCGCCTGACACTAGCACAGACGCGCCTCAACATTTTTTGACCTTGTTTGACATATTCTAGAATGCATTTATTGCATTACCTACCCTTTCATTATTTTCTTATTTCCTTTACCTACCCTCTAATCATAGCTGACCATTTATCTCCTACACCTCTCAATCTTATCCCTCCATTTCTTATAGTATCTTCTATATAAGGAGATGCTTCCTTCATTATCAAGGCCCTCATGACACACCCGACTACTCTACGTTTTCGAACTTGCATATGCGATCAAGCCTACTTGCAACCACATTTTCGTTCTTTGTTGAGCTCTTGTGCACACATATAATCTAAGAGCAAATATATCAAGCAAGATCAATGGAGATAGGAAGAATAGAGATCCAAATCCTATTGGACATGTGATGGTATAATCTTTGTGATTTCATTTGATTTGCATTGTCTTAGGTAATCTTCATATGTTATGGTGGATCTTTGTTGTTGTTAGGCTAGGGTTTTGTGGTCGAATCCATTTAGTCTTTCAATATTGTTATTGTTGTTATCCATTTTCACCTTAAACACAAACAATTTGTGGAAAGCAGATAATCTATCATCATAAAGTATTTAAAATAATCAGGAAGTTAAGAGGTGCCCTAACCAACAACCCGAAGCAATCCTATCCTATGAAGCCTTGTAAGAACCTGTAATGCTGTAACTTCACTCAACAGTAAAGGTTAGGATAAAAAGATATCATTATTCATCCTATCCTCATCCCCTGCTAACCTTACTCAATGCTGAATTAAATTTTCAATCATCTAAAATGGAATTTAACCATCTTGAAAATATCAAGCCTAATTTAGCCTTCTATAAAATGAAATTTAAGCCATCCTTGATATGTTAACATTTATACTCAGGGCAGATTAGCCAAATATGACTTGCTGAGATAGACATAACCAAGTGCCCATCCTTATGAAGCATAATCTTGTTAGATATAGGCCATAACTAACTGAAATCAGAGTAAAACTACGTGCAAACAAATATGAAATGCCAGAGAGATAAAACTACGTGCAAACAGATATGAAATGCCAAAGAGACAAGAATATAACTAGAGAAGGAATCTACCATTACTGGTGCATAATGAGGATAAAACTTAAGAAAACAAGAGCCAACCCAATATTGGAATCTGCAGAATAGGAAACAAACAAGAATCCATCATACAATTCTACATAACAAGAAACAAACAAAACAAAGACCAAAAACTCATACGGAAGGAGCCAAGAAAGCTTAACCACGAAATAACATAGCAACCCACACAATATTAAGCTACTAGATATTTCACAATAATATTAGCAGAGAATAGTCAGTAGATTTTACGAGTTCACCACCATAAAAACCATCATAGATACCATCAGAATACCATATAACCAAGTCTAGTTAGTTATAAAGTCTAGATAACTAAAGCAGTTGGAATGATAAGTATAAAACCATCATAGAGAAGATATTAAGTTCTGGGTGAATCTCAAAGCCAAAATGCCCTTCCTCTATAGGGTTTAGTTCGACATATTTCTTTTACCCTTGCAGTCAATGTCAGCGAAGCCAACAAATTTCTCATCAAAAATATCAGTTACTGCCCTTCTCTTATGGCTACCCCCACTTTCACGCTTGGAAGAACTCATTTTCTTTTTAGCTAGCTCCGTAGTGTCCTCATCATCATTCAAGAAGGAGGCATTGGGTATGTTTAAGACTTCATCATACCCATAAATCCCTTCCTCCATGAGTTATTGAGCAAACCATTGGTGACAATTTGGCCTCTTAATGTGAAACAACTAAAACAGGAAATTCAAATTCTGGGTAATTTCAGGCACCCTCAAATTTCAAACCTGTCCCAGTCCTCAATATCTAGGATGAGATATTTTGGAATTGCTTTACTTCGCCATACTAACCTATCATAATGCCTAGGTTTGGGGATTGTGAAGTCTTCATAGATGTTAATCAAAACTCTATCTAGATTACCCAATATTAAATCTTTGAATAGGCTCTTGCAGATACCTTTAACCACCTCTCTATCTTTCTCAAAGTACATAGCTAAAGCTAAAAAGATAGATGCAATATCAGAGTTAGTCCTAGTTTTGTCCTCATTAAGGGCATATTCGTCCCCAAACATTTTTAAAATGACACCAATTACCAGATCATGAGGGAATTGACAATCCCTACCAGATGGTCCCAAGTGACCACATTCAAAATTGCCATTTGCCTCTTACTACAAGACAGTTTTACCGGAGCATCCATTTATAGTAAGGTCTTGCTAAACTTGGAATTAGATGGGAAAATAACATAAACTGGATGAGGAGGACGCCACACAAGTCACTTATAGAATCGCTTATGAGAAAAGTTGTCCCTTTCATAATGATCTGGTATAATAAAATAGTGTGCATTAAACACCCCAAGCCTTCGAAAAGCGAAAAGCCGACGCTAATCTCATATAATCATATGATATCACATATTATGCCTACCAAAAGGACATGTAAATATGAAAAATCCAGTCGTAACACATATGGAGATTAAAACTTGTCCCTAGGCCACTATCGGAGATCGCTAGATTATCCTCTATCCTTCAAAAGGAGGCCCTACTAATTAATGATTAGATGTATCACATGAGTGCCGAGTAGATCGCAACAAAGGGATAAATGCCCATACGAGAAGAAACAATAAAAATGCATGCCCCCAAAAAACAACGAAGGCAGCTTAAGTTAGTTAACTTCCTAACTAAGAAATGAAAAAGGCTGAATATAGAGATATATATATACATACATACATATAAGTATTATCATATATTATATGAAACCAAAACAGCACATTCTATGATCCATCCTTAAAAAATAAAAAACATGAGAAAAAAAGATTTGTAATTTTTTCTAAATTTAACTCTTAAACTTTTAAAATCTATGATCTATCATTAAAAAACGAAAGAAAAAAAAAAGAAGTTAGTAATTTTTTCGCTTAACACTTTGGAAAACCGACAAATCAGAACTAACTTACAAAAGCTCTTGCGAAGCTCGCGTCCTGAACGATTACTTTTCGCTGTAGTAAGACACTTTTGGAGGCAGACAGAAAAGCACCTTTACGGAAGAAGGGCGCGTGGGCCACATTTTGGCATTTGGTGCGAAAATGCCTCATCAAAAACTTGTGGAAGACCGCACGAATCGTATTACAAATGGAAGGCCACTATCTCTAAATTCAAAGCAACCACACATTTAATAACGTTGCTCCATTTCACTGTGACAAGACTAAAGATTTAGCGTATAATATCAGCATGAGCTTCTGAAGATGCGAAAAATAAAACAAATTGGATTACTTACTAGAGATTAACATGCTGTTAGGGTTTAAATTCCTAGAGAGATGTCGGCTGCTGTAAACCTTTAGCTCATTAGGTTTTAGGGTGAAGGCTTCGAACCCTGGTCGCCCTGTAGACAGCAATTTAAATTCTAAGTCATTAATATATTTTGAATTAAAGGATGGAAAAGGGGAACGGCGGCTCTGCTACGAAACAGGGAATACTGCAGAGAAAGACAGCGATGACTTCAACAGTGGCGAAGCCCCTCGAAAATGGAAACACTCCAATGCCTCAGAATTCCACTTCTCTCTTGCCGTATGTAGATTCTCTCTGTTTCGTTGAAAGTTGTTTTACTTTTTCCCTATTTTCTTATTCAGTCAAAATTTCTGTGCTCTGTTGATGTAAAGGAAGAAATATTTAAGAGCCTCTCGATTTTCGTCGCCCTAAGCACAATTTTCTATGTTAGGGAATTAAAATCCTTTATGTTTCCATTCAGGCGGCTGTCAGTTCTGTTTCTTGCAAGTTTTCACTTTTCTGTTCATGTAATGAAAATTTTGTTCTGTTGCAATTCCAGGAATTTTCTGGATTGTAGATGTTTGAGAAATTTAGGTTTTTCTAGTTTCAATGACGCAATTATTCAACCTGTAATAGGCTGTAGGCAATTTTGCAGCCACTCAAACCACATGCTAGGAGCTCACACTCCGCTCACCTGCTGCTGCAGGTTAATGGCAATACAGAACGATTTGTTCTTCATTTTGTGGATAGAAAATATATCTACATAACATACAATTCTGCATTAAATGATAGAATACTTAAATGGCGGCCCCCTTTCAGCTATTTTCTTTTCCCAAAACAAGAACTTAAACCGAGCATCTAGAAACGAAGAACGAAGTTTAACATTTTATCATACAACTAGGAGGAACTTAGAACAAAGGATTTGTATATCATCATAAAACCAGAAGGAACTTAGAACAAAGGATTTGCATATCATCATAGAACCAGAAGGAATTTGATTTGCATGTTTTAGAAATAAAGTTGAAACGGCATGCCTTCCCTATGAGCACTTTTCACATATTGCAAATGATGTCATTGCTTGAGATGAGCTTTTTAAAGTCCTCATTCGAGGGCTCAAATTTCCATTGGAGACGTCAGCTATGCACCGAATTTGACCCCTCATTTGTGGGAAAGACATGGCATGATATTTTGTTTCTTGTTTAGAATTTGAGACCAAGGAACAACTTTTTTAGATGCTTATTTCTATTTTGAGAAGTTTTTTCTTTTTCTTTATTTTTGAATTTAAATATTTTTTTAATATTTTTATTAACTTATTTAAAATTGTATTTTTTTTAGTCATGAATGGTGCATATTTAATTCAAAGAGTTTGGAATGCAATTTATAGAATTTTGTAGTATGTGTATTTTGTCTTTTATAATATTTTTAACAAAGAAATTTGTACAATTTTAATATATTTTAAAAAATATAAATACATCTTGTTTTAAAGGATTTTTTAAGATATTAGATTTATTAGTTTTAGGTCTTCCTTTATTTATTTATTTATTTAAGAGATATATATTAACAATAAAAAAGAGTATAAAATTTAATTTGTTATAGATCACAATGTTTAAAAACAATAGTATTATTCTTAAGTTTGATTTTTTAAAATTTGCTTTAAAATATCATTTAAAATAACATTCAATTGTTTTCAATAGTTTTCATGGTCTAAAATATCGATCTTCAAAATAAATCAATTTTTTTAGAGGCTCTTTATTGTTTTAATTGTTTAAATTCACATAATTAAAATTCTTGAAATTTATTTTATAACAATAAAACAATTTTTTTTTTTTATATTAGAAATCGAGAGACCGATAATAGAGTTTATACAAAAGAGATCAAGGGAGGCAGAGCCTCAACCACCAAATAGTGAAACCAAAGAGACTAACCGAGTAGCATATACAGTCACCTACTAAACCCAAAAAAGAGGAGAGATTGAGGAGTATATATAGCTATGTTACTATCATAAGGCACTAATGCAGAATCTCATCCTGATCCTCCAGCCATGTAGTCCAGCCTTGTGGTCCTTCCATCCAGACCACCTTTTTTCGCTCCAGGATTTGGGTGCACATCTCTATCTTATTGAAGGGAAGAACTCTGGTATCTTGAAGTTCCTTGATCAGTTTCTTCACTGCATCCTCAAAGGCGGTTTGGTTCTCTGCGATCTTGGCCCATTCATATCCATCTTGCATTTCGTAGATAAACATGGTTGCTCGACCGTCTTTGAGTAACTGCATCAATTTGTTCTTCTCAACGTTCATCAGAAAGCATACCTGCACAACAATTTTGTAATGTGTGAGTTTTTTTAAAAAACCAGTAAGCTCCCTATCATTGCCTTGAAACTTCTCCTCATTTCTGAGTTTTCAAATAAACCAAAGTATGAAAGAAGATAGAATTTGCCAGACTAAGTTAGCATCCTTCTTAAGCCCATGGACGAGACCAGTAACTATATCAAGAGTAAAGACATGTTCAGTGATAGAGATTCCAAACATTAACCAAACCTCTCTAGCAAAAGGGCAGTCAAGGAAGATGTGTCGAGTAGTCTCAGGCTTCTTGCGGACAGAGCATAGGTTGTATGCAGCCAAATTATTCTTAATAGGCAGTCTATCTAGTATGAGTTGCCACCTGAAGCATTTGATCTTAGGGGGGATGGGAGATTTCTAAAGCTTCTCAAAGGTTTTCTGCCATGCAATGGAGTTATGGTCAACATACCACATAGTATTAACATGATCGATCACCGAGGTGTCATGGTTGAGCAAGTTATAAATAACCTTGGCTTTGTTCTTGGGGAGGGGGGAGCCATCCTTCCATAGTAATGAGAGGTATCTGTGAGCGTCTACATGAGTGTTTCTGGGAAGATTGAAGGTAGCACATGCATTTCTAATCATATTGTAGGTCCTCTTATGCGGAGCAAGGAGATCATACTTATTACTAAGATTCTCCCAGCTGATGAGATTATCATGCTCCAGAATATCCATAAGATACTTAATTCCCATATTATGCTAGTACCTAGCAGAGCATCCTTGGGTTAAGGCTAGAGGTTTAGATTTATGATATAGATTCCACCATATAGATCTTTCACCATGGAGAGTGTTATCACAGTCAACGCTAGAGTTATCAATAAGTCTACGCACATGCTCCCAGGCTTTCCAGATGGACTTAAACACCCAAGTGCCTTGGACAGACACAGAAACTGCCAGCAACCAAATCACTGAACGAGAGAGCTTTCCAGGATTTGGCAGCCTTAGGGACACCATTTTGTATGTTGTTTCTGACGAGAATCTTCCAAGGTTCTTGACCTTCCAGTGCATGGAATATCCATTTGGTCGTGAGGGAAATTCCTTGCATTCTGAGATCCTTAAGGCCCAACCCACCAAGTTTTTTGTTTAAGTGGCACCAGGCCCATTTTATCGCATGAGCTTTTCTTTTTCCCTTGCCATCAGACCATAGGAAGCGTCTGATAGCTTTTTGGATTTCAAAAACTTGTTAGTTGCTGAATATCCAAACCGAGGAGTAGTAAATACTGTACGAGGAGAGGATTTTCTAGCAGACTTGAATCCTACCAACTAGGGAGAGGATCCTATTGTTCCACTTGTTAAGATTTCTATCAATTTTTTCTTTGACCCAAATCCACATGTCTCTAAGAGAGGGAGATACAGAGAAGGGGATACCGAGGTATCTGACTATCATATTAGGTCCTCCCCATGGATATCCAAACTGCTGAAGCCAGTCCGGTGGTTTATCTTTCCACCCAAGTAGAATAGATTTGGAGCTGGAGATTTGGGCACTAGAGGCTCTACCAAAGGTGTCAAGTTTTTGATTGAGGGAGTCAATATTATGCCTAGAGAGCTCTAGGAAGAGCGAGGTATCATCGGCAAACTGGATATTGAGCAATTCAGAGTCATCCGACATCTTAATTCCATGAACTCTAGGGGATAGGGTGTCATCTCTAAGGAGATAGAATAAGGCATCCGATGCAATAACAAACAAAGCATGGGCAAGAGGGCAACCCTGCCTAATGGATCTAGAGAGAGGAATAGGTTGGGAAAGAGTCCCATTGACTTCAATCAGGGCGGAAGCATCTTTGAGGAGGATTCGAACATACTCACAAAATTCGTTAAGGAAGCCAAAGACTTTGAGCATCATAAGGATGAAGTCCCATTCCACCATGTCATAGGCTTTTTCAAAGTCAACAAGGAACATGGTTGAGTAAAGACTAAATGGTTTGAAATAATGATCTAGAATATATATAGTATTTCAATATATGGAGTAAAGAATTTTGACTCAATATTTACTTCATGATTAGAATATTTTATATTTAGTGCTCAAGCTTGAATTCATGATCGTCTTGTCTTTCACTTGTGGACTTGATATGGTGACTGAAAAAAATCTCCACTTTGCACAATTTGCCTTGACCTCTTTTGCATATGACGATGATACTTAAGAACACCTTGGTAGGGGCATTGCTACGTCATAAGGGAACATGTTCTTTTAGTCAACTTCCGTAAGTGTTTACATAAGATCAAATACAACACTACTTAGAAATGCATATGCTCTTAGGAGTACTCATGCAGATCTAGATTCTTTTTATTGTACTAATTAGAGTTTAAAATGTAGATGATAAGCGAATTTATCATTCAAAGTCATGGATGTTTAGAATGCATTGAATACACTAAAATATAAGAACACACTAATAAACTTTGTGAATTTATGTTTAATTGATCCTTGAACCAAAATGTTTTACTCATATTTGACTCAAATTTAAATTTAAAAAGGTCAAGTTTACAATTAACCTCATGATCATAATTTTGACATAATATAGTAGTAGCCATATATATTAGACAAAATATAGTTTACAAAAATAAGTATAACAATAAAGACAAAAATACAATATAAATTATATAACATAAAAAAAATAAAAAGAAAAGCATTACGAGTATAGTAAAACACTCTCCTTAGAAAACCAATTACAATGCTTTCGATAATTTTTTTATCTTCGCATGATTCAATTTAAAAATAATCAATCACAAATAACATCATAAATAATCATAACAAAAAGATAACTTTACTCCAGATATGTCCGTTCCCTTATAACATCAATATATTTTCAACCCTAGAACTTGGCCCACATGCTATGTAACTTTGCTTGCACATATGATTTAGTTGTCTAAAATTTTGGCATTACTCCATGCAGCATTTGACTTTTTGAAAGTGGGCCCATGCTATAGTATACCATCCCTATGTCTTTCGGATGCACATTCCATGCTGAGAGCTTGGAGCGCATTCCATAGAGCTCGGAGTGCATGTAGACCGTCCCTTACGATTTTTCTGATGGGGAAACTTAAGCAACTAAAAACAATTTTTTTTGTTATAGCCTTTTAAGCAAGTTTTAGACAACCACTCACGAATAAATCAAAGAGTTATGACATGGATTCCGTAAAAGTTGCTTAGTCTTTAAAAAGCATTAGTTGCATTCGCAATTTTAGTATCTCTTTTTTCCATGCGTCAACATGCAGCGATTTCGATCCCTAAAAAAGACACAAAAAAACACCGAAGAACGCTTCAAATTTTGTCCTATTGGAGATGAACCGATTAATAAGAAAAGCATCTTCGAATCAAGCAATGGCGCGAAAAACGTGTTTTGTCCCGGGTACACGAGTAGTGAGCGAGTCGGAACTTACCTCTTAATAAATATTCGTCCACACAACCTAAATTTTTAATAAATAATAAATAAACTGGGAGACGATCTCGTCGACCACTTTAATGGAAGCCAACTAACTCAAATTTCAAACGACTAATTTTTAATTTTTAACCTTTCTGTTTTTGACTGCTTGGAAGGAAGATGAAGAGTTAACCCTAAAATACTATCTCCTAGTTGTCGTTTACTGCGGAGAGTATGGGGCGTGGCGAAAGATAAATTAATTGAACTCGAGCTTCGCCTTGGATTGAAATAAATAGTGCTATCAGCTGCAGAAGACTTTTAATTTATAATTTCAGTTCAAGATTCGAACGCGGGTGGCCTAGCAGCTAGGGTTTTAGAGCCTGAAACGTTTAAAATGGAGAAAGGATTAACCTTTCCAGGTAAAAGACAGACCATAATGCAGAAAAAAACGACGCCGGCGGCTTCAACTATAGCGAAACAGCAGGTTCCAGCTGAAAATGGAAGCACTGTTCCACGAAATTCTACCTCGCCTAGTTCGCCGTATGTAAAATTACCGTCTTTCTTTGAAAATTTCATTTTTTTAGCTCTTTGTTGAAAATATTTTCTCGTTGAATGAAAAATTTGAGAATCTCTACGTTTTCGGGGCCTTGTAATTTATCTTGAGTGTTTTAAGCCGATGTGAAATCCCTTTGTGCTTTTCTGGTCTGCCAATTTTTGTGTGTCTGGGGTTAAAAACCACTTCCCGCTAGTAGAGGCATATTAATAGTAGTGCCCTGCGATTACCTTTGGTTCAGAACCCACTTATGTCCATGGATGAGATTGAATTTTTAAATTTGCTGATTCCTGCGTCCGTATGAAAGAACTTTTATAATTGTTGCCTTTTTCCGTTTTTGGCAGTCGCTGTAAAATTATTTTCATTTTTGCTTTGTGGACAAATTTCTTTGTTTTTGTTATGGAATTTGAGACCATTACTGTATATAAAAGTTTTCTCTGGCTAATAATTCTAATCCTCTTAACACTACATTCTGTAAATATGTTTTATATATTTTTCGTCTGAAAAAAGTTATTTTATCTGCCTACGTTTCACCAAGTTCCCTTTTTTCATGAGAGAAGGGCAGGTGAACACAGGGACGCATAAAAGAACTCTCTTAAATCTAGAATGAAACTGAATTAGAAATAGAATGAAACTGAATTATAAAATAGCACGGGGACATAAATAGCAGTCACATTTTAGTTGAGCATGGTTAACGTTTAGCTTGCAACATGTATAACAGAGTGATCATCCATCTCATTTCTGTGAAAGGGATTTTAAACTGAGCCATATTCTTGTAAGTTATTTGTGTCTCCAAAATTTATGACACCTCATGGATGGTCTTAGATGAAATTAATTTGTTAATTCACTGTAAAATCATTTGCTGCTCTTCGCTAAATGTAAAACTTCTGTTTTAGCTATGGTATGTAATAATCTAAGTCTCAATTCTGGTTTTGGGTTTGGGCATGGGAGCTTGATATGTTGCTTGGACACCGTGTATGGCAGAGGTTATGCTAGTCTGTACAAAAAATATAAAAGGTAAAGAGAAAATAAACAAAATTAACCATAAAAGCAATTTTCTTTGGATTAAAAGAAAAACATTACTGATAAATGATAATTTAAAATCAATTTTCATTATTTAGCCTTTCTGTCAAAATTTCCATGTTTTCAACATAGAATAAACCTATACGTATGTTATGTAGTGTTTGTTGTAAAACTATTTTCTTTTAAATTTTTTTCCCTTTCGTGGTGAAATTACTTGTTTTTTTTTGGTTCAGAGATGAAGAATTTTCTTTTGCAAATTTCTATGTTTTAATTTCATGGATTGAAGTAAATATTTAATTCTGTATCCCTCTTTAAACTCAAATTTCTTAATTTCTTAGTTTTTGCAAGATAATTTTTATTTCTGGTTCAACCACTGTAAAGTTGATTTGAGTTTCTGACCTTGTGGCACAGTTGTTGTTTTCTGGTGATGGAATGAAATTAAATGTTTGTTATTTACATTTTTGTGGCTTTTTTCAAATAGAGGTGAGAGGACTGTTAGGAGGCTGAGATTGTCAAGGGCACTGACTATTTCAGAGGACACAAAAGTCTCTGATGCATGCCGTCGCATGGTCCTGCGCAAGGTGGATGCTGTACTACTCACAGATTCAAAATCTGTTCTTTGTGGGATTATGACCGACAAGGTTTGTATCCAAATAAATTAATATCTTTTTCCCTTCAATTTTCCTTCTATAAATTATAGCATGGAGCATGATTTTCTTTCTGTCCTTTCAAGATAAGGTTTGTGTTCAATATTAGTTTCTTTTGATTATTTGCATTTTTTATCGTATATTTCAATATTTCTAATGTGAGCTCAATTTTGTGTTTTCTTTTTAGGATATAGCAACCAGGGTTATAGCAGAAGGTTTGAAGCCAGACTTGACACCGGTTTCAAAGGTTATGACAAAGGATCCCACCTATGTTATGATGGACACCTCAGCTGTTGAAGCCCTTGAGAAGATGGTTCAAGGTGGGAATCTTATATTAATTTGCTTTCAAGCTGTGCTTTACTTCTTTTGCAATGTACTTATTTTACTTATGGAATGTGTGCAGGTAAATTCAGGCACCTGCCTGTTGTGGAAAATTCTGAAGTCAAAGCATTGCTTGATATTACAAAGTGCCTCTATGATGCCATAGCAAGAATGGAAAAGGCTGCAGAGAAGGGAAGTGCCATTGCAGCTGCAGTTGAAGGTGTTGAACGGCAGTATGGAGATGGTTAGTTTTTACTTGTATTTTTGAATGGAACTTTTTTAAGGTTAACTAAATTAAAACTACTGCAAATGTTCAGTATGGAGGCGAGGCATTAAAACACCACCTGAAATCCAAAGACAAAAAAGCTTCATGTTCTGCGGAGACACAAAAATCATATATTCTGAATCTCTCATCCACTTAATAGTACTTTCTGTTGCGAGGTATTCACACATCGCCCCATTGCAAATGGGGACCCCCACTTTTTTTTTCTACTTTCTAGGTAGTGTTTGGATCTTTTGCTATTAGCCTTTGCATTCGAAGGGTGTAAGTTGTCAAGAATGGCTAAGGAGTCAAGTAGATAGTCTTGCATGAGTGTGAAGTAAGTAAGTTTGTAAGGTCTAGATGTCAAAAGTACAATCATGAGTAATTTGCAGGTCACTTCAATTGCTGCTCTTAAAGAGCAAACTTCACTTCATGAACACTCCTTGTGTAGTGAATTTCTTACACTTCTCCCACAGAGCGAAGACTCACTCTAAGATCTCATGTGGAGCAAGTTACAGGGTATTGAAGTTGAGAGCGTAAGTGAAAATGAACAAAAGGGAGTTTGGTCTTGGTTTGAAATCCACTTCATGAACTTAACCTCAGAAGCGAACTTCATCCTCAAAGCCTCAGGAGTGAATTTCACCTTCAAAACTTCATGAACTCAGGGTTTGGAGTGAACTTCATGCTTGAGAGGCTTGGAGGGAACCTCATGCTTGAGAGGTTTGGAGTGAGGTTCTTCATGTTGGAAGTGGAGGAATGGAGGAAATTGCCTACTTCATGATCAAATACTCAAGAGCAAGCTTCATGAGTTCACCATTTGAATCGAAATTCACACTTCATGACTTCACCTTTTGGAGCAAATTCTTAACTTAATGACTAGATGATCTCAAGCTAACTTCATGAGTTGGGGTATTGGAGCGAATTTCACCTTCAAGGCTTCACAAGCGAAATAGAAGATAAGGAGATGAAAGAAGTTTAGAATCACTCACTTCATGTTCTAGCATTCACAAGCAAACTTTAGGAGTTAGCATCTTGGAGCAAACTTCATGAGTTGTCTTCTTGGAGCGAAATTCATGACTTGCCTTCTTGAAGCGAACTTCATGACCATGTCTTTTGGAGGGAACTTCATGACTTTGTCTTTTGGAGGGAACTTCATGACTTTGTGGTTTGGAGCGAACTTCATGATTTCACTTCTTGGAGCGAAATTCCCTACCTCATGAGTTACTAAGTTGGAGCAAACTTTAACTTCCTGAGTTGGAGTGATGGAGCGAATTTTAGGTTGGAGAGATTTGGAGTGGATTTCACATTTAAGAAACTTCATGAGCTGGAGTGATGGAACGAACTTCAGGTTGGAAAGTTTTGAAGCGGATTTCATGTTTGGGAAAGACCAGCAAGTCTAGCAGCCAAGGCAATGGAAATAAGACTTCATGTGCACACTCCTTAGAGCGGATTTTGTAACTTCATGAGTTGCCACTTTGTAGTGGATTTTTACAACTTCGTGAATTGCCATTTTGGAGCGAATTTTCTTTACTTCATGAGTTGCCTTCCAGGAGCAAAATTCACAACTTCATGAGTTGCAAGCTTCAAGAAAAATTTCTATTTCATGAATTAAGCTATTGGAGCAAAATTCCTACTTCTGGAGTTGATGATTTGGAGCGAATTTCTACATGGGCGAATTTCATGACTTCAAGGTAGGAAGCGAACTTCATGAATCAAGGAGGAGCGAATTTCATGCAAGACTTAACTTCATGAGTTGCCTTCCAGGAACGAAATTCACAACTTCATGAGTTGCAAGACTGAAGCGGAATCTTTACTTCATGAGTTGAGCAACAAGAGCGAAATTCCTACTTCATGATCTCATAGTTTGGAGCGAAATTCACATTTAGGGCAACTTCATGAGTTGAATTATTAGAGCGAACTTCAGGCTGGAGAGTTTTGGGGTGAATTTCACAACTTCATGAGTTGCTAGGTTGCAGCGAATTTCATGTATGAGATACTTGGAGCAAATTTCAAACATACTTCATGAGTTAAGGGTCTCAAGCAAACTTCATGAATCACTAAGGAGGAGTGAATTTTATACTTCATGAGTTCATAATCACAAGCGAACTTCAGGAGTTTAGGAGTTGGAGCGAATTCCATATAACAAGCAACTTCATGAGTTGATAAAATGGAACAAAATTGACTAATGCATGACTTAGGCGTCCAAAACAAATTTGAAATCAAATGGGGCAGGTCGGCCAAAGCTAATTTTTATTTGTTTTAATGTGACAAAGTCGGCCTACATTGGAAAAGGCACAACCTTTCACCCTGATCACCTATAAAGGTAAGAGTGAAATAATCATTTAGCATCAAATCAAACGATTATTCTTTGTCTCTTGAGCAGCAGTCAACGAATTTTATCTATTCATGAGCGAACTTCACAAACTCGACATATAAAAGTGAACTTCATGAATGGACAGAGGGGAGTGAACTTCATGTTCCAAGCTTCAAGGGTAAATTTCAAGTGTAAAAGTTATGGAGTGAATTCTACTTCATTTGTTCCTAATTGAGAGTGAATTGGCAAGATTGACTACAAGACCACTACATTGAAAGAGATTTGATGATTGGAAAGAATCATTTTGAATTGAAAGGATGAAAATTCAAAGATCACTTTATGAGAAGTAAGGCGAACTTTATGAGCAAGGGCTTAAGAGTTGACTTCAAGAGCTCCTCTTCACACGCAAAAAGCAACTTCAAGTGTCCCTTTATGAGGGTGAATTCTCTTTATATGCTTTAATTAAATCTATATATCAAGTATATTTGATACAAGCTTGTTTGTTTTGCAGGAAATGAAGAAAGAAATAAGGAGATCACACAAGAGGCATTCACTGACACAAAGACATGATCTACAACATCAACAACACGAAGGGAGTCACAAGAGAAGGAGTTTGAAACTTTGAAGGGGAAAGGCAGTAGTGACATCAAGAGGTCGTTCCAAGGCATCATCAATACTTCAAAACTAAGATCTATACCTTGCACTTCCATGATCAAGGCATTCGAGAAGATAGTTTCAAAAGAGTTAATCAAAGTTAGAAGATCATCGTCATCATTGCTAAAGCTGAATAATGTTGAGTATCAAGAGATATTCCTTCATGATGATCTATCAAACCTACAAAGTGCGAGTTGAAGTGGCATCCTAGTCATCGTTCCAGTCACTACCTCCACCAATCTGAAGGGTCCACATCAACACGTCTCAATTCAATGAACCTGACTCACCAGTGATGGCACAAACTTCGAGGCACCTTCCCTTGATATTTATTGGTCCACAATGAATGTAATTTTCTCATTGGCTAAGGAAAGTTTGTTGTAACAAACCCTAATTAGGGTTTTCATTGTAAAATCTTGGCCATTGATGGAGATTCAATACTGACCATTCATTGTAAATGAGCTCTCTATAAAAGCTCAGACTCTTCATTTGTAAAGGTTAATGGAGAATAATTAGCTAATAGTGAGTAGAATAGTAGAATGGTGAATAGAATAGCAATTAGAATAGAAGTTAGAATAGGAGAAGGCAAAGATTGTTGCCAAACCTTGTTGCAAAGAACAATCGATTTCATTGAAGTTATGGTGAATTTGATTTGTTACTTCAACAACTCGCATGGTCTTTGCTTCTCAATTTGCTTTTATGTAATTAGATTGAGTGGAGGAATTTGTTGAATGTATTCATGTGAAATCCGCCTAATCCATGCCACTAGCCTCTTGTTGTTTGTAAGTGTGCCTTGTGTGGTCAATTGGAATGATAAGAGTTTAACTTCAAATTGTTCTACATTCATTGTTTATGCATTAACTTGAATGGTAATCGATGTTTGATGGTATTGATTCGAATATCTTTGAAATATCCTTAGAAGATTGCATTGAGCTTGTGTCAAATTGTTCAGTTTGATGGTGAGACCTTGCTCAGTAGGATTCCATCTAATTATTCACTCATCTTACTACATTCTTAGGATTAGAATAAACTCTCTCAACCCCTCATCTTTTGATATTTTTTAAAATCAAGCTAGTTTAAGACAGAGAGCATCACCATATAGCAACATCAGATGATCGAGTTCCAACAAATCAAGCATTCAGGCATTCGAATGTAAGTCCCCTTGTGATTCCAGCATAATCACATCAACCAGCGAAGCTTATCCACACGTAGTGACCCTACATTCATGAACCTTGGAGTCTTCTCAAGTGATCCTTAAGCTAATCTTCAGCATTTGAGAGATTTTGTTCAAGAGAGGATAAGATACTCGGGTATTTTATTGTGTGTTCGCATGTGCGTAAAAAACACATCAACACTTGCCACCAATGTCACTACACAAAATATGGATATGAGACACAAAAATCATATAATCTAAATCTCTCATACACTTGATAGTACTTGCCACCAATGTCACTAGACAAAAAATGAATATAAGTTGTCTTATGTCCAATGGTCCATAGAAACAATAGAGATATAAACTACATAAAATGAACTTAACCTCTGTGGAATGGCTGAGAGCACTTGGAGACATCATTATCATTGTGGTGTTTTGTAGGCTTTTAGCCGCATATTATTGAACTTCTATCTAAGATATCCAACAGTATAGCCATAGTTTGATTATGTGGTCTACTATGTCAAATGTGCAGATAATGTCATATTTTTTATTCATCTACACCCTATACATACCCTGTCACTTGAGATTTACTCCAAACCTGGGGTGTGTTTACGTGTTGTGCACCAATCTCGTGTTTTACACAAAAAGAAAACTGTTTGTAACATAGTTGAAAAAATAAAAGTTAATATCATGTAAGAGCATTTAACCCTAGCAAAATAATGTTTTAGCTTTTGTATAGTCCTGATTTTGGATACTTAACATATGCATTTTGGGTGTTTGAGCATTGATAAATTAACAATTTATGCTTTTCTAATGATTGACATATTTTGGTGTTTATCATTGTACATGTTTAGTGTTTAAAGTGTTGGAGTTTTCCGTTGTATATGTATTGTGCTTTAAATGGTTAATATCATTCCTTTTGTTTTTTATTTTTTATTTTTTTAAATAAGTGCTTGGTAAACTTTTTAACATGACCGATGACATTGGCACGACTTGCCCTCGGGCTCCACATGGAACGCTTTTGACTGGAGCTATGAACTGGTGAGGTCACAAATGGAGGATGCCATCTCCATTTATCAAAGCACAAGCTCAAACCTGCAATCACAATGGTCTAGTGGGGTTTGAACTTTGAACCTTGGTGGCCACAAACAACAACACCGCCACTTAACCAACACATTATGGGAAGAATCCCAGTGAATATCATTACTTAATATATTTAATGTAGTATTTAATTTTTGGTTTTTTGATTGCTACCAAGGGAATTTCTAGCTTGGTGAAAGCTAGGTGAGGCCACAAACAAGGAACCTCATTCCTGGCATGAACATTCTGCATTAATACAACAAGGGTAGGAACAACTCCATCATTAACACCAATGGAAATTTGAACCTTGGTGGCAGCATCAACACTACCGCGACTTAACCATTGCGCTATGCCATGAATGGCATGTAGTATTTAGTTTATTGATGTACTATATAGTTTTTTAATTTTCCTTAAAACTTTACACATTTGCACTTGCAGACCCAAGTTTTTGAAAAATAAATGCAGAGATCAGGAAACTTTAGATCAACACTAGTAGTTGAGATATTGAGAGTATCAATGAAATGCTCGTAGGATCTGGGAAGGCTTTTCAGCATGATCACTACCATATGCTCTTCCACCATGGTTCGGCCTATAGCTTCCAATTGGTCACGGATTTCCTTGATCTTCGTGAGATGTGCCTGGATAGATGACTTCTCATCCATCATGATAGAAAACAGCATATTCTTCAAAAAGAAAGTTTGGCTCTTGTTGGACTTTTCATGATGATCCTTCAAGAGATCCTAGATCTCTTTTGCGGTTTTACCTGAAGGCACCTGTGGGAGTTGATCATCTGTGATAGAGAGTTTGATAAGCATGACAACCCCTCGATTCTTCACATCATGTTTGTCTTGATCATCACCTGCTGTTGCAGGACGAGATTCCTTGCCCAAAACAAGCTGATCAAGGCAACAATACTCAAAGATTGATAACATGCGTTGTTTCCAGGTGTTGTAGTTGAGGCCGTTGAACTTCTGATTGTGTTGCAACATGATGTTGGTCAAAGATGCCATCATAGAAACTGAGGTTGAATGTGGTCAACCTAGTGAAGGCACAAAGAATGAGACAAAAGATTCTGATTAAAAATCAAAATAGAAGCAACTGCACAAAAAATCTGAAACCCTAGAGGAGAATTTTGGCACGAATTCTAAGGAGCGAATTTCGAGGTTTGGAAGAAATCCAGAAATTAAAATTTTCTGCGAACTTAAAATCTGAATTTTTTTCTGAAATTAATCAGAAAAAAATAATAATTTGCAGAAAATAAAAAAATACCTCCGATTTTTTTGTAAAAAAAAGGGGGAAAATATTGACGATTTTTTTGTTAAAAAAAGGGGGAAAATATTGACGATTTTTTTTCCCAAAAAAACGCAAAAAAAAATAGGGGTAGAAACCCTAGGTCGGATATACAACATAAACGGTGCCTAGAAGACACCAAAATTCCTGACGTCCACAGAATTAGCAGAAATCATTGACTGTTTTTAAATTCCAAGGCAAATTCGCTGGCACAAAATTTGAGGCACCCAAAACAATTTGAGACCAACCCAGAAAAGCTCTCGAAAAACCCACCAAGAATCTGAAATCAGAATGTAGATCCGACGGCTCAAAAATCGAGGCATGTAAAATGATGCACTCAAAAAAATCTGACGACGACCCAATTGATGTCTCGAAAAACCCACCTAGAATCTGCAACCAGAATAAAATTTCGACTTGAACTGAAGGGTCAAAACCCTAGTTGAGAATTGCAGAAACCTTAGGAAAATTTTCAACCTGCAAAAATCTGCCTAGGAAGAGACAAAGAACCTGCGCTTTTTTTTAGTTTTAAAAAAAAATCTCTTCAATAAAAACTTAAAAAATTTCCATGCTTTGATACCATGAAAAATAAATTGAATGAATGATTCAATAATTGGATAATTACATTGAACGATATACACTCGTATATATAGAGGTTACAAGACGATGTTCTATAATTAGAACATAATGCTAAAGTAAAAGATTAAAGAGCTAAAAGCTAAATTAAGCGTGAAAGCTAAATTAAGCTTAAAAGCTAATTAACTAAAAAGAAAAAGCTAAATGCTAAATAAAGCTTAAAAGCTAATTAACTAAAAAACTAAATGCTAATAAAGCTTAAAAGCTAATTACATAATAAAAAGCTAACTTAACAAGCTAAATAAGTCAACAGCTTAAAAGAGAAGACGACCACTAAAAATAGAAGATGACCATTATAGAAGATATTAAATATTATTTTAACAGTTTTAGTACCTGTCTATTGTGTATCGCCCTGCCTGCATTTTTTGATGTAATCTATCAATACATTTTTATCTGCAAATGTGATGTAAAGCTAGCTCTTATGTGTCTGTGTGTATATGTAATAAAAAAGGAAGACATTAACAAACTTGCTTGTGGTGTCCTTAAGAAATATCATGTAATGTGGGAATTCTAGAGAAATCAGAGAAGTAAAAAGCATATTATGGTCAACTTCACATTTAAAAATTTAAGTAACATAAACAAATACACAGGAATCATTTAATTGTAAAAGTTGTACTGGGAAACCTTTTATGGATTGCATTAAGAATTATCCTAGTAATTCATGTCATTTGCATAGTTGAATTAAAACTATGCTTGTATGTAATTGATAAGAAAGAATTTAGAAAGTGGCACAATTGGGAAGGGTAGACATGAGGCTCTGAGTGTCAAGTAAACTTTATTTACCTCATTTGTTAAGCAGAATAGTCTACTCCTAGTAAATTAGGTGGTGACACAAAAGACCAGACGATACATCACACAAGAAAAAAAATTCAGTAAGTGAGAAGTCATACTGGGTGCATCATGCGAATTTGGGTGTTTTTTCACACATTAATATCAAGAAAGCGCATCATGGAATTTGGGTGTTTTTTCACATATGTAAATGTCAACAAATTAATTGAATAATGGCGAGTCATGATGGGTGCACCAAAACAGGTGTAGAAGTTACTTGTTTTCCTTAAATAACATTTCAAATGTTTTTATAAAAAGTTATAATATTTGAGCACTTGTAGATTACTCTTTCTTTATTAATTTGTTCTGTTTCATTTGTATTGAAATGTATTTGTTAATGCATCCTACTTACACATTATGTATTTCATACTTGCAGCTCCAAGTACCTTCATTGAATCATTACGGGAGCAGATGTTTAGGCCCACTTTATCAACACTCATCACAGATAATAGAAAGTGGGTGTTACTATAATCATAGTGGTTATCTAGCGTTTTTTTTTTTTTTGGAGGATAGTCTTATAGGAAAAAAAATAAAAATAAAAAAACTGTACTATTACCTTTTCTTATTATCTTAAAAAAGCACAAATATCTATCATCTATCCAGCAATGTAAAATTGAAGCTTTTTTGGTTCAGGATAGCGACCGTCTCACCATTTGAATCTGTTTATATGGCTACAAAGAAGATGCGTGAATATAAAGTTAATTCAGTTGTCATTACAACTGGAAATAAACCGAAAGGAATTCTCACGTATGTGCCCTTTTGCATAGTGTGCGAGTTCCTGCTTTGTTAAAAATTTCAGTTTGGTAATACAACTTGGATGTTTTTTTTCTTTGAATAGTCTTTAGCACGGTGAAAAATATTAAAAGCTGTACATATGTTGGACTGCAGTTCAAAGGATGTGCTTGTACGGGTTGTTGCACAAAACCTTTCTGCAGAGTCGACTCTTGTAGATAAGGTTTGTTTTATGTTGTAGATTCTGATTTATGCTCTGTTGCTATGCTGCATGTGGTTGATGCAAAAGAAACATTTGAAGGATCAAGCACTGGCTTTAAAAATGAAAAGATGAGCATGTTTTGTTTAACATTGAACTTCGTTCACTTCATTTATTACAGTAGCATGATGACAGCCTAAGGTTTCTAGGGAAAATAGAAATAGTCTGGAACATAACATATATAAGCACTTGAGATTGGTCACTTGGTACAATAATTGGTATATAGAGGAGGTAGAAGTTAGTTATTATCATCATATTGAGTATCATGTTCTTCTTGAAAACTATTGGAGGTATTCCCCTTGAAGTGGCATATTATTTATCATCAAGTATTTGTAGCATATTTCTTCTATTGTGCAGTTTGTTTCATTACATAATGCTTGTACCAAAATTTGGGGAATTGGCTTATTTTGTTGCCACAATTTTCATCTTAAGCTAGCAAGGATGATTAAAAAGCAATTGATGAATGAAATTCTTTTTACATTGCTAGGTTTTGATTAAGAGGAAGGAATCATAGTTGGAGTGAGAAGTTATAGAAAATTTGGCTAGCATTTTTTTGTCTTTATTTTGTTTTGAATTTAAAAATCTAAACTGTGATGCAAACAACAGTCTGCATGAGGTAGTGTAGCTAGAAATTTTATATTGTTGAGAAGAGTTTGGTTCTGTTTACTTGTGTTTTTCTTTACTTAACATGATAAAGGGTTACTTTTCCCTTGCATATGTTTTAGCAGTGGTTCGTTTACGTTCTTAGCATCAGACTAGAGTTTTATCCTATGCCATTTGCCTCACTATATATTGATTTCTTATATGACATGATGCAATAATCTGATATTTGATTCCTTTTTAATATTCTTTAAAATCTGTTTCTTCCAAGTAGGTAATGACTCGAAATCCAGAGTGTGCAACTACAGACACAACAATTGTTGATGCACTGCATATCATGCATGATGGGAAGTTTTTGCATCTTCCAGTTATTGATAAAGGTAAGTGCTGGGCTAAATGTTAGCAAGGTTCATTTGGGAAAGACACACTTTTGACTGTGCTAAGTCTGTGCAGATGGATTCGTTGTAGCCTGTGTAGATGTATTACAGATAACTCATGCAGCAATATCGACAGTAAGCTTTCATTTCTGTTTTTATTGTCTCTTTTTGAACTTTGCGATTTCAGTATTTTAGTTTAACACAAAAGCTTGATTGTGCTAAGAATTTTTTTTTGAGTACAATGTACATGTATTAATTTAATTGATTGTGCTGAATTTTTAACGGCATTTGATTGATCTAATAATCAGTGTTTCTCCAAGTTTCCAGGGCAGAGGACAGAGGATGGGGTCTTGGTGATGGGAAGAAGTTTCTTAAATTTTAGGGATGGTTATAGATAAACTATAATTTACAAAAACATTATAAACCATTATGTACAAAACCAAAATTGCAGATATTGTTACTGAAATCTTAAGTGAATTTGTTTAAATAAAGTTTTAAAACAATTTAGGGGCCAAGAAAATAATGTGAACAAATTTTTTATAATTATAAAGAAAGGCTCTTAAGTTCTAAGGTCATCAATTTTAAAGGCTGTGGAAATAGGATACTAAATAAACTGTTTTACAACTACAGCTGCCCCTTCTACTTATTCTCCATGTGTCCTATCCTTTGAAAATGGCCATTCAACCAGTGCAATCAAGTTCGAGTTTTGAATAAAATAAAAATATGCAACAGTTTAATAGAGTTATTACCTCCTAATATTTGCAGTATTGTTTGCAACTCAACATTTATGTAGAGCCTGATTTTAAAATATTAAAAAACAACTTGAAAATTAAAACAATACAACTCCATCAGTCAGGATAATTAGCATCATTATTAGCAACACTATTTTTCCTCTGCACCAGGGTACAGAATGTCAATGCAGATATGCCCAATGAACTAGACGATTTCCAGACCAAATAGAAGAATTGATGACACAAGAATGACTATGAGACAGACAATTATCCAGATTGACATCTAAACTACAACCAGCAGCTGCTCCTTTGCAGCTGTACAATCCCATAAATCACTACTCCAAAATATGAGTACAAAGACCCTGAACCAAAAATATAAATATCTTAATCAGCAATAAATCTTTTGGCCGAAATTTTTTAAAAAATCGGGAAAAAATCAGGCAATAAATCGGCAAAATTATCAAACATTTGAAAATATATAATTTCTTAAAATATTCTTAAAAAACACATATACACATATTATTAATAATTAAAATTCTAAAAAATATATTTTAAAATATTAATAATTGCCAAATCAATAAATAAAATAGAATAATGATAAGTTACAAGATACTATATATTTATATTTTAATAAATAATTAATATAAATTAAAATTACAAAAGAATAAAACTCACTCGATAAGTAAAAAAACAATATTAAGAACATTAATCTTTAACTTAATAATACTTTCATCGGAATATGAATCACAAAGATTATAATAATAAATATCAAGAACATAAATATTTAACGTAAGGGAAAAAAAAACAAACCTAAAATGACAACAAGAATCGATAGAAGAATCACGAACAACTTGCATGGTGGGGAAACCTATGACGAGAATCACGAACAGTGTGCACTGCGGGGAAACCTGCGTAGGAGCTCACGAACACAAACGGAGCATGAAAAGAAGCACACAAATGAAGTAGGAGCACACGAACAACACACATGAAGCTTCAGTCGTGCCAGACCAACTTCAGCTTCTGACGAAACTCTAAAAAACTCACGATTTTTTGGCATTAGTTCGCGATTTTTCTCTGAAAAACTCGCAATTTTTAGCTAAAAATCATTGCTATTTTTCGAAGATTAAATCGTTTCGGGTTTTAAATCTTGATAAATCGCGACTCATACGATTTATCGGCGATTTTTTCCTCCTTGCCCTGAACACCAAATGCAGATACATGAAAAGTTGAAAATTGAGGATGCTATGACTAAGCACAGAAACAAAGTGGCACTAACAAGAAAGAAGCTCCAGGGAAAGGCATGTTGTGTAGAGTAGTGGAAGAATTAGATGGCTCATTAGATGTCTATTGGGGATGCCCTAGGAACCCCATGGAAACTCCCTTGTGGGTATGTCTTAGGTGATGTCCCCCATGATTAGGGTGTCCTTGGGACAACCCCAAGTTTTCGAGGGAAAAGGGGATGGGGTGCAGATGTTTTGTTTGTCTTTCACCATCAACAAAATGTCCCCCATCATTTGAATAGGGTTAAAAAATTGGGAATACGTCCTAGGGGAACATTCTAGTAATAATCCTTTTGATAATCATAATGACATAATATAATTTTTAAATTTTATAGTGCTTCACCAGGTTTCCAGGATTGGGAGGTTTCCTAAATTCTGGGAACAATGGGGGAATGGTGTGTCCCAAGAAACACTTGCATTAATAATTCCTTTGATAATCAGATTCACATCATATGAATTTTTAAATTTTATAATGTTTCTTCAAGTTTGTTTATGTCATAGGTGGATGCGAGGATGGCAAACATTTTCTTAAAATTTGGGGATGATGTGGGGATGGCTAGATATATGCATATACCACAATTTCACAAAATGGATAAAATTAAAATTGCAGATGTTTTTACCAGAATATTAAGTAAACGAAAATTTATAAAATTTATCAATAAGTTGGAGCCAAGAAAATTATGTGAACCAATATTTTATAATTATAAAGGAAGGCTTTTAAGTCTGTAGGCCGCAGTGTTCCACGGGGATGCGTTTCCCCCCCTTTTGGGCCGCGTCTCGGAGACGGGGACGTTGCCAAGATGGGGGGATGGGGATGCGATGTCTCCCGCTGTCCTGCCACTGCCACCGGAGCTCCGCCAGAGACGGGGAAACATCTCGGTGTCTCCAAGTCTCCTTGGGAGACTCCCAGGCGTCTCCAAGTTTCCTTGGGAAACTCTCAGGCGTCTCCAAGTCTCCTTGGGAAACTCCCAGGCATCTCGAAGTCTCCTTGGGAGACTCCTGGGCGTCTCTGGAGGGGCGAGGAGACTTGCAGGAATCTCCCATCCGACGTCTCTTGAAGGGCAAGGAGACTTGCAGGTGTCTCCCGTTCGAACACATCAGACTAAAAAAGCAAGAGGGCAATTTGGGTTTGCAAGAAAATTTCAATATTTCATTGGCATCATATTTAAAGATTCTTATATCGATTTTCAGTAGATCTGCATCATTTCCAGCAATGACAACCTTTCTAGCATTGTACAGCCAGCCATACGTCTTCAAACAGCAGTCATACCTGTCATCGACCTCTTGTGTCTGTTTACAAACATTGCAGGGCCTGATCTAAATCTAACTTGCATCTTTTCAGTTAGGTACAACATTCTATGAGTGCACAGATATCTTGTAAATTCTGATTTGTACTTTTTAGCATCGTCATTCATTGTTTTCAGTGGCTATAATGTTCAAATAAATCATATTGGAAGATTATTTGGCTGCGCTTATTTAGATGATATACATCAGCAAAGTTTGATGATATTTATTGCAATTGTGGATTGATATCAGTAATTTTAAGGGTCTTGAAAAGTTTGGCCAGAATTTGTACTTGCTGTTTGGATTTGTTGCCTTACAAAAAAATTCAGAAAATAAATAAAATACAAAAAGGCTCATTACAGTAACAGAAGATGTTTTATTGACTTCTAGTGATTGCATGTGTCAACAAAATAGTGACGGCGTCAAGGCAGAAAGGGCTTTATGGGTTGGATGCAAAGGGTTAAGAGGGAGAAACATGGGCTATCCTTTGAACTTCCAAAGGGTGAGCTATCCTTTGAACTTCCAAAGGGTGAGCTATTGATTGAATTTTAGAGTAATATTTTGGATGGAGATGCATTTGAAGGAAAGATTTTGAGTCTCAAGTATAGAAGTGTTGAGGGTATCTCTGTAATTCCTACTCTTTCTACTTTGAGCATAAATACCCTATTGTTTTACATTTTTGAATAACAAAAAAAAGAAAATAAAATTAGGTACTCCAGAGAAGCGTGCCCTATATTTTTTGCCTGTGCCCCCTATCAGTATTCTTTTGCGGACATGGTGATGGGTTGGAAACATCATCTTGCATCCAGTACCCCATAAATTTAGGAATTGTTTTGGAAACAGTAAAAAATAAATAGGAAATGGCAGGAGATGACTAATTGTACTTAATGTCCTAGACATTAGTTAAAAAAGCAAATTTAAAAAAGAAACACAAAATTGAGATTTTTTGGCAGGAGATGACTAATTGTACTCAATGTCCCAGACATTAGTTAAAAAAGCAAATTTAAAAAAGAAACATAAAATTGAGATTTTTTGGTATGTTTTGTTTTCTAACATAACATATTTTGAATACTTGAACAACCATCTGTAATTGCTGATTGATTGCAATGTTGTATTTTGGTCTGGATGTTGAAAGGATTCTTGTCTTATTTCTTCTAATCATGGAGATAAACCATTGTTGGCTGATAGCTTTCTGAGTTATGCTGTTTACATTCTTATGAGATGGAAAAAAATTATATTGATGTCTGTAGATGACCAAAAGTAGGTCAGTGGGACTAGAGGTTACAGAAGTTAACAGAAAGTTCTAGAAAGAGAGAACTCTAGAACTGAAACAATAAGAGTACACAAGATAGAAGAAAGCCCTGTGCCACTAACAGATAGTTATACAAATAGCAAAGAAGGGTGAATAAGAGCCCCAAAAGATCATTTAAGTGAATTGGGCATCTAGATCAGTCTATAAATTTTCCTCTGCATGTACTTTCTTGCGTATCTTGTCAAATGCATTGACAATGTAAACATCAGCTCCTGCCTTCGCCCACCACCAACACCGATATTATCAACAATTTGATGCCTGCAAAACCAACAACACGTGAATCTCTGAATGTTTTCAATCCATACCAAAGAAACGGGACTCGGACTCGGCTCGGACTCGGCAAGGCCAAATCGGACTCGGACTCGGGACTCGGCGTCAGACTCGGCTCCAGACTCGACTGGACTCGGGAAAGTGAAAAACTCAAAAAATTTAGAGATTTTTTAAGATTTAAAACTTGTTTCATGCACCCTTTATTGAATAAGACACAATAACATCATCAAACTTGGCTCATTTCATTACATAATACATACACAAGTATACATCTATGATCTATCACATAAGCATAAACGCAAATTGTAGCTGAAGGAAATAACAAACATAGATATATAAATATTGTCAAATGTATACAATATTACAAAACTCATGGAATAAAAAATCCATGTCATCATATGATCATCGTCAAATGTTCCATACAAATAACAAAGGTAAATACATCTACAAGCCTATGGCGCAGAGGAGTCTGCACCCTCTGGCCCCGACGTCGGCTCCGATGAAGGCCCTGGCCCCCTACAAAGGCGTCTAAGGTAGGTCATAGATGATTGGGCAGCCATAGCCGCTCCTCGTGACACCACGCCATGCTCACCAACATCAGGAACATCTGTGTCACTGTCACCATCTGTGTCACTATCACCATTTGCCTCTGAATCTCCTCTCTCTGCTCGTGCTCTCTGCTCCTCCTCTGCCATGGCTACAGCCTCAGCCTCTATATCTACCTGGTCGATCCAATCAGTGTCATCATCACTAAAGACAGCCACAGGATCTGTCTCAACGGCCCACTGTGCCTCAGGATCAACCTCATCTAGAATGATAGGAGAGATGTCAGCTAATGCATTCTTTCTCATTCTCAGGCGGAGGTTGTAGTGAACAAAGATAAGATCATTCATCTTCTCCACGGATAATCTATTGCGCCTCTTGGAGTGTATGTGCTCAAACATACTCCAATTGCGCTCACAACCAGATGCACTGCATGGTTGGCTCAAGATGCGAATGGCCAACTTCTGAAGATTTGGTGTCGTTGGGCCAAAAAAGCTCCACCAATTATCTGAGTTTGAAATGAGAAAAATAAATAAAATCAGTCTCTCATAAACTCATTTAACAATATACAATAAAACTAAAATTAAGCCTTACAATTTATTTTTACCTGGCATCATAGTTGTCCTACTTTCTTTGGCGATAGGACGAGAAAAGGTCTCCCCTTGTGCATTTGAGAACAACTGTAGCTCTCGCATAAGATCTGTCTGAGTACAACCAACAGGTGCCATCTTCTCCATGACTGAGTATAGCCCATCAAGGACCTCCGCATCAGCCCTGAAAGTAGGGCTAAAATGGAATGCCGGATTCAAATAATAGGCTGCTGCATGGATGGGCCTATGAAGCTGATGATGCCATCTCTTATCAATGATCTGCCAAATGGGACCATACTTGCTCTCATCTCCTGCATAGATAGATTTGATGCCCTCTTTCGCCCTATCCATGCCCTCATATATGTAGCCCATTGCGGGCTTTTCTCCATCCGCAACTCGCAACAAAACCACCAAGGGCTTAACAAACTGTAAAATTGAAAAAATTGTGTAATTTAAAACATGAGCAAATAAGAGAATATGATGAATAAGTTATAAAACAAAAAGTTAAATAAAAATTGTAGAATTTATAAAAAAATTACCTTCACTATCTCATCACAAGGGCTCCAAAAGCCTCGCTCATCAAAAATGCAGTCTGCCATATCTTTCCCTGCTGGGGTGGCAGCATAGGATGAGGAAGACCACTCCTCACCAACAATCATACGTCTCAAGGCCATCTTACAACGAAGCATGGACTGCAATGTGATGAAGTTTGTGGCAAATCTTGTGATTCCTGGACGAGCTAACTCCTTATGCTCTGTGTATTGTCTCATAAGAGCCAACACCCATGAATGATTATATACAAATTTGCACACATTTCTTGCCTTTTCTACACATGTCTTGACCCATGGAAGTTTTCCAATATCCTCTAACATGAGGTCAATGCAATGGGCGGCACATGGAGTCCAAACTATAGATGGGCGCCTCTCCATCAATAGTCTGCCTGCAACAACATAATTTGTTGCATTGTAATTAATGAGGTTACAAAATAGAAATTAATTTGCAAACAAAATTAGTTTGTAATCAAAAGTTTACCTGCAGCAACATAATTTGGTGCATTGTCAGTCACCACCTGTACCACGTTCTCTTCACCCACCTCATTAATCACCTCCTCTATCTGCTCACATAGGTAGGTGGCATTCTTGCAATGGGCAGAGGCATCAATAGACTTGATGAAAACAGTGCCCCCTGAAATAAAAAAATAAAGCAAGATCAATGATCATTCAATAAATCATTAAATGAAAAATAAAAAATTAATGCCTAAATGAAACTAAAATTAATCAATCACCTGCGGAAGAAACAAGAAAATTAAGGAGAGTTCTATTTCTCCTGTCTGTCCAACCATCAGTCATGATGGTGCAACCTTTAGTGCTCCATATTTGGCGTTGATCACCCAATTCTTTCTTCACATCATTCACCAATTCAGTCAAAATGGGTCCCCTCAAATCAAACTCAGAAGGGGCTTTGAACCCCGCCCCACAAATGGTAAGGGCATCAACCATTTCTTGCCAATAAGGTGACCTGTCACAAATAATTTTAATGAGATAAGTATGTACTATGTATAATGAACTATATACAACAAAAATTAATACGAACAATCAAATTATAAAAATTAAAACAATCAAACATAAAACATTTACCTGGCTGTGAAGAATGGAATACTGCCATAGATCCAAAATCTGCCAACTGCCATTTTAGCAGCATCATGGACCTCCTTGTTCCAACCCATGCTCTCAAGTGACTGTTGGGACCCAGGAGTAGTGCGAGGTGCAAAAAAGGTATCCAACCTAGATTTACGAATCCTAGGTCCAATGCTAACACTCCCACTACCACTGCCAATGCTAGGAACATGAGAAGGGGCAGAGGCACTGGCACTGGCACTTATAGAAGCAGAACCGGAAGCATGAGTAGTAGCAAAATGAGTGGGACGATATGAAGGTAAGGAAGAAGGCCCTCCAACACAACCTAATTGTGTCCCTGTTCCTAAAGGTGCATGTCTCCCAATGACTGTGAGATCCTCTTTTTTTTTCCTTTTCCTTTCAATTTCTTCAACCATTACATAGCAATCACGTACGGGCTCAGTGACTGCTTTTGTGCATGGGTCGGCATCATGCCCACGCACACCAGCAATATGGTATTTCAATCTATATATGCCTCCATGGAATATTGTTTTGCAAAATATACACTTTGTTTGCCCTTTTCTTTGCCCTGGAAAATCCTCATGATATTTCCAAGCAGGGTCCTTTCTAATGGGAGGTCTAGAAGAGGACATTGTATAATTGTTTTGTGAAACTTGAGGCAAATAAGAATGTGAAGGTTGCTGCAATAAAACATTACAAATGCAAAAATAAATTTAAGACATTCATTCTGTGTTGTGCATTCATAATTTCATTCTCATTGAACATTTTTTTCAAAAAAGCTAAAGTAGGGTTTGCAATTTTTTTTTTTTAAATTGTAGGGTTTGTCAAACCCTACTTTAAAAAAAATAAAATTACAAACCCTGGGCCTACATAGTAACATAGAAAAGATTTTGGAATAAAATGTAAAACTTTCAAAAAAAAAAAGAATAGAAAAATGAATTTTTGCATATAAGAAACAAAAAAATCTCAAAAAAACAATGTTACCTCTTAGAACTCTTGAAGAAAATTGAAGAAATTGAAGAAATCTTCCTTGCTGGTTTTTCTTCAATGCACCCTTGTTATTCTTTTTATCTCACTTTACTCCTCCTATTTTTGCAAATGAATGAAATGAAAGTCACTTTTAGGTATAAAACAAAAATAACACAAAAGAAACAAGTCAAAAAAACCATTTAAAATTGTTTTTTTTTTAACTTTTCATTGACTTCGCCGCCGGCGGAGTCCCAGGCACGGGACTCGCCGAGTTTGGCGAGTTTGGGCCAAACTCGCCAAACTCGGCGAGTCTGGCGAGTCTGGCTCCTGGACTCGGCAGAGTCCGAGTCCGAGTCCCCAGGACTCGGCGAGGGTGACTCGCACTCGGACTCGCCGAGTCCAGGCGAGTCCAGGCGATATTCGTTTCTCTGATCCATACTATTGTCATAGCCTGCAACTTCAACATTACCTGCCCTATCAGTTTTTGTATTTTTATTATAATAATACACTGTTTCAAGTATAATTGGTGTGAGGATCCCCTTAATTATATTTATTTTTATTTTTTAATTATTATTATTTTTTAAAATGTATTTATTCCTCACCATCAATTGGTTGAGACTACAAACTTATACAGCCTTAGTCTTTAAAATTTGAAGAGCATTATATTGAGCTGATTCCTCATTGGTGAAATGTACATCCAACCCCACCATGATAGTTAACTTGATTATACATTGAAATGTTATTAATTTGCATGTTGTGATTTTCAATCCACCTCTAATGTTTCATAATATAGTTGTATAGTGAATATGGTGAATGCATTATCATATGAATATTTGACATTTTCTATGTTTTAAAATTTTATCTATTTGTTTTAGTTGTCATCCCCTGCTGTCCCCTAAAAGATGGCCTCTTGGAAGTGCTTGTGGAATTGTGCCCCCCTGCCCCTTTATTACTCTTTGGCTTCCCTCAACAAAGATGGACAATTGCTTGGGATAGCAATGACTGTCCCTGCAACTGTCCTTGTTTGGGAGATGGACAGATACCTTGGATGACAATGGGCATTCATGTAACTGCCAAGCAATGGTCTTCAAGAATAGATCACCCATACAGCTTGCACAGGTAACTAAAATGACTGCAATCTATAACATGGCAACCTGCCAACATGAAAACAAATAGCTAGCCACCAAAGGGAAAACAAGCTATTGTGGCTCCAAGGTGAAGAAACAACCTGACAATGAAACCACATTTGGTGCCTACAATGAAGACTGTATGTGGCCAAGGAAAAGTCATAATACCACTTTAACAAGAGATACAGCTACCTCTTCAAATTCTTCTGCCTTAAATGCTTCCCAGCCGATGGTATTCAGCCAGACCTGCCCTGCAGAAAGTTTAGATGTGGGTAATCAACTCCATATGCATTGTGATGATGTTCTGGACCATCACTAGCTACCCATAGAAATGATCTCCAATTATAGTTGTTGTTTATCCTTTTCTGACACTTGTAGCATTGCTGGAAGCAATACAGATCTCTCAACAATGATTCAGCAGAAGGTTAGCTCCCAATGACCTGCACAAGACAAGCTTTGTACCCACAAACAATCTGGCAACATTTGGAGGATAAAAGAAATGCCTGCAGCATGTTAGGTAACACTTGCAGCAGCTGAATAAAACACCTACGGGATGTTGTAGAACACCTGCAGCAGCTTACTGTTACCTGTGACACTGCTGACAGTGTCCTATTTTTTGCTGCAAGTGAACCTGGAGCCCGTGGCTAGCTGGAAACCTTCCCAATTCGTTCATCAATCAAATTTTGGATCAGTAGAACAGTGGAAGAATTACTGAGGACATTGTAGGGATGCTGGCGATGCCCTGGTGTTCCCCTTGTGATGAGTATCTTAGGAGAAGCCCCTAATGTTGAAGGAGCATTCTTGGGATGCGTTCAAATTTTACAGGAAAAAGGGAACAGCGTGGGGATGTTTTGTCTGCCTCACTATCCTCAAAATGTTCCCCACCTCCAAAATGGGTTGAAAACCCTGGGGATGTGTCCTTGGGCAGCACAGAATTTTATTTGTCAATGAAAGTTAAAAAGTGCAAACCAACCTTGAATTGCAAGTGAAAAACATCAAAATGACAATATGGCAATATGAAAACAAGTGAGTCTGGTTGAACAACAATCTCAGAAATCAGAGTCATAATCCTATAAGAATCTTGGAAACTCCTCATTACTGGAACTGCTGGATTATAAAAAGATTAGTTTTTTTTCTTTGTTGTGAATGTTTTATCCCTGTCTTAAAGCTCCCAAAACAGATGGGTCAAAAGCCTCAGGGACATGTCCATAGGAATTTCTGGAATTAACCCCAGCTCACAAGCCAATACCAAAATAAATGATAAAAGATTTGTCCTATAACTTGCATAAAGGTGCAACTCTCGAATTGGATTTGATCTAATAATAATAAAGTCTTCAGAAAGTCTACTGAGGGTGTTTAGGCCACCTACCTGAGATTGTATGCCTTTTTAAAGGATTGTGAATCTGGAAAAATCAAAGATCACATTAATGTGAGAATGAAACCAACTCCTCTCGTACATGCAAGTAGTGACTAATGAAACTACATAACCCTCTCTCAGCTATTGAGAATGTGTAGAGGACTAAAATGCTAAGAGAGTAGCATATAGGAAAGGTATTTTGAGCATTATAAATTAGATAAAAGGCTAAACAATCATTGTCTGGAATACTTGCTAAATGATGTGGCCAATGCTAGATAAAGGTGTTAAAATTTACTGAGGAGTAGAAAAGTTAAACATTGAGTCTGCAACACATATAAGTAGCTGCAAAAGCCAAAAGGAGATCCCCAGAAAATGTAGAAACTTTTGAGGTGAGCAACGAGTTGTGATCAGATCTCTAGAGAGTTCCAGTGTAGTTAACACACCCAAAAAGATTTAAACACCTTATAAAGGGAAACATGTTGAATATACAGAATGAGCTCATTTACACAAATGATACAAAAATTCAGCTTATGTTTCACCAAAGGTGGAACTCCCAAACCAGATTTGGTCCACAATAATAAACTTTTCAGACAGTCCACCAAGGTTGGTTAGACCACCCATCTGAGATCCTATGCTTGTATTTTAGAGTTTTGAAACCGGGAAAATGCAACATCTTGTTGGTTATAATTAGGGCCTGGCGGATTCCTATTGCCTTGGGCAACATTGGAATCCGCCAAAGGGGCCAGCTCCTTCTCCTATATATAGGGCCAGGCCCTATACCTCTCGGCTCCACCTAAAAGTCTTCACGCCACATCCAAACTCACCACGCTTCCTTGATAGGGCCAACCCTATCCATTTCGGTTAAAAGGAATTAAATGAATTAATATGTTTAATTGCAAGAAGGCCGACATGATTAAGAAGCATTGCTACTCCTATAAATAAAGCATACACTTCACACAACATAAATTCAATTCAGTCTTTTGCAACAAGGTGCGAAATATACTAAGGAAGCGAAATTGATATTCAAGTCGATTAATTTACAGCGAACTATACTAAGAGGTGTGCAGATCAGTAACAGAAGACAACGAACTATACTAAGAGGTGTGCAGATCAGTAACAGAAGACAGCAAACTTAAGCAAGGCAGCAGATCATCTTCAAGAGATAAAGAACTCCATAGAAGGGTTGCTGCTACCATTGTTACATACAGCAAGTCAGATTAGAAGAACTGCAATTCATGACCTCCATTAGCAAACTAATTATGAAGGCCTCTATGTCATCTCCCTTGTGACTGCAACATCTATACTCCAGATAAGTGTGTAATCACCAGTTGAATTCAAAACCATAATCAGATCCGTGGATCTTTTCAGGCTGGGTTTTTCCTCCTAGGAGGTTTTCCCAGGGTATCCTTGTCTTGTCTTTATGCATTCATTTTCTGTTTCTATGCTTAAATCTGAAAACAATAAATCTAATTAAACCTAGTTATCAACAATTCTAATTTTCTAAGTGTTATCTAATCTGAAAGTACTAAAAATAACAGATCTTACCAATAATAGTGAATGAAACTAACAACTCTTATACATATGAGTAGTAATTAATGAAACTATAACATATTAACACCTCTATCACCGATCAAGAACAAGTAGATGACTAACATGGTAAGAGAGACACATGGTGAAGATATTTTGAGCATTTTAAAAGATCTAAAGCCAAATAATCCTAAACTGAATTGCTTGCAGAATTATGGGAATTAAAGTTTAACAACCTCTATCACCAATCAAGAATGAGTGGATGACTAACGTTGTAAGAGAGAAACACATGGTGAAGATATGTTGAGCACTATAAAAGATCCTATGCTTGTATTTTAGAGTTTAGAAACCTGTAAAATGCAAGATCTTACCAATAATAGAGAATGAAACTAACAACTTTTTTACATATGAGCATTAATGAATGAAATTATATCAACCTCTATCACCAATCAAGAATGAATAGATCACTAACATGGTAAGAGACACATGGTGAAGATATTTTGAGCACTATAAAAGATCTAAAGCCAAATAATCCTAAAGTGAATTGCTTGCAGAATGATGGGAATGTAAGTATAACAACCTCTTCACCAATCAAGAATGAGTGGATGACTAACATTGTAAGAGAGAAACACATGGTGAAGATATGTTGAGCACTGTAAAAGATCCAAAGTCAAATAACCCTAAACGGAATTGCTTGCAGAATGATGGGGGTGATGCTATGTGCTATAATTTTTTTGGGATGTGTATATAAAATTGCATCATGGATATGCAACACATTCAGTAGTTGCAAAAGGGGAACTCCAAAGAATATAGGAACACTTTAGGAGAGTGATGGGTTGTGATCATAACGTAAGAGGGTTCCAATAGACACAATTAAAAATGTATTAAGTTTAAAACGGGTAAGTTTGACAAATAATTTCAACTAGTAGCACTACACCTTGTGTTGTTTTCTGTCAATTTGCTCAATGTTTTTATTTTTCAGACTTCTCATCAACATAGGTAGATTTTGTCAAAGTGTTCCTTTAAGGTCTACCAAGATTGAATATTTTTCTTGATATTCTTGTACCTTGACACTCATAGTTTGTGTCCATTGAATTCTTTAGTTTCCTCCTAAACCTTTTCTATAAATGGGTGTAATTTATGACAATTTAATCCTTGGATTTGTCCAATGCAATAATGTCCATTATAATAATTAAGCTTGTTATTTGACAAGGGCTATTCAGCCAGTCTATTAGTTGATTGCTTGGAATTTTAATACTATTGTCTTTCTTGAGGAATTGTCTAGTGGTTCTACCTCTCAATGCCTTTAATCATTTCCTCTTTCATATCTTCCAAATTCTCTTACTGTACATTCCGTTGTTTTACGATTGACATTGCATTTGCATATTTATGTATGAAATCGCATTTGAATGCACTTTTTTTTTGGTTTTACTTTTTTTTGGTTGAGTTTTTCAATATTTATTAATGGATTTTTTTTTAAGGTATTGAATATCTACTAAATGCTATTCAAATCCTTTCTTTATTAAAATGTGAATGTAAAACCTAGACGATGGTAGAACAACTGGGGGGGGTTGATTTAGGGTTCACAGTAGTGTCATTAATGTGAAGGTTTTTGGAAAAACTGTCAAAACTCTTTGTGGGTTCTCTTGGGTTTGTTCGTGACAAACCCACAGGTCAAATCTTGAACCCTAGCTGCACCCTTTGCTGCACACATGCCTGCACTAGACTAGTATCTAGACCTGAAATGGATCGTACTTGAACAGTTGAACCAGCAAGGTAATTCGGACAAACTGGTATAATAGTTTAAATATATTTTTGTCATCAAAAGATTCTAAACAAATACATTGATATTGTTCACATGCCATCAAGGCAAGTACTTTGAAATTTTGTTTATCAAAACAAATACATTGAGTGTATATTTGATTAATATTGCTTTTGGTATATACCAACGAAATAAATGAAATTAAAGTTTCCTGTGATCTATTTGGGTTTACTGCTTCATCAGAAGATCTCTACACTAAAAGAGCTATGGACTCAGTACCATAACGAAAATCCAAACAGAAGTCAAGTAATTTATCTAACATGTTGGTCACTTTAACAGGTAGAATACTATTGGTACAAGTTGTGTTCTTACAGGTGACAAGATAATCAAATTTTAACAAGCTGCTGGGAATTAGTTTGCCAAACTCATGGTTCACATAGAGAGGCATAATTGTATATCTAATAGTTCAACTCAAGTGTTTTGAGTTTTTTTTAATTGCAATAGAATAGACACAACAGCAATGAAATGATTGCAATTCAATTAAAAAAATGTTGTAGAGAACAATTTCGAAATTGGCCCTGATAGATTTAATTACACCCACCCGACATGGCATAGATAGTGAATTATTGCAGGGGAATATAGGAAAAATTGAAATGGGAAAAGAAATTTCTTACAACTGGAAAACCTTATCTCTGCTCATGTTTCTTCTTGTTTATGTTTTAGGGTTTTCTTTTTTGTTTTGAACTTTTGACCTGGATATGGCACACTTATCTTGGGTGCCATATCCAGTCATATCCTAATTAGCTCTAAATTTAACCTGATTTTGGGCATGGCAGGCATGGCAGGCATGGTGGCCAAGCTGTATCTATGCCATATCGAACCTGTACCAGGTATGCCAGTATGCATGCAAATCGAGGGGCTGGCATATCCTGTAACCTGGACAAAATGGTTTTACCTTACCTTATAGGTCTAGGATGGTTGAATATCATTTCAAAATCAAAATGAAGACAACATTATAATTTATGCTAGTTGCCATAAAGACATCACTAATTTGGGAGTACAACAGACTTATCTTTATTGTCTATTATTCATACACACGTGAGCACAATGATTTAAGTTAGCATGAAATTTGACATTATGGTCATCTTCTCATTGCCAACCTTTCTTGTCACGGGCTTTAGATACATAATTGTTAGAGACATAATATATCTACAGTCTATGTCATCCTTGCGAATTTTGTGATTGGTGGACCATTGGAATGAGTTTGTTGTTCGTGCCTCAACTATGGGCCAAGTATTTTGTAACTAGTCATTTTATAATATTGAGATACAGTTAAGATCTATGCAAATCATATTAAGAAGCATTTGTGATGACGGATACCCATAAATCAGCTGTGAATATGCTTATGCAAACGACTTGATGACAACTGAAACATTGCTATCACGAGTGCTTCTTTAGTTGTCACCAAATCATTCGTACGATATATCCACAGCTGATATATAGGTATCAGTCATCATGAATGCAATCTATATAATATGATTTGTATAGATCCTTAATTATATCTCAATATTATAATAATATAATATGATTAGTTCAAATACCCAACCTATGGCTGGGGCACCGGCAATAAACGTATTCCTGTGATCCACCAGTCAGAAGATTCACTCCAAGGATAACTTACAAATGTTCACAATGGGAATTCAGTCTATACAAAGTACTAGATCATTTATTTACAATAGTCAACGACTCCTAGTTTAGTCAACTTTAGTATAGTAATTAGCTTAGCAGTTAAAACAATATTTTATCCAATTGATGTAATTCAGTTGACGATCAACCATTTCTGAGATTCCCTTGAATTAACAGAAGAGAGCGATAAAAGGAAATGGGGGAGAAATTTGCAGATTAGTATTCGTGAACTAACTTTAAAGTCCTTGAAATTGTAGGTGGCAGGCCTTGGGTTAGGCCAAGACAATTTTATAAAGTCTAGAATCTGCGTCAAATAATTGGCATTGTATATGCAAATCTTTATTATCTGTTTGGGGACATTTGTGGGTCCCTCTGATTTTGTTTGCCTTGGATTCCCTATGTCACCGGTTCATCTTTTTTAAAGCAAATATTTCAAATATGTTGAACTTAAAAGAAAAATGGAAAAAATAGTTGTGGTTCACCTAAAAATTTGTACAGTGAAATATTTAGGATTGTTTTTCAAAAAAAAGGGATAAACGTTTTTGATCTGGAGCTATGAACCGGTGAGTTCACAAATGGGGGACCTCATCCCCATTTAAACATTCAACAATACCACCTTAGTGGGGTTTGACCCTTGATGGCAAGAACAACAACACAACAACTTAACCATCACATCATGCCACTGCTGGCGATATTTAGGATTTTGTTAGTCAAAATATCTTTTAGCAGTTTGTGGTTTTCATGGGCTTCATTATTATTTCGATTTGTTTTCATTTTAGTCTGCTGCTTGTTGTGCAGACATGGGGGCTGCTTGTTTGCTCTTGCAGAAGATTTTTTATACATAGTTTGTCCTTCCTGCTTCCAAGGCCCTACTTTCTATACTTGCACTTCCATGTCCAATCTATGGGCCAGGGCCAGCCAGAAGGACTGAAGTATGGCTATTAATAAATCATAATGAAAGCAGCTAGTGGTTCAGTGGGGCAGTGCTTTCTGTAGCGAGTTCAATTTCTGAAGTAATTGTGGGAAGAAGTAGGTAAGGGTGAGCTTGTGTGCCCCAGTTCCCTTTCTACTCGTACAGTTGCTCATTGGGTCCACTACACATAACAGAGAGGGGCTACTCTACAATTTTTTTTTATTTTATTAAAACTTAATTTTGTAAAATCTTTACTTTAGATTTTTTTTTTTTATGAACTGTAGGAATTGGGTATAGCACCCCCCTATAAACTGCAGTGCGCCGGGTAAACTTTTTAACGTGACTGGTGACGCTGGCAGGACACATCCTCCAGTACCACGTGGTCTGGGGGGAGAATAGACCTCGTGACCTTGTGCTTCATCACAAGAAGCTCTCGCCAATCGAGCTAGGCCCCCAGCCCAAAATAGTGATAATGGGGTTCAAACCAAGAACCACCAATATACAAGTTTTGTGCTTTACTTTAGATTTTTAATTATTAATTTTTATTCACATATTTATTGTATTTAACTAAATTTTGTAAGGCTTGTTTATATTAAAATATTTTTTATATCTACTATAATGTATTATTTTGTATATTAAAAAAATTGCAAATTTTAAATTAGTTGAACATAATCATGATTTTTTTTTTCTATTCTATTGTAGCCAAACTAAATCTGAATTTTATCGTTGCCAAACTCAAGCACGGACACAAACTTTGTGACATAGCTTGCGATATAGGATGGTGCATCCGTCTCCCATAGAATTGTAGGGGCCCTCCAATCGTACTCAAAGCAGGTAGATGGATAGGGCAAATTGAACCACAAAACATCTGCTGGGGTTATTCTAGCTTTCTCTTGATTTCAAAATGATGTTTTTATTTTTATGTGCATCATAATATTAATACTGATTTTTGTGGCACATAAGGTTTATTTTATTAGGATCTCATTTGTTTACATATTCCATCACAGTGGTACGGAGCAATTAGCTTCTCTAATAAAAATGCATTTGTACCTCAATTGGAGTTGTGCCCCATCTCAGCTACTTTTTGTTTTTTGTGTTTTTTTATTTCAATTGGAGTTGTAGCAGCTTTGAGGCAATTGTTGTAGGTTTTCATTACAATATGCTCTCTCTCTAGTTTCAGCTTTGAGTGCAACTTTGCTCTCTACCTCCTTCAAATGCTATTTTTGGCTATATGTGGGTTTCATTTTTTTCCTTTTCCAAATGTACATTGTTGCTATGGGTAAAATTATTGTTTGTCAATCTTGTTTTGAAAGAAGTGATACATGCAGAGATTGAGATTAGAAGTTTGTTTGTTTTGATCAAGATTTCACAATCCATGATTTTTACTATTTTACATAGATATCAGGTTTGAAAAAACTGATATGTTAGGGGTTTAAAATAATTAAGAAATTTGGAATATTAAAAAAAAGTTGGTAAAGATTCTATAGGAATGAAGAGCCCTGATGGAATTAGACAAATTCAGCCAGTCCAAAAAAATTGAATCGAGGCAAATTTGAATAAAATCTGGCTGGGTTTGGTAACTATGGAGTCACAAGTACCATTACAAATTAACATCAACACGGACCAACCAGATTCTGGGTGTTGTTGTCTTATTGTAGATTCTTTCATGTGAAGATATGGAATGTCTTTTCAGGAGGTGGTTGTGAATGAAGAACTGCTTTGTCATTTCTCTGATTAGACTCCATACTTGCTTATTTGAGTTATGCTTGTGTATAATGTATAATAACTTTGGCTAACATGTTATTTTGCTTAAGCAATTCCTCTTCATTCTCTGATCCATTTGTGAGCTGCAATCTTGCCATTTTGCACGTAATAATTACTCAGCTACTTATGTTACAAATAGTAGTGATGTTTTGATTGGATTGGTTCTGCTTGAGGTTTGACCTCAAAATAAGGCTCTTTTAATTCGTAATGGAGGAGAGGGCATGATTAGTCCTGTGTAACTAGGACAGCTTTATTTCATTTATTATAATGTTATTTATTATAGCTAAAAATAAAACAACTACAAATGTTTATTATTCATGATATAAGGTCCCCTAAGGTTTGTAATGGGTTACCTGCAGGTTGGAGGTGCAAATGATGTGGGAAGCTCAATGCTGCAGAAGTTTTTGGATTCAACCCTTTCACTAGAGCCGCGGGAGGATGAGGAGGATAGTCGCAGGTATGCTTATCAAAAATATTATACCTTTATATTTTGTATAAAGAGGTTGAGAGTCACCTTTATACCTGGATCTTACCACCTGTCAAGCATTTTAAGATGTACATTGGATTATCTGTCATTTTGGCGTGCAGTGATATCTCCTCAAGGTTGCCAAATGATGTCTTAGAAACTGGAAAAGTAGGATACCCATATTTAGGTCTTGGAAATTCCTTTGCTTTCAAGTTACATGATTCGAAGGGACGGGTTCATCGCTTTAATTGTGGTATGTACCAAGCTTCATTGTATTCCTCTTTTAGAGATGTGCTAGAAATTGATAATGCAGATCTTTGTGAGAATGCTACAAATAAAAAAATAATGCTGTTTTGCATATAGGTACGGAGAGCTTGACAGAACTGGCATCTGCTATTGTTCAACGAATAGGAGATGACCTTGATCAAAGTCAGCCCACTCAGATTCTGGTAGACCTGCAATATCAATTTAGTTTAAGCAATATAATTGATGTCAGTGAATACTGGTACTTTAAAATGAATAGCTTAAGCATGTTTCAGTCAGATTGCATTGATATTATGTTCCTTTTTTTTGATGTTAGTATGAAGATGATGAAGGCGATAAAGTCCTCCTCTCAACAGATAGTGACCTTTCTGATGCAGTAAGCCATGCCAGGCTTGCAGGGTGGAAGGTATCTCTCAAGCTTTTCATTCTCTATATTATAATATTATTTTTCTATGAAGGGGTATCATATTAATTAGATTCACATAAGGTGCTTGTGTTTTGTATTCGCTATATCTTGTGCTTGTTATTGATGTGATGCTAGTTAATTATGCTGTGGTCATCTCCAATTAGGATCTGGCCAGGAAGTTCATCAGTATCTTCTATAATGACAAATTTATGGTTGAAAAAGTTGGGACAGTATCTTGTGTGACAGAGAAACAAATATCCCCTTACACATGACCATGGATTTCAATATAAATTTAGCTGTTCTTGAAATTTTATTGTGATGGAGAGATTTTTGTTGGACAACATTCTGTCGCTTGTGGAGAGAGTGTAAGGTTTATTGAATATCACAAAAGGTGCAATAGCAATATTGAATAATGCAGGAGGAAGATTGGTGAACCATGGTGCTACACTGTTCTCTTCATCCAGTTATACATCCATTGTAATCTATGGGTAAAAAATTGAACTTGATGGCTCCTGTGAACATGTTATCTTGTACAAAATTTGGCCTGAAATAACTTCCATGTCGTAACACTCCACCTGCAAAATATGAAATTGGACATAAGTTAAAGGGCTAATGCGACTGCAGCTCACAAGCTTGGAGATGGGAACTAGCAGAAATGTTTGACAAAGTGTCTAACTCACACTGTTAGATTAGTATGTCGATTCACATAGCACTGCAGAAAGGTTACATGGAAATAACACAGCTTACTTAATATTGCAGTTGCCCATAGATCTGTACTCTGCCCCACTGGTTGCTTGTTTCCTGTACTGGAAATGTGCCCTTGTCTTGGAGAAACATATCTGAATGTCTCTAGATATTAGGAGACTTCAGAAGGGTTTCCCATTATCTGTCTCTTTGGATGCATCCTCTGAAAATTGAGAAACTTCTAGAATTGAGAAACTTCTTACAGGAGTTTCCTAGATATGTCATTACATATACCATAAACTATAAGAGTTAAAGACTTAAAGCAGAGCACTTACATTTGATTTTCCATTTTTTTGCTGAAATTCATCGTGTTTTTTTAGTGTAAGAATTTCTTATGAATTCTGAAGTGTAGTACTGGAGAAGTGAAATATTAAGAAGGGTTAAGATGCATATGTGTACAAAAGTTACAGCAATTGAATCATTGATTGAATGGGAAAGATAGGTACTCAATGGTAGTATCTTACGCTAGTAAAACTCAAGTGCTCTAGATGTAAATTTAACACTAAAATCTTTATATTTCTTTTCCACACAATACCTGTTTCTACCGTAGATATGTCTTGTCTTCACATGACTACGGACAATATGGTGTTGCATTTGTTCATGTTTATTATCCTTTATACTTATTTTCTTACAGGATATATATATATATATTTTCTTATTTGTCTTCAGATTAGCAATTGAATTAGCTTCCTAAGATGTTATGTATAGTGAAACATACATTTGAAATTTCAAAGCATAAGTGATTCTATTCAGAGGTTCTGTACAAGAAGTTATCACATAAGTAATCTTGTCAATGCTAAATTAGTTCTTTGTGCCGAATTGTGGAAAGAGTTTCAAGCTACATAAATATAAAGGAATACCAAATTTGTACTGTAAATATAAATTTCTTGAGATGCCTTAATTTGTTCATTGTTTTATCTCTATTTAACTATTGAATGCTTACAGGTACTGAGGTTGCACATTGACAACATGAAATCATTGGTTAATGAAATTCTTCAGCCTAGGGAACCTGTTGCGTTAGATATTGCAAAGAATCACCATTCATCTTCAGCATATACTGCAGTTATCACAGGAGCTGTTATACTGGCTGCTGTCAGTTTAACCGTCTATTTGAAAAGGTCTTCGTAAACATAAACAAAGTATAAAAAATGACAAGCTTGCACCACTTCAAGGAATAAAGTTGCTTGATTTTCAGTGGTCTATCTAAAAGCTCAATACTACAAATATTTATCCAATAAGTTACGCAGTTAGCTGATTTGTTTCACTGTTCAAGCAGATGTGGGTTATCTCATTTCCCTTTTGGGAAAATGATAACCTATCAGATGGTCTTCAATTTTAGGATATTTGAGGGATGCCAGTATTAGTGTTATACTGGTATTCTTGAGTACAAGAAAATATCTATGCCTCAGTTTACAGTGCTGTATAATGTGATTACGTAAAATACTTTGGATACCAACGAGGAGTCTGTTACCTAAAAAATCTCCTGTAGTTTCATATTTGTTCATATACCTGGATATCCTTTTAAAAATTTAAGTTGCTGGAGTTAATAATAGGCTCTGGTTGGAAGGCAAAACACCTGGGGGTGCCTCTCTAAAAAGAACTGAAATTGATCTTTTAAGTGCTGGTTAGGAGATGTTTCTGTTGCAGATGGGTAAATGGTAACAGAGACATTCATTTTTGATAGTAAATTGGTGAGATGTAAAATTCCCGAAGCTTGTACAGAGCAAATGCCAGTATGTTGGACGGGTGTCTGGATGACAAAAATGGGAGTCATGTTTTGTAAAATTTGCATTTGTAACTTTGCACAATTCTCTGGTAAGGCGTGCACTGAATTTTGGGTCTTCAAAGTGCAAAACCTTTTTTAGCATATAATTTTCTACAAGAAAATTCGTTTGGCATTTTCTGTAAAAAATTCCATTGATTTTGAAATTAGTAGTTTCGCTGCTAAGTCCTTTTTACATGTAATTAGCAGTTTCCTTTGTTTAACTATCAATGGAGTGAAAGTCTTTTCCTTTAGTGATGGATAAATGATTACTTAGGATATGGTCGAGTAAAATGATATATAATGTTTAGGGAGAGGATACCGTCAATGCAATCACACAAAGTATGGTTAACAAAAATAGATGGCTCATGGAGTGCTTTTGAATCAAACTAGCCATATATTAATATTGTTATGTCTTTTGAAGGTATAATATCACAATAATATTGTTCCTTAAATTATATTTAAGGAAAATTATAAGTTAATATAATGTCATTTTGTACAAAATTATGATAGATATTTTTAAATACATTTATCTAAAAAATGTCAAGTAGTTGTTTTATTTATTACATATATGAAGAGAAATTTTAATGTGCTGTTTATTTGAAAAATATTATATTTATTATTAAGTATTAATATTTTGATGTAGAAATGATTGTCAAATTTAAGGTTAAATGTTAAATGTTAAATGTTCAGTGTTCGTTAACATACACCATTACACTTCTCCCATATGACAATCTTCTTATAACCACATAACAATTGAATAATGTTTGTATAATATAATGAAATATGTATAAGTATATAATAATGAAATATGTATAAAAATTAAAATAATTAAAATATTTAAATAACTTACCAAATAAAAATGATAAATGTTACATTATTTTCTAATTGAATGAATGTTTAATGTATATGCTATATTGTGATATATAAATTAGTATAATTCTAGGTGAATTTTAATATAACCTAGAATCAAATTTGTGGAGTTGAGTGAGGAGCCCACACTAAATTTGAATGTAGATGCATAACATTCTTTTATGCGAATTGAAATGATTAAATGATGTAAGAGTAGTTGGATACAGATGCAATCAAAATGATTTAGCGCTCATTTTTTTGCTTTTGTTTCCATTTTGAACCATACTGTGTATATATCTATATATATATATTTAAATTTTTTTTTCCTTGAGAGATGTTGTAGCAAGGTTTTAATATTTCATTGGACATTGGTCTTGAAGTTGTGTTGTAGAATGTTTGTAGGTTGTTTAAGATAATTTTCATGATACTTTAGGATAGTTTTAAGGAATTTTAAAATTATTTTTAAATTGTTTCTAAAAATTGTTATTGATGGATATTATGTAATTTTGATTCATGGTTGTATGTTATTTTTGCACATGATAATGTGTTATTCAATTATGTAATGTTTATGCAATTTTAATTTTAAGAAGTTAAACATTTAACTATTTATTTTATTGATATTCAGTGGTTGCATAAATTAAACAAAATGTTGTTTTTTCTATTCAAAGTTCGACCATATGATATAATTAGATCAATGCTTATTGCTGCATATGGTAATGTAATTGAATGGAGGTTGTATTTTAAACTCTTAATTTGTTTGCAAGTTCTATTATTGGAATTGGTGAGTATAGATCTAAGTTTTCATCTTCATTGCCAAGTTAAATTTAAAATTAATTGGAGAGATACAATCAAATCTTGAAGTTGTGCCTTTCTATTTTGGATGTTGTTTTCTTGGGTTAAATGGTTTCTTGGCCATTAGTGCTTTAGTTTTGTTGTTCGAGGCCATAATTTTCATTGTAATTTGATGGTTTCACTTTGTTTTTTGGACTGAGTAATAAAGTATACAATTCCTCCATAGGAGTCAAAATCTTTCTTTTCTTTTCTACAAAGAGTCTATGGAGCTAATTTAAGCCTACTCCAACATACCAACACCAATCACTTTTAGACATCTTGGGAAGGTTAGATCACTTGGTTCTAATAGTGTTAGCCTTAGAATAAACTTATTGATCTTTTTGGTTTGATTTGGGTTTCCATATTGTCTTAAGTTTCAAAACCTAATTTGGTGTTGCAAGTGCATGCCATTTTGTTTTAGTCATCCATTGACCTAGTATCACTAGTTTTCGATTTCTTAAATTGTCACTTAAGCCCTTCAAATCATGTAGTTCACCAACCCCTTTGTCTAGTAGTTACTAGCTTGATCGAAAGATCAAAGACTTAATATTTCACATGTTGAGGGTTTAAGCTTTTATCAGGCTTGATTGATGGTCAAGATGTAAGTTGGGGGATCAAATGATTTCTGTACATTTTCAAGGTTTGTGTGGGACTCATCTCTCAAGGCTACAAAAATGTAGGATGAAGATATTTTAGCTCTATGTCAATGGATCAATTAGCTTCCATGCACTTGCAGGATGTTTGTGAGAACCATCTATTGTAGTCGCAAAACTATAGAATGGTGACATGTTTTCTTTGGTGTTAGTAGATCAATGACTAGCACACAAGCACACTCTAAAACATGTCAAAGGTTGCGTTAGTCATGAAATTGTGTGATCATTCCATATGTCCATGATGGGACCAAGCATCAACACTATTTAGCTCGATTCAATCTTGCATCGTGAGCATTCATTATGCCATGAAAATAATTTTGAATATGTTAGTGTATTGGTTACCCCTGATTGATTCTCAATCCCAATATTTTAATATGGTCATTGGAGGTCGGTATAATTTATGAAATACCTTGGGAACCCTATATAAGGGCATCTTTCCTAAGAGCAAGCATTATAAGTGAATTTCTTCAAATTTGATTATGGAGCATTAAGTTACAACAATCTTCATGCAAGTGGTTTTTAATGATTGATTTTATCTTGTGATATCATGTTATTGTATCAACATTTGTGGGTCCTATCCAAAGAGCATTGCATCATCATCAACAATATCAAGCTTGAGGTAATATCATTGTGATTCTATCTATTACTTCAAATTTCATATCCTTTCTATCTATTTTCATTATAGGGTTAATTCCAAACCTAGGGATTGACTTATGCAAACCCCCTATCAACCCCATACCATTTTTGCTCTCTTGTGTGTGTGTAGGCTATAGGTTCAACCGAGAAGGAATGAAAATTCAGAAAGTGTAGGTTGAGATAGGGAACTAGACTTTGAAGAAGCAAAAAACCTTGGACATTGTGGCTTAGCCATATAGTCCAATGCTTTTGGGTTCAGATTGCAGACACAAGTTCCTTCTTGATCCTTGTTTCTAGATCCGTACTCAGAATCTACATATCTGTTATGTAGCTTATTTTTTATGCTATTTACTATGAGTTTCGCATCATTAGCCCTATTTTTCACATTCACTTATCAGATCAAATTATAGTGCCCAACTCTTTCCAATAGGTCCAATGTTGTACCTATTGATTATTCTTGAATGTATTGATGTGGTAATTGAGCTTTATTCCTAGTTTATATAATTATATTCATGGATCCGATTTTACTCACATTACATTTTGGTGAAGCCAACACATCTTATATTTTTGTATAAATTTGATTGGGTGTTTTCAAATCTTTTTTTCACAATGAAATTTAAACAAAATCTGATTGGTTTGCAATTTTAAATGTAATTACATGGTTTATTAGCTATATTTATCAAAATCATATGTTGAGTAGTGGCTTCTTTCACTTTCTGTTGCTTGCATTTATCCATTGCATTCTAATGTATTTCATAATTGATAACACAATGATGAACAATGAGTACCAAACCGATACTGAGAGGGGGGGGGGTGTGAATCAGTACAGGCACAAAAACTTTTCCTGAACCGGTTTGATTGCAGACTGTAAACTACTGGAAATCCCTAATACCGGTCCAAACCAGATTACTACCGGTTAAACACAGTGCAACTGTAAAAGACATGAACTGGTCAATCTTCTTAGCTTTCCATACAACCTACTCCCTCATTTCCACTTTGTCCTTATGCATAAACAGATAATCTATCATAAGAAATATAATAACTTGCTAGGTCAACATGATTCACCACGTGACAGAAAACAACAAAGCATCACATGAAAAAGACATCACATATGGCACACATATTTTTCATGTGGAAACCCAACTGAGAAAAACCACGATGGGGATGAATACCCACAATCTGTTTTTTAACTCTTTAGAAGTCCGCTCTGTTAGAAGCCTATTCTGGTTAAAGACTGTTACAACAGGTTCTGTTAGGAACCGATCCTGTTAGGGATCACCCGGTTAAGGGATGGATAGAATACCCGATTAAGGGTTAAACCCTGTTAGAGGTTACCTTGTTAGAGGATTTTATGAACTCAATGGCTTTGAGTCACCCTGTTAAAGGATTTTCAGCAAGCTGGTTAAAGCTACCTTGTTAAGGGATTTTCCAACTATTGAAGTGGTTAGAGATCAACAGGTATTACAATGATCTGGTAAATGGCACTTCAATGCCAATGCAGATCCGCTTTAGTTCCTTTCTTCTGCATACACACTCTGCAGGTATCAATCCTCTCAATTGGTCTGGCAAGAATTACGTATCTCTGCGCATAGATACACACACAACATTTGCCAACAACTTCAACATGAAACACAACATCAACCTTATAGGAAACAGATAGGTCGGTAACATAAACCCTAAACCCTAAACATTTAGGTTGAGCGATTTAGTCGGTTCAATCCTGACCATTGAACACTTTGCATTTGAATACAACGGTCTTGAACAGATCTCAAGACATTCTCCATCGTTTGTTCTTTGCCGCTTCTTGGAGGTGATAACCCATCACGCGTTCTACACCGTTTGTAGAGACTTCGCACATTCCTAAGGTAGATAGGATCAATCTCCTTCATGCAAGATCCTTCATGTGCACGAGGCTGACGTGGCAACACGATCTGATCTCCGTTACAATGCTAACTCATCACACAATGCCATCGGTTGAGATACACAGACTCGAAACACTTTAACCGGAAACCCTGAAGCCGAGACTACCAACTAGTAGTCATGCCATATGAACCCTTGATACAAAACATTCCATATACCAGTTCTCATTCCGACATACCGGTTCTGGTTCACAACATCATACCGGTTCACTTTGACAAGCATACCGCTTCACTTTTTCACATATGCCGGTTCACAACATCATACCGGTTCTCTTTGTCAGTTGCTTAACTTCAATAATCCTGTTCACTCTTCAACATATTACCGGTTCTCTTTCAACATATTGACATCAATGACAACACAATATAATAATGTCAACATATTCTGCACATATGCCAACAATAATAAGGGTTTCAAAGATGTTTCCTACATTCACTTCATTTCTAAAAGATTTGATATCTATTTCGTGTTCTTATATGATGATATTTTTAAAGAGGTTCATGGAATGTTTGGATATCATTAGAACTTTAGTGGATATTTCAAGTGTTACCTTTGATGATCCTCCTAAGGATGATGTTGATATGAATCATGCTTGTACCTCTCCTAGAATATTCTTTAATCATGAGGAAAGAGTTAATTCTCCTATGAATGATGTTTCTAATGGAGATGTAGTAGTAAAGAGTAATAGTGAATCCTCTTCTTACAAGGTTACTTTGGTGCAAGAGGGAAAGCTAAACATAATGATAATCAAAATATTAACACATGTATCACCTTAGATCCTCCTCATTGTGCAAATGCTTATCTTAGCTGCCAACATGTTTTAAGGCATGATATTACACATTTACTTAATGATATATCACCTAATATAACATTAAGTAGAGATGAAGCTACAATTAATGAGAACACTTCTTCCGAACCTAACAAAGTGGGTATGAATAATGGTGATAAAGATGTGCATCCCCCTGCAAGGATCAATCTCCCTTTACATATTCATCACTTTGGTTCTTCAAAGTTTACTTACACAAGAAACTTCAATGAAGTCTATAATTAAAGTCCTCCTTCACATTTGCAAATAAATTATGAGGTTGGATAGGACACGATTTCCAATTATGGATATAGTGGACAAGGTCTTGGAAAAATGGAAAAAGGAACCAGTCCCTATAGAACCTCCATCTCAATACACTACAAAAGGTGTAGCATTTCATCCTCCATGCCACATCCTTTTCCAAAGCCTAACCTTCCCATCCAACAAGAAAAAATGTGCTTTCTATAGTAGAAAAAGTCTTTTGTTAACTTATAAATGATGTTGAAATCACCTTTCCTCCCGATAGATGTATAGCTAAACCAAATGAATGCACAAAATATTGTCTTTATCATTGTGTGTATTGTCATATTATTGCTAATTGCCATGAATTTAAAAGATATGTTAGAACACTTGATGCTTCAGTTCTTATAACAAATGATATGCAAATTTTTCTTAGTGAAATATAGCGCATTAGCTCTCCTTTGCTTGATTATGCTACTCCTTACTATGTGACATTAGTATCTTACCTTTTGGAAAGCTCTTTATCATTCATGGTGTTACAATTTCATGTACAATAATACTTGGCTAGTAACATAATAGCCTTGTTATTCTTGTCCCTATGTTGGGGGGCAAGAGTAATTTTAAGTCTTTTCCCTCCTTTCTAACGATTCACTTTTCCTTTGTTGAGTTGCATCATTTATAAGGATATCCTTTTTTGCATAGAATTATTTGTCCTTCATGAAGAGTTTGGCCGTTCTTGGAGGTGTGCATCCTTCACGAGGACCTCTTCCTTGCTTGAAAGTGTTTATTTTTTATAAATGATCCCTCAGTGTTGAAAGTGTGTAATCCTTCATCAAGAATCTCCTTTCCTAGAAATAGGGAAGGTGTGCATCATTGGTCTCCTTCACTTTCCTTTGAAGATGTTATCTTTCATAAAGATATGCTCTTGGAGGTAAATATCTTTGGGAAATGATCTCTTCATCCTCCTTTATTTTTGATTAGGATAAACATGTTTTGATGGGGCCCTAAAACCCATTATAATCAATGAGCTGCCATCGAAAAATGGAATAGACTATACAACAGCGAACCATAGGTTTTTGAAAGGACCTGAAACCTTTTGGACTTACGAACGTCTAGATCCCAAAATCCAAAGGCTGCACAAAAAATAAATAGAAAAACAATGCAACCACAAATAGACAAACACCAGCCAAACAACAGAGTTAAAGATTACAAACCAGGCTGGTCACAACAGACATTCAAATTCAACAAACACAAGACTTCAAAGAACATAGAACAAGGGTTTTGTAGGCACCCTCTGCCAACAAGAAGGGTTTTCCCAGGCTCCCATAACTTGTGACATAATCTTCAGACCAGACAACCCAGTCAACCTTGATCCTAACCAAAAACAAACATTGTCCAGACTAGGCCCTTTAAAACTATCAACATCTAGTCTGTCCCTGAAAACAAAAACCATAGGGTTTTTCCAGGCTCCCTCAACCTTGAGATTGGGTTTTACAAGGCTCCCACAACCTAAAAAAATGTTTTTTACAAGGTTCCCACAACTAGACAGGACCCAGATAACAACAAAATATCCTAAAGGTACAATCTGGGACATAGGGTGCAAAGCAGGCACCCACAACCAACTGCCAAAAAAGACATGAGGGTTTTGGTAGGCTCCCTCAACCAACAATACAAACACCAGCCAGAAAAATCCCTCACACCATCTCCCTACCTTAATAGGAGAGAAAGCCACCTCAATAGGCCAAGAAGGAGAGAAAATCGTCTGCCCCACCAACTTCCTCACAACCCAAATTCCAAGCAACCTCTCCACATCCATAGGAGAGCAAAACACCATAAACTAAGTTCCAAAAAAACAATAGGCCTTAAATAGGTAAGAAACTTATCTACCCCCTAAATAAAGACATTAATCCACTGAGGGGGAAACCAAACCCAAAGCCACCCAAAAACAGAGCAACCGTTGTCCAAAACCAACTCCACAGAAAAAGAGCTACCATCTCTGTCTACAAAAGACGTCTCCACCTCAATAAGAAACATATCCAACAAGATAACCGCACAGAACGAGGATGGAAGTCTCCAAAACATCCAAACCCTAGGCTTTTCCGACACAATCCACTCCACCTCTATAGGAATGGAAGGCATCTCCATAATAGATGAAAAGGGAAAAACCAAAGGCATGATGGTGAAAGCCCACAAAGGGAACAAGCAAGCCAATAAGATCAGAGGTACAAACTAGACCAAAAACCCCACTGCACCTCCGAGAGGGGAAGCACCAACCAATGGGGGCCCGAACATAGCCGTAACACTGGCTCGGAAAGGAACCTACCAAGTATCTTCATCCTCCTTTATTAGTCATGTATCTTTGAAATGTATCCCTTTACACTTGTTGAAAGATATGTGTTTTACAATTATCGTTTTTTTGGTTAAAAGAGTTGTATCCTCTTCCTACCTTGGAATGCATATGTTGTTGCTTGAAGGATATCTCCTTCATGGTGAAGGTGTTTATCCTTAATGTGTTTCTCTTTCCTCTTTAAGATATCAACACGTAGCTATGTTGATATTTAAAGGGGTGGCATATTTGTGGCATCCTTGTTGCCATTGTTGGTGCATGCTACAACACCCATTTTCCAGTAGAGTTTTCAAATTGCCTTGCAAACAAAGGGCTTTGTCTAGTAGTCCTTATGTTGGTGCATGCTATAACACCCATTTTCTAGTAGACTTTTTTAGATTACCTTGCAAATAGAGGGTTTTGTTTGGTAATATTTATGAACATGAGTCAACTAGCATAACACACCTTGCTAGCCCAATTTGACTCTCCTTTCTTTCACATGGATCACACAACATATGGTACTTTGTTTCCTAGTGGAATTTGTGCTTCTCTCTCTTTTTACATGGACCACCTAGCATAACACAACTTGGTATCTAGTTGAATCCACGTTCCTTTATCTCTCTTTCAACATTAACCCATAACATGATATACCTTGATAGTTCTTGGATCATGGTTTCTTGTCTCATCAATTTCGTGTATTCTCTTGCTCTTTCTATATGACCTTTTGTTCTCTTGCAACAATATTTAGAGAATGATATTAGTAGTTGAGACATTTTGATTATCAAGGTCTCTTCAATTAGTTGACTTGGAGCCCTTTTTTTTAGTACGAACCCATTTATGGTGTCTTTTTATTTATCTTTCTTACCCTTTTGTTTGGATTTTCTTTGTTTCTTATTGTGTGTGTCCTTCTTTGTAAGTGATTGTGTGAGCTAAGATCCTGAGCTTCTGGTCTTGTTCTCTCAAATTTAGTAACATCTTATCTCTTGGTAATCTCGCTTTGGGTTGCTCAAATCTCTCTCCCTCTTTCTTCTACCTTATGCTAAGTATAAGCATAGGTTCTGTTGATCACTAACAGTTGAGAGAGGGGGGGGGTGGGGTGAATCAACATTCACAAAAACTTGATCATATTAAGATATCCGAACAATAACATTCATCCAATACTTATGTAAGAAAGTAAACAACTCAATCATAAAACCACTCTCACAAGAACACCACAAATTTGTTAGACTTGTGTGAATATTGTCATTATTGTCATTGATGTCAAACTAGTTATCCGGTTTGGTCCAGATGGTATATGTGGATGATAGGATGTTATATATATGTATGTATAGTTGGTATGTGCAAATGATGTATGCGGTTTTGGTATTGCTAGGATATAATGCAGTAAGGTGTAGATGATATATTGAAGTCATTTATGGAAGATTCTCATCTCTGGAATATTGAGTTATGTTTACATTGGTCTCGATATCAGTTGCGTGTCTCAGTAAATTAGCCATTTTAGTTATGCCAGTTGTATTTTTATGTCTCATGGTCGATATTTGTGGCACACATAGCATTCACATTTTGGAGTTTAGAGTTGTGCTTGGAATTTTTTGTTTATGGGTATAATCTATGGGTCTGGTTGACCCTTGTTCTATTCCAGTAATTAAGGTATGTGCATCGGTTAATGAACTGTGTAAAGGAAGTGTATAGAGATCTTGTGGAGGCTAACTTGGTTAAGGAAGTGTATAGAGATCTTGTGGAGGCTAACTTGGTTATCATATTTTTATATCAAGGCTTTATTGGATAACGTGTTAATTCGAGCAGCATACTACTTATGCTTGGCCAACATATTATCCTGGTGTGTAAGCTTTCCAGTATATATAGAAAGTATGGATAGAAGATGAGACATGAGTGGTATGAAGTAGTGTGTGAAGTGCGAGGTGTAGACAGTGAAGCAGTTGGAATGGTGTCAGAGTGCAGAGAGTGTTGCATTAACCCTTCATCGGATCTACTGCAAGTGTTTGTGGATAGTGGTACAAAGATCTTTTACCGGATTTGCTGTAGGTTTTGTGATTTGTGATTCGAGCTTAATCTAGAATTGATTTCATGCATTTGGAGATGCAACTTTATTTAGTTCATTTATACTTATTGCAGTGAGCATTCCGATAGTAAGTCGCTTTTGTAATCTTGTAGCAAGCATTTTGGTAGTGAGACGTTTTTGTAATCTGGCAGTGAGCCACCCATTTTGTAAACACCATATAACTAGTTATATTATCTTGAGAGCTAACATTCTCCGTGTTTTTACCCATTTGGGTTTTCCACGTATAAAATCTGGTGTTCCATTTGTGGCTGTGTTTTCATGTTTAATCTGCATTTACTATTTCATGTTGTTGTGCTTAATTGGTAAATCTGTTATATCAATAAAAGGTTAAGAAGTTGAAAGAAAGTTTTTAGAATATGTGGGAATATTGATTCATCCCCCCTCTGTATTCCAGTCTCTTCAACCAATTTGACAATTGATATCAAAGCTTTGGTCCGTTGCTTGAAAGCTTAACTGCTTGAGGGAGATCCTTGTTGGTTGAGTCATGGCACCTATGTGTACGACCGAAGAACTTCAATTGGATGAGGAATTACAGACAACTCTTGAGGATTTGAAAAGTGTTGAATCTGAGAATGAGGAACTGAAAGAGAATGTGAAGGTAGCGAATGAATGTGTGCAAAATTTGGAAATTCAAATTGAGGCATAAGGAAGTTAACAATTGAGACTGTTTAAGATCCGATGCAGAAGATTGAGGAGAAGAATAAGATAGAGGAAACCTTGAAAGAATAAATCAAGTTGAAGACTGAGGAATGTGAGAAGATAGAGCAAGAAGTGAAGATGCTGAAGGTGGAGAATAAGGTTCTTGACAGGAGTAAGCTCTTGGAAGAATTGATCAACATGCAGAAAGCTGACCATTTGGACAAGAATGGACTTGGATTTCAACTCGGTGAATGTTCAAATTAGGCTGACAAAGACAAAAGAAAAGAGGTTAAGACAGAAGCAGAGAAGAAATCATAAGATGTAAGAAAAACCCGAAATCAAAATACTAATGCAAGGAGACTATCGGTTCATCAACCTAATGCACAAAGGTACCCATTTTTTAATGGTTATTGTTTTCAATGCAATACATTTGGTCATAAGGCTGCAAACTGTACAAGGATTCAATGTTATAGTTGCAAGAGATTTGGTCATAAAGAAAATTACTGTCAGAATCACAATCTGGTTGAAGCAAATAAGGTATGTAATATCTTTCATGGATATTGTCATACTTGCAATGGTTATGGTCATAAAGCTAATCAGTGTAGATATAGAACTCTTTCAGTAAAATTAGTGAAGAAGAACATCAGTTGTTTTAAGTGCAAGCAATCCGAACATTATGCTAATTAGTGCGGAAATGGAAGTATGTAGAAATATACTAAGAAGAATGAAATGAATAATGATGGATCAAATAAGAAAGAAAATTTGGTTTAGAGAAAGAAGTAGGTGGATAATGGAAGCAAGCCTGATGTACCGAAATCCGATGCATGCACCTCTTTCTTTGGTAAGTAAGCACATTGCTTCGGCTTAGGGGAACTTTTTGAAGGAAAATATTTTGATACCCCCATCTGAGTAGATCATGTCGTTGATCCGGCATGACTATGGTAAAGAGGCTATCCAATAACCAATGGTTTGTGCCGACATCATCTACAAGACACTTTTTAGCGGCAAAACCCTAAGGTGATTTTTGGCAAGATAAGTATTGATGTTTGAAGTCATTTTTATTTATCATATTTGACAGTGTTGTGAATAGTTGAAGAGCAACAAAGAAAGAAAGAAAAGAAAATTATCATGGAATGCAAGATGATCATCGGGGAATCAAGCAGTGTAGAATTTCAGGTTGTGGAAAAGGTATTTTTGGACGAATTTGACCCTGAGAAGATCATGAAGGTGGAAAGTAGTTTGAGTGATGTAGAGCAACAGAGAATCAAGGTGTTAGAACATAAAGGACTGAATCTTTGGACAATATTTCCTTGGTTTGAAGATGCGGAAGTGATCAGAGTGATCCTTAGTCTTGTGAAGAATGACATCATCATGTTGGATAAACCCTATCCAATCATGAAGGAGATTATTTTGATTGTTAATGGTCTATTTGACAATGGAGTTGTTCCAACTAAGAAGTCAATAAAGAACAAAGAGGTGGAAACCCTAACCAGCATAAAGGGTGATCAACAGACATTAATCATTGACAAGATCATCAATCCTATTGTGAGGTATGTTGCATATGACATTTCCTATAAGATATATTTTAGAAATAGGGAAGGAGAAACTTTGACTATTGCAGTTTACTTGGCACATTTGCTTGTAATGGACGATAAATTGTTCGACTTGTGTGAATTGTTGAGGGAAAATATTAAGATGTTAAAAGAGGAGAATTATCCCTTTCAATATGAATCATTACTTATTTTCATAGCTATGTATTGTTTGGAATCCCTTACGACAATAGAAAATGTGATGTGGGAGTCCAGTGTTCCAATTGCAAGGCAGATATTTAGATATTTAAGCAGTTTGGATAGAAGAGATGAGGCATGCAATGTATATTTCCAATCTTTCCTAGATATGTGGAGTGTTGGTCTAGTATCCCCTGCTACCAGTTCTCCTAAAGGAGGTTCTTCCTCCAGTAAGAGGAAAATGAGAGAATATGTATCTTTCAGCGTCTCGGTATCCAAGAAAAAGCAAGAAGGATTAGAAAAAAGAAAATGATGTAATTATTGATGATCCAGATGCTCCTGTAGCTATAGGAGAATTGATTGTTGCAGAGCAAGAAGTTAAGAATCTGATGATGAATCAAATCTATTGGAGATTGTTGGCAGTGTTGATGAAATTAAGAAAATTGGCAAGTTGTGGCTTTCTGTTGAGTCAGATAGAATTGAAAATGTTCTGATGAAGGAATAGTATCAACATTGAGGATGTTAGTAATGTGCTTCTGGAGTCTCTATGTGAAATTGTTAAGGAAAAATTGCCTGTGCAACTTGTTGATGCTGAGGTATTAGAAGAAAAAGGTGTGGATATGCAAAATTTGTTAAGGGAGTGCAACGATGCACATAAAGCCCTATCTGTATGCATTAATGAGATGAAATTCTATATCTACAGTGCTAGTAGTGTTTATAGATATTGTCTCTCATGATCGATAGTTGTGGTAAAGCATAAATCTAAGATTGATGCGATTGAGGATGAACTGAGCTCATTGGGTAAATCCTTTGATTTTCTGAGTGACAAGGATGAAGAGCAGAGGAAAAGGATAAATTCTCTTCAAGCTGAACTATTGTATCTACAGAGGCAAAGAGAATATTTGTGAGTGTGGTTTGGAAAGTAAAAGAAATTGTTGAAGCAAAATTGGAGCATTTTTCAACATTTCTTGATAATTCAGTTGAGTATGAGTAGAATCCATTTGCTTTGGACAATTTTTCCCATGTTGTTGATTTATTGGTGGAGTACAAGAGTTTGTCAGTAAGCAATAAATTGGCTACAAATTTTTGGGAGGTTCCTCTTCTGGAATTGAAAGAGAAGTATAAGAGCTAATCTTCCCAAAGAAGAGGAGTTGAAAGTTCTTTTGGGATTGGTACTCATTTTTGACATTATTTTTGTGGTTGAATATATTCTTTTTTTTTCTTTTCTTTTTTTCATCAAAGGAACCCTTTGTCCTTGATGCCAAAGGGGGAGAAAAGATTGTGGCAATTGAAGAAATGTTTTGGAGTAAGGAGATATATGAGTTAGGGGGAGTTGTAAGAAGATATGTTTCTTTTCAAGATGTTTTGGCATCAATGATAAAGGGGGAGATTGTTAGACTTGTGTGAATATTGTCATTATTTTTGATTAAGGGAAAATAGGTTTTAGGGGGACCCGAAACTCCATACAACAGGTTTTGGAGGGACCTGAAACCCAATAGATTTTACTAGGATCTAGAACCCAACAAAGTAGGCTACACAAATAAATTCACAATGAAAACCACAACCAAAAAACTAGCACAATTGGCACAAAAGCACCCAACTACAATAAAACAAGGCTGCTAAAAAGAGTAAACATCAGAAATCCAGCAGGCCTACCAAAACCAGGACTGAAAAGATCAGCCCCAAGAATGAACACAAGGGTAAAATAGAGGCACCCTTAGCCTATAACTGCAACCATGGGTGAATCCAGACACCCATAACCCCAAACATAAACTACATAATACAACATTTGACCATACATACCTAGTTTGGATACAAAGGGTTTTGAAAGGCTCCCCAAACCTTGAATCTGGGTTTTGAAATGGCACCCAAAACCAGCAAAGGGATTCCCAGGATCTCCAAACCACCAACAAATAAATTAGGTCATCAAAAGAATAACCCACCCTTAACCAAAAACCAGAACCATAACTGGCTAGGTTGGGCCCTTGAAAACTACCAACATTCAACAAAGCCACAACACCCAAAAATTGAAACAAAAAGGCCAGACCAAGATACAACAAGAAGACCCCTGGATACAAAACCAGTTGGGAATTTGAGATGATAAAGTCCCAAACCCATCCGGGAAGACACCTTTGAGATAATAAACCAACAACCTCAGCTAGCAACACAAACAACATCAACAGTCGCAAAGCCCCATCACTCCATCTCCCCACCTCAATAGGAAAGTTGACCACCTCAAATGGATGCGGAATAAAGCTGATAGACAACATACAATTATCACTCACAACTAGCAAAAGCCAACCCTCTCCCCTCCTCCACGTTTCCACCTCAATAGAAAATAGGGTCACCTCAAACAAACAAGGAAGGGAGAAGAACGTGAATATTGTCATTGTTGTCATTGGTGTCAAACTAGTTATCTGGTTTGGTCCGGATGGTATATGTAGATGACATGATGTTATATATGTATACATAGTTGTTATGTGTAGATGGTCTATGTAGTTTTGGTATTACTGGGATATGATGTAGTAAGGTGTAGATGATATATTGGAGTCATTTCCGAAAGATCCTCATCTCCTAAATCCCAAGTTATGTTTACAGTGGTCCCAGTATCAGTTGTGTGTTCTGGTATTAGCCATTTCAATTATGACAGTTGTATCTTTTATGTCTTGTAGTTTGATATCCATGGCATGGGTGACATTAATATTTTGGAATTTGGAGTTTCTGTGCTTGGAATTTTGTGTTTATGGGTCAACATCTATGGGTCCGATTGACCCCTGTTCTATTCCGATAATTAAGGTATGTGCATCTGTGAATGAATTGTGTAAAGGAAGCGTATATAGAGATCTTGTTGAGGTTGACTTGGTTATCATATTTTTGGATCAAGGATTATATTGGATAACATTTTGATCTGAGCAACATATTACTTATGCTGGGCCAACATATTATCTCGGTGTGTAAGCTTTCCAATATATATAGAAAGTATGGATAGAAGATCTACATGCAAGAAGAGATGTTGGGTTAGGGTTTTCCTAGGTCAAACCTTGGGTTTGGAATTAACCCTATAATTGAATTGAAATTGAAACTTGGATTGAAATGCTTTAATTGAAATGATTGATTATACTTTCAATCAGTGATGCAATGCTCTAAGAATAAGTCCTCCATGTGTTGATGCAATAACATGATAAATCATAATAAAATTCATCATGAAATCATATTTATATTATAATTGAAGATGCCTTGATGTAGCTTGCTTCTCTTTAGACTTTTATTTTCTCTTGAAGTATTGCTCTTGAGTAGGAATGATGATAAGAATGTGATAATATAAGATGGTGAAATGTATCAAAAGGGATGTCTTATATAGGGATCTCAAAGTAAAATCACCTTTAGGTTGACTTCTAACTATCATTTTTTGCATCGGGGATAGTTTTGGAAATGGTAATATCGACATGTTACCCTTCTAAAATCTTGGCCAAAAAGTGTCATACAAGGTCACATCGAATGACCCTATCCTAACACTTTAGACCTGAATATGTAGGGATGGAAGACAATAGGGTCTTGATACCACAAATAGATTTATATGAAAAATTATAATATTCAGGTGTGGGAAAATGTACGTTAGACTTTGAAATAACATAAGACCCATATAAGTATGAAATGAAATAAGATAAAGGGAATAATTAAAATAAGGGCCCAGTTAGTAATTTAGTGTTGATGTATTTAAGTGAAATAGGATTCATATTATTGAATTAAAAATTAATTTAACATAATAAAGGTCGTATAATGTATAGAGGAATGGATAATACGAAAATGAGTGTTCAGGGAGTGTGAAACTGGACACTATAATTAAAGATGTACAATTTATGACACTACAATATGGTGGGATGAAATGCCACCTTAATATTCAGTGAATACTTGTGGATCAAAGTTATTGATGATGAAAAATGTAGGTTTGTTGTTGTGTCAAAATGAATTAGAAAAATGCTCTTATATAGGGTTCTCAAGGTATTTCCCTAATTAGGTTGACCTCCAATGGTCAAATTGAGACATCATGATCCAAAACCAACTGGTGAGAAGAAGTCACCAATATGTTCAAATTTGGGACTTGATTAGGGGGACACGAGTACCCTAAACACCCTTGTCCACCCAAAATAGGGTAAAAAAGCCAAGGATGGGGTGCACTCAGCTCAAGACATGGACTCAAATCATCATGCAAAAAAATGACATCAATTTCTAGGTAAAGAGGATAGAAAAATGATTGGCTAAGAGATAAAATGGTTTAGACTAAGGTAGGGGCAAACAAAAAGTGGTGTAAATTGTAGAAGGTTCTAGTTTATGATGCTACATTTAGCTCCCACTTTAGTGAGAGTGTTGGAAACATGAGTTTGTATGGTTATTATTGATGTCAAACTTGGTTTTCCGGATGGATTCTAGTTTGGATATACTCTTGAATGTTGCAATTATACTTTGGGTTGTAAATTGAGTTTGATATTATTAGTGTTGGTTGTGGTATTTTGATTCTAGTTTACAGAAGCTGATTATTGTTGTTTTTGGTAGTAAGAGTGTCTATCAGATTGGTCCGAAAAGTCTTCGGTGGATTTTAGATATGTTGCACTTTGTGTTGTAGTTTATTGGACATGATTTTATGGCTCATATAGTATTCTTAGTGTGATTATCTGGTGGGTTCTCTATTTTACAAGAGAGCTATGTTGATTTATGTTTGGGTTATTCAACTATATTTTGGTTCGGTGTGTCCAAATGAGCTATCTTGATTAGTTCATGTTATTTGATTCAAATATGCATTGGAGAAAAAAGAGTATTTTTTATGGATCTCACCATTATGTGTGGAGATCCATGTGGCATAATATGCATCTGAATATGTCTTTTGGTTGACTATTTGATAAGTTCTATTGCCTATCTACACATTATGTTTGATGGAGACTTTGGAGGATGAGTTAGCATGTGCATATCATTTGATTCATCTTCAAAGGATGTTTTATGATGTATTTAGGTCCCCTTTTTCTCCTAGGGTGGACCACCTTGAGTCTTTTTGGTTCGGATGGCTTGTTTTGTGCAATATTGTTTATTTTGATTGTGGCTGACTCTCAATTAAATTTTTTGATGATACATCTTATATTGAAGGAATGAGGTTGTCTGAGTTGTGTATGAACTATGTGTGATTTGATGACGAGTATATAAAATTGCTATGCAAGCAGTTTTGAGTTTCTGGATGTGCGAAAACTAGTTTGTGAAAAGCTTTGAAGGTGATATATTTAGAAAGATAGTGTGCAATGACACTGAAAAAGTTTAGATATGTTTGCTATGATATTGGTCTCTTGATCTTGATGTTCAAGAATAATTTCATGTTTAAGAGATCCTTCTCATATCACTTTTGCCATTTTTTCTGTTGTTGAATGACAGTGGGTCCTTTAACAACATTTTGTATCTTACCTTGAACCAGTGTGCCTTAGCTATGCAAGTCCATGTATCTTCCCCCAAGGTAGTGTGTCTTAGCCTACAGGTCCTTTGGGTACTATTACTCCTTAGAAGTGAGCCTAAAACATTGTAATAATTCATATTCATATTGTGAGTTAGATTCTCACTGTGGTTTTTCCATGTAAAAATGGCATTCTTATATTGATGGTTTATGTGTTTTTAGTATTATTGTTGAATGGTTGAATGTTGTTTATAATTTATCTATTTTGAAGTTTAGGACTAATTTTCCCCCCCTCCGAGTTTTTCCGTGGGTTCAACAATTGGTATTATACAAAGACTCCTCTTTGGAAAGTGTACACACTTAAATTTGGCTAATCAATTTAGTCAAATTTATTTCATTTATCCATTTAATTGATTAAATATCCAAATTAATTAAGACCATCCCTTGAATTAATTAATCTAATTAATTATTTCCCCCCTTTCCAATGCCTTGAATTAATTAATTCTCCCCTTTCGAATCCATTAATTAATTAATTCCCCTTGTTATCTCTTTTATTTGAATTAATAAAATTCAAAAATTCCCTTTTGATCACAGGTCTCTTAACTTCTAACTACTTAGCTAACCCCCTTCTAACTAACCTCCAATTTAAACCTTGTGTTCTAACCAACCCTATATCTCTCCAAACTAATCTTATCCTAACCTCCCCTCACATGTGTGCACATACACATATTCCATAATTTTCTTATTTTTAGGAAATTAAAGCCTATTTTGGGTGGCTTCCTCCCAAACAAGGCATGTGTCCTTGAGGACACATGTGATCCTTCCCCAAGACACGCATACCTCTTTTGGACACTTGTCTTTCCCTCTTGAGTGAGGAAAAGTGTGGAATATTGTTCCACTTGTCATTTCTGGGATTGCCACTTGTCCTCCTTGAGGACAAGTGTTGCATTTTACCAATCCTTTCCTCTCCTCCCTTCTATTTAATCCACCGTCATTTTCTAGAAAATCCTCCACACTTCATGCCATACATTGTTATGATGCAGTGTTTCAGATCCACTTACCATAATCCATATCACCATAATGTAGGTTTCCATATTCATATCCATTCAATTCATCCTTGAATCTTGAATCTAATCAACCTATCAACATCATGGAGCACAATAGAGTATGAGCTAATGTCATGAGCACACATCCTAATCAGGGATAATCAAATCAAAGTTGGAGTATGAGGTTTGAGTTCACTATTTTCTTGCTTTTCTATCTCATTTCCTTCTTTCTAAGCATCCCAATCTTGAGGTGTATTGAGTTAATAGTTTGTTTAATTGTTTTCATTATTATTTTGATCAATTTAGCATAGCATGCATATTTACCTCACACATTTTTTGGCACGCCCAATGGGACCCACTTCACAGGTTGATCTAATGGTTTTATGAGTGGTCATTTTGCAAGTAGTTTCATGATGGAAGGAAAAAGATTGCATCACCATTAACCTAATTTTTGCAAGTTACCTTACGCATTTGCACCCAGTTTTAACCAATTTGCATTCGCCATTACAATAATTAGTAATCTCCCCGACAGTAATTTACATTCACTTTGATAGTAATTTGCATTCACCTTGACAATGATGTGCATTAATTTTGATAGTAATTCATATCCGTATCAACAGGGATACACATTCATTTAATTAAAATTAAACTTTAGGGCATTTTGATGATTCCATCATATTTTGTGTCACCTCTATTTTCTCTATTTACTTGCTTTTCTAGAACTTAGAAATCTTAATTAGGGCAGAATATATGAGTAATTTTGTGAAATTTGCTAACTATGGCTTGAAAAATTAAAATATTAAATTCCAGGTTCTCATGAGCAGGCAGAGCCTAGGAGATCACAAAAGGAACAAGGATGAATCATCGAAGCGGAATTGGTCATTCGCGAAATGGAGGAACAAATCAAAAAAATTGCGTATGAATAAAAAATGGTTGAAATTATCTTGAAATTCAACATGCCCCCAACCATGCTTTGACTTTCCTAACCCTAATTTCTAAAAATTCTATCATTCTATTTTTTGCGAAATCAAGAAATTTTGATTTATGCTATTCTACTAACTAATGAGCATTAGCTTAGACACAAATTCATATTTTCTTATAGATTAGTTCAAATTTTCTTAGATGTTAGTTCACATTCACTATTATAGTAATTCACATTCACTCAGTTAGTAGTTTGCATTCACTCAGTTAGTAGTTTGCATTCGCTCAATTAGTGAGTTGCATTCGTTCTGTTGATTTGATGCTTCTCGATTTTTGCTTCATCTCTATTTACAGGTATTTTTCTATGTTACTAACTATTTGTTTGCAAAGGTTTTCGAACAATCAAAGAATCTAAAACCCCAAACTACTAATCAATTTTCTTGTAGGGACTTTCTGATCGGTCAAAGACAAATTTGAAAGCTTCTAACAGTTTGTTTTGCAGGGGTAACTTAAGAGTGTGTTTTCTTTTTACAGAAAACAAATTCTATATGGGGATTAAAATGAATCTTGTTTTTTTCATGTTTGGCACACTTGAGCACTCATAGGGTGGACCGATAGTTACACCTATTATCCTCTCCCCTTGCCTTCACAAAACTTGGGTGATGAGAAAGGTAGTTAATGATGTCCTTTTTTATCTTTATTATCAAATCACCTCTTGGGGGCCTCATCACCTCAAGGGAGTGTTTCAAAGTAGGGGTACGCTGGGGATAGCATCTCTCCCAGTGTGACCTCGAGTGGTGTTTTTTGAGCTGTTATACAAATACCTGGTCAAACGACCAGAGTGTTGAATAAATTTGTCATATGTGGAGGCATTCTCTGCACCGATAAGCTCAATTAGATCCTTAAGTGTCTTGCTTCACGAATGAGTTGTTGGATTGAACCCATCAAAAAATTACTACGAACCAATGTTTTAGTGGTCCTAATCCTTCTACTTGTTCGCTTAGGCATTGTGATATGCACATGCCGAAGATACCCCTCATGTAAACCCCAATCAGAGAGAGAAATTTTTTGTAGATCCTCGGATCTCTAGAAATTTAAAGCATGGCATGCCCTAGAAGTGTGCATCGAGGGTGGAGCCAATGCTGCCAAGCTTCTATCTATCCTGTTGGATGTGGTATTTTATGGTTAGGGGATTCAAAAAGTATCATCTTTGACTCTCCTAGGAAGTGCATATATGATTTTCATTATCATACTTGTGTGTTTTCCATGTTTGGTGTCGAAATAATCTTTGTCAAATATCAACTCAAAACATCAAACAATCTCATGTCACAAGGTCTTAGCTTGGCCTCATCCTTTAACAATCCTTTTGATCCATCAATTTTGCGTCTGTTATCCCATTATGTTGTCAAAATTTACCTAGGTCTAGTGTCAAATCAATTCATCTTGGTCTCAATTCAAATCTGACATCATCACTATCGTCTACTAAGGTCTTTGACTTACATAATCAAACTTTTATCATCACAATTGCTAAGTCAATACCTTGTCATCTGTTTCAAACTTGCATCATTACTATTGTCTAATAAGGTCTTTGACTTACATAATCAAACTTTTTTCATCACAATTGCTAAGTCAATACCTTTTCATTTGTTTTAAACTTTCATCATCACTGCAGTTTACTAAGGTCTTTGACTCATGAAATCAAACTTTCATCATCGGAATTTCTAAGTCATTACCTTGTCATAGATTCCAAATCTTGCATCATTACTATCGTCCTCTAAGGTTTTTGAATTACATAATCAAACTTTTATCCTTTCAACTAGAAGTCATAACTTTGGTCCCTCATTCCAATCGAACATTGCTAATCAGATCTTGATTCTCATTTCTAGCTTGCGTCATCATTATTGTCCATCATAATCCCTTGTCTCCCAATTTGTATCATCATTGCCTTCTTCCTGAGTTAGAGATCGAACATCAAATATCCAGAATCAAACATCAAACTTCATCCTCTTTCTAACTTCTTCAAAGTCAGTCCCCATCTCATCCTGAGTTTTAGTCTGTTGTGCTCTTTCATATTTCATCTTTCCAACTCATCAACTAATTGTCATGTCACAATTCTATTATGATGAGTTTGATCATCCTTCATTTTATCCCACTTCAGCCTATCCCGATGGTGATGAGGGTATGGTTGATCAAGATGAAATCTATCTTGATGATGAAGAGGGTATGGTTGATCAAGATAAATATGAAATTGAAAATCTTGATGCCGTCATCCTTATCAAGCTTGCACCAAGTGCTAGATACTAAAATCCAGTTGTTCATCCTAGCTACTCTACCATTCCTTCATGCACATCCACTCATAATCCTTATCACACCTTTGAAAAGGAAAATCCATCATGTCTTTTTCCCACAACCCCCTCATATCTCACTCCCACATATCCCTCATATGCAACATCCATACCTCCATCTTTTCCTCACAATGCTACCGCTTACATCCCTAATCCAAATCCACTATCTTGTTATCTCCGAATTCATTACACAATCCCTAATCATAGTCCTCCATCTTATCTAAATTCTCCATCCGGTTCTAATCCTCAATCTTATCTAAATTCTCCATGCATTTCTAATCCTCCATCTTATCTAAATCTTCCATTTAATTCTAATCTTCCATCCAATCTCAATCCTCCTTCTAATCCTAATCGACCATCATTTGTCACACAAGTTATGATTAGGGACATGAATTTCACAATGCCATTATCATCTATGCCCTCACTCGTATAATTAGTGCCACAAGTTGTTAGTGCTTGACAACATCAACCTCTAATGTAAACACAACCCGTTGTTTCAAAACCACGATTTAGTTATGTACAGGCACCACCTTCATCCATTATTGTGACAAACATTCACGAGTTGCCAAGTGGTACGAGTCACAATCTCCCATCGTATCTCAACCCATCATACTATCCCAAAACACCTTCATCCACCCCATCTTATCTCAATCGACCAACTTAACTTCCATCTCCTCCATCTTCCGCAGTTGATGAATCTCCAATCCTTTCATCCATTCCATCTCCCCTAGTTGAGGAACTTCTCATCCTCCAACCATTCGATCCATTTCCCCCAATCAATGAATCTCTAATATTTCCATCCACTTCATCTCTCCAAGTTGGTGAATCCCCCATCCTTTCATCCACTTTGTCTACCCCAGTTAGTGAGTCCCCCATCCTTTCATCTATCCCAACTACATAACCTCTCATCCTTCCATCTACCCTAGTCAAGGAACTTCCATCCTTCCGTCCGGTCCATTTATCCCAGTTGAAGAACTCCTCATCCTTCCATTTAGTCCATCTATCCCAATTGAAGAATCTCCCATCCTTCCATCTAGTCCATCCACCCAAGTCATTGAATCTTCCATCATTCCATCCATTCCCTCTGAAGAGTCTACTCACTCACTCCTTGCCACACAATCCACACCTATCCCAACATTCGAAGATATGGTTCCAGAGCATGTTGAAAGAATTATTCATCCAAATCAAGATCCCACCAGTTCATCTACTCCATCTCAAGAGCTCTTATCATTTCCTCCGCCAAATCAAGATCCTACCATCCCATCTACTCCATCTCAAGAGCCCTTATCATCCCCTCTTCCAAGTGAAGATCCTCCCATCTCGTCTACTTCACTTCTTGATGCTCCATATCCTCCTATCCAAACCATCCCACCACCTTCACTCTATGCCCTTGATATGCTTACATTCATCCATGGCAGTTCACTTGTAGAAGAAGAACATCTCATATACACCACCCATTCTCCTCCATCTAATAATGGACTCACATCTTGTTACCTAGAGAACAAGTATCCTACTTTAGATAAAATGCTTAAAAAATGAACTATCAAGGTAAAGGATCAGGACTACGTGTGTAAGGTAATTTGGAGCCCATCCATGTCAAAGCACATCCAGGATCTCATGGCTGGTTACATATCCCAAGGATCTTCAAATAAAAATGTTGGTACTCGATAAACTTATAAGGCACTGAGAGGGGGGGCGGGGTGAATCAGTGCAAGTAAAAACAATATAAATCTGATCACCACTTAATCAACTTGAAGCTAATCAAACATGCAAATAAAATAAACACATAAGCTAACACCCAATAAAATATGCACCACATAACACAATGTTTTTTCATGTGGAAACCCAAATGGGAAAAAACCACGGTGGGAATTGGTACCCACAAGATCAACTATCTGCAAAATAAGGATCTGACTGGTTAAGGTCTTACAACTGCTCTATTAGGAGCACACCCATTAAGAGTGTCTCAGCCCGGTGAAGAGATATTACAATAAGGCCTATTAGGACCAGCCCTTTTAGGAGATACCTAGCTATGGGATTTGCACAATGCAAGGTAATGTGTGACCTTGTTAAGGGATTTAAACCTTCGGACCTATGAGGATCCTATTGCATTTGGTTAGGAGTGACCTTGTGAGAGGATTTTATCTTGCTGCAACTGCTAGGGAACAACAAGTGACTGATCTGCATATAGCACCTCTGTGCTTGATTAGATCCACTTCAGTTCTACTTCTAACACTAACTAAGCATCAATATAGAGCTTCTTCTTTCACCGCACAACCAAATTCTCACTATAGATCTCATGTCTGATACATCGTCACACAATATACTCCTTTTTATAAACAACTTTGCTAAGTCAGCTAAAGCTGTTGGAACAATTTCCTAGGTTCAATGTATCTAGTCAATCTTGCTCAACATGCTTTACTTATGTCTGAAAAAACATAACACAACACAAAAACATAACATTATGTCTACCGGTTTACCGATCTAAGTGACTCTGCTCTACCAGTTCTATGTTCTTCTCGAGTGTCACTGTTCAATATATTATAACTCACCCATTTAGTTGAATCTGCTAATGTGGTTCAAGTCATAGACTCTTATCAATGTCATAAGCATGTGTTTCAAACCGCAACACTTAACTCTTCATCGATCTTCTGTATTGGTCACTTGAACATAACTCTATCATTGTTTACCGGTTCACTGATTAACTGCTTCCTCTACCGGTTAGGCTTTACCGGTTGGACAAAATGACTTAGATGACTGACAAAACATAGTTGCATCAATGACAAAATAAAACAAGTCATCAATCAACCTATTGCAACAGAATCATCATCAAGCCAACAATCTCCCCCTTTAGCATTGATGGAAACACTTAGGAAATTTTTTGTCTAAGTGTCACATTACAAAAATTATGACTCATGACTCAAATACATACAAAAATCCCCCTTAGCAATTACATACTATTACAAAATTTTAACTAACCAATACTACTCCCCCTTTGACAACAATGAAAAGGGTAAGAAAGTACATGAAAAGATAAATGCAATATATATCAAATTTGCATTACCAGATATATATAGGAGTTCAAAATGTTTTACAATGTCATCTTATGAAATACATCTGCAAAACTAGACTTCAAAAGTGTCAAATAATTGTTCCAAGTCTCTAAAAGTGTCCCTGTTATCTCAGTATGTGTCCAGATCTGAGATGCAAGATCTTCCATGGAATGGAGTGTGCTAATCTCCAGTGTAGCCAAAATTGCTTCAGTCTCCTTGTAGCCTCTCTACAAAATTTCAATCTTAGGGACTAATAAAGTCTGTAACTCCTGCAATGAAGTTGTCCTTTTTACCTGTTCATCTTCATAAACCTTAAGCTTCTGCTGTAGTGCAACAACTGATCTGCCAAAATTGATTGTAGAATCATTCAAGGGATTGAATGGTTCACTCAAAACTTTAAGCTCCTGCTGAGCTTCCTGCTTCTTCTTCTCAAGATCATCACAAAATAGTGAAAAGTATAAAATTGTGGAAAGGATTTTACCTCCGGTTTGTAGTGCTTTTTTCATTAGGTCCATGTTGATAGTAAAACCTACCCTATCTTTGTCATTTTCCTTCATCAACTATTCAATTCTTCTCTTATTGTACTCTTCCACATTCTTAATTGTAGTTTCCTCCAATATTTTCATTTGATCTCTATTGTTGTGACTAGTTTCTCCAGTTTGTCAATAGGATTAGGAATAATTTCTATATCAGTCTTCGATAATATACTGGATAGAATATCAACATTAGCCTGAATTGTTTGTGCTTCTTTCTCTGAGCCTTCATTATTTTCTTTTGTGCCTTAGATTAATGGCATATGCAATCTCCATCAACTCAGTTGGACTTATCATGTCCATGTTTATTGGTCCTTGTATGATTATAGTGTCATCTTCCTCATCATCATCAACAACTTTCTTAGATGTGAGTGACTAAGAGGTCACTTTCTGATCAGGTTCTCCTTCCTTCTTTTCTTCTTCCTTTTGCATCTCTACATCCTTCTCTGGTGCTTTATTTCTACATTCTCCTCTTTATTCAACATGTGTGTATATTTATTGCTTTATTTGTAGGGATCGATTCATCCTTCAGAGTAGGATAGTCATTCAGAGGATCACTCCACTAGGAGCCATCATGATGATCTGGGTGCTAGGCCATCTAGCTAGACATTTGATGATCTATATTTTATAAACATTGTTGACATTTTATTTACATTGTTGACATTTTATTTGATATCATGTATATAGATACATTTGATGATAGATAGACTTTATATACGTTTGACATGTGTTGTTTGATGTTACATACATTTGACATGATCTAGTTTATATACATTTGACATGTGTTTGATGATCTAGATATATGCATTAAATGATGTTCTGCTTTATAGTTTGACATGTTTTTTAGGTGTTATATACATGTACATTTGACAATCTGATTTATATATGTTTGACATGTTTGATGATCTATATAAATTTCAAAGATGATCTAATTTGTATGTTTTGACAGATATGTTTGACATGATCTAGTTTATATACATTTGACATGTTTGATGATCTAGATATATGCATTAAATGATGATCTGCTTTATATATTTGACACATGTTTTTGTAGGTGTTATATACATGTACATTTGATGATCTAATTTATATATGTTTGACATGTTTTGATGATCTATATACATTCAATATAATCTAATTTGTATGTTTTTACATATTGTTTGATGTTAAAACTACATACATTGAAAATGATCAATTGCATATTTAATTTATACATATATACATGTGTATGTGTACATGCATGTATTTACATTATATGTTCTAGCCACATGACCTCTATACATGTATATATTTACATAGATTATAATGTTATGTGTTCTAGATTAAATGATGATTAAATTTCATAAATCTCTAGTTTGAACAATATGATGCATTACAGTTTAAATCATCCACTTAAGCCATTTCTTTTTAGTCTTTTAAGAAGATAGAGAGAGAGAGAGAGAGAGAGAGAGAGAGAGAGAGAGAGAGAGAGAGAGAGAGAGAGAGAGAGAGAGAGAGAGAGAGAGAGAGAGAGAGAGAGAGAGAGAGAGAGAGAGAGAGAGAGAGAGAGGAGAGAGAGAGAGAGAGAGAGAGAGAGAGAGAGAGAGAGAGAGAGAGAGAGAGAGAGAGAGAGAGAGGAGAGAGAGAGAGAGAGAGAGAGAGAGAGAGGAGAGAGAAAAAAACTACTTAATCACCTAAGACTAAGAGGAGAGACAAAAACTACTTGATCACCTAAGAAGACTAAGAGGAGAGAGATAGTCTTAAGGGGAGAGATTAAAATTACTAAGGTGATTAAGGGGGGGAGAGAGAGAGAGAGAGAGAGAGAGAGAGAGAGAGAGAGAGAGAGTAGAGAGAGAGAGAGAGAGAGAGAGAGAGTGAGGAGAGAGAGAGAGAGAGGGAGAGAGAGAGAGAGATGAGAGAGAGAGAGATGAGAGAGAGAGAGAGAGAGAGAGATCCGATTTTTTTAATAACATAAGACTTGAATAAAAGGGAAAAGAGAGAGATCCTAAAAATGTTTAATATCTTTTAAGAAGACTAAAAGGAGAGAGAGAGTAGAACCCCTTTGACCATGGTTGACCTTTCAGTGGTTCTTGTGGATACACTTTGTAGTGATACTTTTATTCAGATATTATGCTGTATGGACTATGCTTTGATGTATGATTCAGTGAATGTTGTTTATACATTATTTCTTATGAATGATTAGATGTTAACTTTATTTGTGTGTTATTGACCATGGACTAACACATTTTACCTTATGTGTGAGTTGCATTATGTTTGTGTGGAGTTTGTATGGGGTGTGAGGAGATGATTTTCTATCACTCACTTCGGTGAGACACATAAAGTCAACGATTCTCCTTCATTGGTGTGTTTACCATGTTTGTATGTGTGTGTGTGGTTCGGTGACGCAAAAATTATAGGTACAAGGTACTGACTCCACCTGGCTTCACAGGTCTGAGCGTACCTAATTTATCCGATGGAAGTGGAGGAGATAGTCTTAAGACCCTAAATATCATCCCTATCCTTGCTCGATAGTGAGCATTGTCAGTCTTTTGTCAACCTTTCCTATGTTGGTATGTGAGTCAATTCTTTATTTTTGTTAAGTTGAGTTTGTGTTATGCGTTTTGTGACTTTATTAATTTTCTTCTAGTGTTATTTAATATGAAATTAATTATTAATACCTTATGGTTATTAATAATTAATGTGTATTGCATTTATAAATTAAATTAAGAATAAATTATATGGGCACCTTTTATAGTTAAATAAATGAATCAATCATACTAGGTTGATTGATTAAATTAATTGTTTAAAATTTGTCATCTAGTCGGTTTATTATTATGTCTTGTGTATTTGTACAAAATCATTTTTACTTTTAAGTAAATAAGATATCTAAATGGCCTTTTGTGTGAGGAAATGTAATTTTTAAATTAAAATACAAGAGTTATTAATTTGGAGGAAAGTATTTTCAATTTTCTTTTTGAGGAAAAGTAATATTTTCCAAGGAAAATAATTTTTGCCCTAAAAGATATTTAGGTAAAAAAAAAAAATCCTTTATATGGGGGAATTTTTTCAGATTATGGAGTTCTTTTCTTTTTGGGGAAAATTGTCTCTCTGCCGTTGAAGAAGTTTTTGCATTTGGAAGGATTGGGTGATCTCCTTCAATTTTCTTCCAAGAAAGCAATTGAAGGTTGTTTTTTTTTAAAACTTTGATTTGTTCATTTTTAATTTTCTGAGAATGTATGCCTGCTATTGTTTTCTTCTTTTCCTTTCTATTTGAAATAAATTATTGGTGGAGAAATTCTCTCTTTGGCTGGGTATTGTGGCTATCGATTTAATTTTAGTGAGCATATATGCAGTTCAATCTTTTCCTACTTGTGAATTTGGGATGGGGGTTTCAGATTCTCCAATTTTGGGAGTAAAGAAAATGGTTTTGTTTGTTGTCCTTATACAACTGTATTATTTTGTTGTTTGATTAAATTTAATTCTCTTTTTTATTATTGGAGAAGAAAATAAATTTCTTCTTATTATTAAATTTGGAATTGGGGAATCTTGAATCCTGAAATAGATTGTTTTATTGTTTGTATACAACCATGTTTTGGCCATTTCTATTGATTTTTATGTAAAAAAAAAATGGAGAAGAAAGTAATTTATATTTTATTAATTATCAAATCTGGGGGGAAGTGCTGTTGAATTTTAAATTATTCTGGGCATTTTTTATTTATTTATAATATTTTTTTTTATGGTTGTGGGTATCCCATTGTGGCTTCTCCCACAGTCATGGGAACCCACGGCTGTGGGAAGCCACTACCATGGCTTTCCCACAGTCATGGGATCCCACGACTGTGGGAGGCTACTGCCGTGGGCCCTTCCTAAGTCGTGGGAGCCCATGACTGTGTGGAAACCCATAGTCCGTGGGTAATCCCATGATTGTGGGGTGGAAACCATAACACCCCCTTGCCCTTTTTCGTGGGCCCAGTTAAACAACACATATGTGTGTGTGTGTGTAATTATATGTTTGGAAAATGAAAATAGATAGTTCTATTTTATAAATTTTCATATTAAATAAATGCATGATTTATATTTTTATATATATGTATATATATTATTTTATATATATGCATAAATATGTCTAAATTTATCTAGTGTTGTTTTGGAATTTGTATATTGATAGTGAATATGGATTGGAGGATTATATTACTTTTGGAAATTATTGAAGCAATTGGATTTAGATTGAAATTTATAAATTATAGTAAAACTTGGTCAACATGAACTTGATGGAAAAACAAATCTTTATTCTGAAGTAAATAATGGTTTTGTTTCATATATGTTTGGTTTCGTAATTAAGTTTGCATACAAGTTAATTGGTTATTTGTTGATTTTTCCTTTTCATGTTTCTTTCCCTTTTGTGGTCTTGTCTCGTGAGTAGATTGAATTGCATTATATCACCTCCAGTTGGTTAAACCTAGATGGTAGGGTTTGTGTGACCAAGTGCATTCTTCAGTGGTGTTTGAACTCCTTGTGTATGGTTTTTTTTTTTATGTTTTGCCTTGGAGTTCTTTTGGGATTTTGTAGTGTCATAAGAAAGAGTGGCTTCCGAGTGGGGGCCGAACCCAAAGAGGCTGACGAATAAAACCCTCAGAAGTTGGATAATTAAGTGATAACCTTATAATGTATTAGGGTGTTTGGGTAGATTAAACACTAATTAAGATTAATTGTACCCCGCTCATGGTTGAGTGCTCGTACAGCTTTAGGATGCAGTGGGAAGGCCTTGAATGGCAAAACAAACCACCTTATCCTCATGAAAGGTTTGTTGGGTCCGCATGAGAATTGGATGGGGCCGGGGGTTCAGGAGAGGCTGCCAGGATAACCTAGTATGGGGACCGAGGCCTATGGAGGCTTGCCAAGATAACCATTCCAAGATATGTGATGACACTCTTCCCTTATGTTCACTAATGTGTAGACTTGTTGATGTCACCTGGAGTTTTATTGTGGAGTCATGTTTGTGTGTGTATGTTTATGTAGTTACCCGATGTAATATCTAGACCATGTGTGCATTCTTTGTGGTTTACTAGAGGGTCTTATTACTATCTCCTAGAACAATGGGGTGGTTCTTTTTGAGCCACATGGTTGGGTGGTAGTGCTACTTTTCATCAGGTGTTCATTCCATATTTGAAAGGGTTGGCTTCGTAGGTGTTCCAGTTGTTCTTGAGGATTTGATCATCTATTGTACCGGTTGGATCCTATTTGTTCTTCTTGGATCATTCTTGTAATTCTTGGACCTTATGTGGTCAGATGTATCATTTCTTATGTATGCCTTCATGGCAAGATGTAATTTTGATGTTATCATTATGTACTCTTTGAGACTTGGTGTTTTAAGTGCAATGTAATATTATGAAAACCTCATAATGTATATGCAGTGTATTATGATGAGAATTAGATGGTAGGATTTATATCGTTATTTAGAAACATTGATGTAATGCAAATGAATGCATTATTATTAATGTAGCATATAAATGTTTATGTTATCAAGTGAAATAGTATGAATCAATCATTGTTCACATTAATTATGTTTCTAATAGTTAAATATATATTAAGTGGATTACTTGACCTTAAGTAATGATTAGTTTAATTAAGTAATCCACATTGGGAAACCCTTTAGGAGTTTAAGTTAGACTTCCGATTGTGCAATTTTAAATGCGATGTTTATCTTTATGCATCTTTTAGTTCAATAATGTTTAAAAAAATAATATTTCCACTCTTTTTCTAGTGTTTTTAGTTTAATCCTTTAGAGTTTCTTAGCGGGGCTTTAGAGAGAGAGAGAGAGAGAATACTTGATCACTTAGAATACTAAGAGAGAGAGAGAGAGAGAGAGAGAGAGAGAGAGAGAGAGAGAGAGAGTCTTAAGGGGAGAGACCAAAAATACTTGATCACCTACGAAGACTAAGAGGAGAGAGAGTCTTAAGGGGATAGATTAAAAGTACTAAGGTGATTAAGGGGAGAGAGAGAGAGATCCTTAAAATCTTTAATATCTTTTAAGAAGACTAAAAGGGGTGAGAGAGAGAGAGAGAGTACTTTTTATTTTTAATCACCTTCTATTTCTATTATATTTAATTATTTCATTAATTTAGGTGGGTTTGTGAATTATAAATTGTAGAGATGCATACCTCTTTCCTTCCTATGATATCTTGTCAATTCTTGTTCACGATGTCTTTGTTCCCTTTTAGGTGAATAATTTCATGCACTCTTATTTACCCTTGTCCTTTTATTTCCCATCTTCTTCCTTTGAAAAATTCCTTTTGAAAATTCTGCAACAAGAAAATTCACTTTAAAATGTCTTCTTTGTGAAAAATGCGAATTAACCTTCAAATTTGATATGTAAAAAATAAAAGAAAGCATGTATATTTATATGGAATTGTTCATAGACAAAAAAAATAAAAATTGGCTGATAGGGGTTTCTATCGAACATTAGTAGTTACAAAAGGTCACGTTCGATAGAAAGTGGTCATTATAACAAAATTTGTGCGAACGGGGTTCGATCAAACCCTAGGGGTTTTGATTGAACCCCTTTCTATCAAACATTTGTTCTATCAAAAGTCCTTGGAATTGGTCTCCCCCCAAACCTCTCATGTTTTCTACAAAATTTTGGCCTTTGAAGCTCAAATTGGGTGCTCAAATGGATGAATTTTGACAAACCCAAATGCATGATGGTAGTACTCGAAGCAAGCTTTCGAATGATTATTATTTTAATATGTATTGAATTTATTAAGTTTTTTTTAGGTTAACTGAACATAGGTTTCACACCAAACATCAACTTATGAGTTCAACTCTTATGGAAAAATAGTAAACAAGTGAAGTTTTTTATGAAAACTATCTATGCACTAGGTATTGAAGTCCTCTTTCTGAAAAAAAAAAATCGTTACATACACAACAAGTTATGAATGAGCAAATGGACATATGTCAAAATTATAGTTAACTCGACTTCAAAACTTCATAAAATATAAAATATTAAAGATAATATTATGAAACCAATTGTAAATCTTAGATATGGATGTTAGAAAACTAAATTTAAAAGAATCACATTAATATCTATTTTAGAAAAAAACTTATGCTTGACGAAGTGTGTATCACTCTTTAAAAATGTTTTTTTTTTTTGTAAAAAGGTAGTTTTCGAGGGAGATGAAAAATGGAAGCAGATTGATTCCCAAAATTTTAAAAAAATATTTTTATAATATACACACAAAATGATACAAATTACTAGTTCACATCATCTACAAATTTCTTATGGTTTAGCAGTAATAGGTGTTCGAATGTGAAGTTTTTTTTTTTTTTGAAAATGAATATTGCAGTGTCAAAGTTGGCTAAAAAGTGTAACCCACTATTGCGGGTTCATCCTTTAAGAGAGTGAATTACCTTACAATGAGTTTATGACTAGATTTTAGAATTTGATATATCTACATATCCAACATTATCATGGTGTAAGATGGCAAGCTAAATAGTTTTGTGACTCAAAAAATTGCTTTCCTCCAGGTTGTATTCCCTCAATTATAGACTTCTTTGAGAACTATACATTCAGTCCTCACACAAATATTCAAAGGCTAGTATCATTCTAAGAAGGTTTCAATCTTTGTACAAATTTTGTATAGATATGCATAGTTTCATGTGGACGATGTAGAAAGTGGTGAAGATGAAAGCATTATCATCAAGGAGGTTCATTTTTATATCAGTGATGATATTGGTCATGATAGGAGTTATGTAGCCCATTGTTTTTAGATTTTTTTTAAAATATCATACAACGTGGGATAAATGCTTCACAACATTCGATTTGGTCTGATGGATGTGCTGGTAAGTGTACAAGTTGATTTTAATTTCCTATAGTCTTTTAATTAACTAGTATAATTAATTTTTTTAAACTAATATGTTGGATTTCATTGTAACTTCACAAGACAATTTAAGTCTACAAAAGCATTCAAATGGTTGTCACAATAACATGCTAAATGTGGTGTAAAGTTTTTGTGGAACTTTTTTGAGAGTGGACATGGAAAATGAGAGCATGATGGAGTAGGAGCATGTTTGAAGCGTGCACTTTGCCAACATAAACTTATAGGTACATGTTCAACATATATATGTGTACTTCATTCAAGAAATCTCTATTTATAAGTATGTATCTTATGCCTCCACTAAATTGCTAAAATGAGTTATTGTATAGGTAACAACATATCAAATTAACGTGAGATAGTAGAATGGTGCAAAAGTCATTTTGGTGCTCATGATACAACATACAACAAATATTATTTTTGGGAAGTTAAAGATATTGATCGATCCAATCCTTATAATTGTAAAATAATTAATGGTATTAGAAGTTTACATCAAGTGATGATTGCAAGACTTATAAAACCTCTTGTGATTCAGGTAAGAGAAAGATCATGTTTTTATGTTGTTTGAATTGAATATAAGTCATGACTACAGGACTAACCAAACCTCCTGTGATTTAGGTAAGAGAAAAATCATGTTTTTGTGTTGATTGCATTGAAAACAATACAAATATTCAACAATGTTTGAACATTAGAGATGGACATGTTTCTGATGTAGGAGCCTCCCTGGTTCGTAGCAATCTTGCATCAACTAAAAAATATTTCCTTTCTATTTTGCAGTTTCAGCATTTCGTTCTACATTCTCTGGCATTGGCTCATTGGATCTTGAAGAGTTGGATTTTTTATTGAGGACTTGATCATCTACCTTATTCCCAAACCACAGAGCATTTGGATCATTTTTTGGCAAGTTATCGCTACCGGTTTCCGAGAGTTTTCTGGTACTGGTTGCCTGGACCTATTTGCATTTGTAATCTACTGGAATCTACCGGATCCCTTCAGTAGCTTACGGAACCCTGAGAGTTGATTCTGATGTTCCTTGGCATGTGACCGTCCTTCGCTTTGATCCGCACTTCATCCTTTGGATTTTCCAAAGGAATCTCTTTGGTGGAGGCCGACCTTGTTGTTTTTACACATTAGGTCTTTTTCTTCGGCATTTGATCCCTTTTTGGGCCGATTGGATCCCCTTGGATCTTATAAATAATAGTAATTGAGCATTAGAATAAATATTAGTTAAGATATAAAACATATAAGATAGATCTTAAGATTTGAGGTCCCGATTGTGACTCGTTTTGTAATTAAGCATGTTTTAGCAGGCCAGTGAGTTGATTTTTGTAACTCGGTTGTTTCCCGTTGACTGTAAATAGCTTTCATGATATAATTCATTCAGTTCTACATTGCCTCTATCATATCGTTGTGTTTCCCTTGTATTTACTCTTTATGACCGGTCCAGATTGATCTCTTTGAGGTCCCTCCTAACTGGTGACTGCACCAAGTGGTATCAGAGCAAGCTTTCATTTTGGAGATTACGTTGTCCTGATAAATTTTCTTGTAGGGTGGTAGATTGTGGATTTGACCTACAATTGTAGAGGACTGGCGTGAAGATGGCGCGAAGAGGAAATAGGAATGGTGGAGTGTGTGGGAATGTAGACCCTGCTATGATGGAAATGTTGTGAGGAATTGTAGCCCAGTTGGAAGCCATTGAGAGAGCATAGATAAGAGACCGACATATTGAAGATGTGAGTGAAGATGAAGGAGAAGAAGCCCCGATAGAACAAGTAAACCCATCGATGATTGATCTAGATGAAGAAAGGTTTTTGAGGGTTTTGAGTAGGGCGAATACTAAACCACATTTTACCCCATCGAAATATGATGGAAAGTTGGATTTAGATGAATTGATGGATTGGATATTGGAGATGGAGAAATATTTTGATTTTGAGAACACTGCAGAGGAAAGAAAGGTGAAATATGCCTGTACCGAGTTGAAGGGTCATGCATCTCTTTGGTGGGAGCATTTTTAGGTTGATCGATAGAGAAGAGGTAAAGAGAAGATCAAGACATGGGATCAGAAGGTTGCCAAATTGAAATCAAAATTAATGCCTGCTGATTATCAAGTGAATCTGTTCTGAAAGTTGCAGAATTTGAGGCAAAAGGAATCTAGTGTGAAGGAGTAAACTAAAGTATTTTATAGGTTAAATATTAGATCCAAACATGTTGATGATGAGTTTGAACAAGCTGCAATATATTTGAATGGATTGTAGATGTCTATACAATATGAACTCAGTTTGATCAAATTGTAGAGTGTTGAAGAAGCTTACAGTATGCCTTGAATGCAGAAGAGAAGTTGAACAAAAGACATGAGCAGAGGCAGAGAGGTAGAGGTGGAAGGTTTTCTAAAGGAAGATCTCAAGTAGGAAGAGGATATAATAGAGGTAGAGGAACCTGTATAGATCAGAACAAGGACAGGGAAGTGAGAAAAGAAGGTAATTCATAATGGAAGGATGATAGAAATTTCTATTGGAGGAGAGAATCGGATGGCTACCGGATTGAGAATTTTGGAAAAGATGATAGAAGACAAGACAAGAGATTGTTTAGAGGAACTTGATATAAATGTGGAGAAGGACATCATGACTTTGAGTGTAAGAAGATAGAGAATACTGGGAGAACAATAGTTGTGGAAGAAAGCTGAAATATGGAGAACTGTTGATGATGAGGAGAGATTTGTGTCATACCAGAGGAGATGAAGAGCCCTTGTAGAGGAAGAATTTGTTCAAGACCAGATGTAAGGTATCCGGTAAGTGCTATAGAGTTGTTATTGATAATGGTAGTTCGGATAATCTTGTTTTAGAAGAGAGTGAATAAATTTAATTTGGAAAGATTGAAACACCCTAAGCCTTATCAGATAGCATGTATTTAGGATGATCATAAGTTGTTGGTAAGTGAGCAATGTTTGGTGAAATTGAAAATTGGGAATTATCACAATGAAATCTTGTGTGATATTATGCCTATGGATATTTGTCATATTTTGTTGGGTAGACTTTGGCAATTTGATAAACATGCAATACATGATGGGAGAAAGAATACATACACTATTGTGGCCAATGGGATGAAACAAACCTTGTTTACCTTAGAGGATCCTTTGGAGAGTGAAGTCTGTATGAATGCTAGAATCTATTTAGTGGATGGAAGTAAATTCCTGGATGGAATAAGACATGGGAGCATGTGTTTTGCCTTAGTTCCTAAGAAGACTGAGAACCCAGAGCATGTTAAGAAGAACAACCAAAAGAGATAAAAGATTTGCTGACAAAGTATGAAGACATCATTTCAAATAATGTGCCTGATGGATTACCACCTGTGAGAAGTATTAGTTATTGCATGGACCTAATTCCCAGAGCTAGTTTGCCTAACAAAGCTGTACACCAGATGACACTGTTAGAGAATGAAGAGTTGAATAGATAAGTGCAGGAGCTATTGAAGAAAGGTTTGATTAGAGAAATTTTGAGTCCTTGTGTAGTACCAACAATATTAGCACCTAAGAAGAAAGGAGAATGGAGGATGTGTACCAATTACAGAGCTATAAGAAAAATCACAATGAAATACCAGTTTCCTTTGCCTAGGATGGATGACATAATGGACTATTTGAGTGGAGCCAAATACTTTATAAAGATATACTTGAAGAGTGGATATCACCAGATCAAGATCAGAGAAGGAGATGAGTGGAAGACAACATTCAAGACAAATGAAGGACTGTATGAATGGTTGGTGATGCCTTTTGGATTGATGCACTGAGTAATTTCATGAGGCTGATGAATGAGGTATTGAAGAAATGATTGGATAAGTTTGTTATTGTATAATTGGACGACATTCTAATTTTTCAGTAAGACAAAACAAGAGCATTTGTTGTGTTTAAGACAAGTTTTGCAGAGGTTGAGAGAAGAAAAGTTACTGATAAATCTTAAGAAGTGTACTTTCATGAAGGAAGAGTTAGTCTATTTGGGATTTCTTATATTTGAGGATGGTTTGAAGATGGAACCTAAGAAAGTAAAAACAATTGTTGAATGGCCTACACTAAAAAGCATTGGAGAGGTAAGATGGATTGGTTAGTTTCGATGAGAAAGTTATCAAAAATTTCAGCTCAATTTGTAAACCTATGACTGAGAGAATGAGGGGAGATAGGAAGGAATTCAAGTGGACCACCAGAGAAAACAAAAGTTTTAAATTGCTGAAGCGAAAAGTGATTGAGCAACTTGTGTTAGCTTTACCAGATTTCAATAAAGTATTTCAAGTGGATTGTGATGCAAGTGGAACAATAATAGGAGCAGTCTTGAGTCAAGAAGGGAGAGCAGTAGCTTATTTAAGTGAGAAATTGAATGATGTCTGGAGAAGATATTCAGTGTATGATCAAGAGTTTTAGGCCATAGTTCAATCCTTGTAGAAGTGGAGACATTACATATTGCCTAAGGAGTTTGTGTTGTATACAGATCATCAAGCTTTGCGGTATTTGAACAGTTAGAGTAAGTTAAATCAGAGACATATGAGGGGTAGAATTTTTGCAAAATTACACCTTTGTGTTGAAGCATAGAAGGGGGAAATGTAACACAGTGGCTGATGCATTGAGTAGAAGAATGAATTTGTTGATAGAAACTAGAGTGACAGTATTAGGATTTGAGGAGTTGAAGACCTTGTATGATGATGACCCGAATTTTGCAGAACCTTGGACAACATGTAGAGAATTGGTTACGGTAGACATAAGAAAGTGGTTGGATTACTTCATTCATGATGGGATGTTATTTAGAGGAGTTCAATTGTGCATACATAAGAGTTCTATGAGGGAGAATCTGAGAAAGGAGAAACATAGTGGAGGATTAGCCAAACACTTTGGTGTTGACAAAATAGTAGCATTGGTGAGTGAGCATTACTTTTGGCCCCAGATTCATAAGGATGTTAGGAAATATGTGCAAAGTTGTAGAGTTTGTCAAGTTGCAAAGGGTAGTAGTTAATAATGTGGGTTGTATAAACCTTTGACCGTACTAGAGAGACCTTGGGAAGATATGAGCATGGATTTCATACTTGGATTGCCTAAAACACAGAGAGGGAATGATTCTATATTTCTAGTAGTGGATAGATTCTCGAAGATGACTCATTTCATACCTTGTAAGAAAACATCAGATGCAATGCATATAGCTGACCTATTTTTCAAGGAAGTAGTGAGATTGCATGGATTAACTAAGAGCATAGTTTTAGACAGAGATACTAATTTTGTTGGTTATTTTTGGAGAATAGTTTGGAAGAAGATGAAGACAGATTTGAAGTTCAGTTCTAATTTTCACCCAAAGACTGATGGATAGACATAAGTAGTTAACCAAAGCTTGGCAAATTTTTAAAGATGCTTAGTTGGAGACAAAAATGGAAGTTAGGATTTGATTCTTCCACAAGTAGAGTTTTTCTACAAAAATTAAGTAAACAAGAGTACCAGAAGGACACCTTTTGAGATTGTTACCAGAGCACACCCTAGAGGTATATCAAAATTAAGAGATATCAACAGTGATAACCGAAGAATTTAAGAAGTAAAAGAATTTGCAGACCACATGGAAGCCTTACATATTCAAGTTAAGCAACATTTGGAGGACCTGAACAAAAAGTAGAAGGAGAAAACAAATGAGAAGATGAGACATAAGGAATTGAAGTTGGCAATGAAGTGATGGTGTATCTGAGAAAAGAAAGATTCTTGGTTGGATCTTATAACAAGTTGTAGATGAGGAAGTTTGGACCTTGCAAGATTTTTAGAAAGTCCAGTTCCAGAAATGCATATGAAGTGTAGTTACTCAAACTGCAGACTCATTCTCCAGTTTGCCAACCACACACTCAACTCATTTCTGCCAACTCTTGCCAGCACTAAGCAAAACAACTTCATTGACCTTAAATACAAATCAATTAGGTCGGTAACACAACAAAAATTTAATTCTCTCATCAATATTACAAACAAGTCAGTACAAGCATGATCGTTTGATTTCATAGCAATCTCTACACATCAATCGAGAAAACCTCAACCGCTCCTTGATTACCGCTTCATTGAGATCAATAACTCATCACACATTTTACATTAGATGCAATACACTTTTCTCATTCCCTAGACAAACAGTCATGCAAAAACATTTTGAACTTGTCTTTATACAATGACCTTACGTGTCACCATCATTACTGCTCAACATTAGATCATAAACCAACATAACCAATTCAACAACCTTAATCGGTTAGGGTTTAACAAAAACAACTGGCAGGGTTTACCGATTACATAACATAGAAAAGGTTCAACCTTTTACTCTAATTACCGGTTCAACTCACAAACTTACATATCGGTTTACAATAACCTTCACAAAGATCTTCCTATGAGTTATAAGACAATATCAATAATAACAACAATATCATTACCAGTTCAATTGACATCAATGACAACATCACATATCATTAATGCAATCTTCATGCAAATGCCAACAATATCCCCCTTTGGCATTGATGGCAATACAAAATATCAACACCATTGCTTTATTGCTGTGATTGTGAATAGGAATCTTGGTTTATATTACCAAGTATTCACATGCTCTCTCTGTCTTCAGTTTGTTACTAGTTTTCCTTCCTATAATCGCATAATTCTTCTCCCCCTTTGACAACAATGCCAAATTGAAAGTAAAACATGTAATGTTAAATATTTATTGTGCATCAACATCATACTGCAACTTGATGCTCCCCCTGTGGAATACACTCACTTCTACACCAACCTTTGTAAAATTCTGCAAGTGATTTAGGGGTTGATGCAGTCAACATCATGTTTAACTAGCTTCATGAAGAGAGACAACCCCTAACTGACTTCTAAGATACTCAAAAGTAGTCTTAGGCAGAGGTTTGGTAAAAATATTTACAAGCTGCTCCTTGGTAGAAACATGCTCTAAGATAACATCTTTTCTTTGAACTTTTCCCCTCAAGAAATGATACTTCAATTCAATGTGCTTGGTTCTAGTGTGCAAAACAAGATTATTGGAAATATTTATGGCACTTGTATTATCACATAAAATCTTTATAGGTTCTGAAATCTTCATCTTAAAACCTTCCAAAATGTGCCTCATCCAAATAGCCTGTGTGCAATTCATATAAGCTACAACATACTCAGCTTCAACAGTAGATTGTGAAGTACAACTCTACTTTTTAATATTCCATGAAACATGTCTTCCTCCAAGAAAAAATGCTCCACCAGTTGTTCTTTTCTAGTCATCAACATTTCCTGCCCAATCAACATCTGTGTATGCCTTCAAATAAAAGTTTCCTCCATATGGATACCATAATCCATAGTCAATAGTACCTTTCAGGTATCTAAAGATTCTCTTGGTTGCTATCAGGTGTGTCTCCTTAGGATTCTTCTAGAATCTAGCAACTATGCCAACTGCATGGGCTATGTCCGGTCTGCTGTGAACAACATAGTGCAATTTGCCAATCATTGACCTGTATTCCTTCTCATCAACTGACTTAGATTCATCTTCCTTGGAAAACTTACAACCTATAACCTTTGGTGTCTGAACTGGTTTACAATCAATCATGCCAAATATCTTCAAAACCTCTTTCACATACTTAGACTGTGTAATGAAAATACCATTCTTCATTTGCTGTATCAGAAAGCCTATGAAATTTTTTATTTCCCCTACTAAAGACATTTCAAACTCATTTTTCATTTCCTCTACAAAACTGTTGCTCATGATATCATTACCTCCAAATATAATATCATCAACAAATACTTCACTGACCAGTATTTCATCTCCTTCAAACTTGAGATATATGTTACTATCATCACTGGTTCTTAGAAATCCTATCTTCATTAGATGTGTATGAAGCCTTTCATACCATGCTCTGGGTGCCTGCTTTAATCCATATAAAGCCTTATGCAATCTGCATACCATGTCTTTCTCATCAGTCAAAACATAACCATCTGGTTGCTCTATGTATACCTCTTCTTCCAATATCCCATTCAAAAATGTAGACTTAACATCCATCTGATATACCTTGAACTTTTTATGGGCTGCAAATGCAAGTAAAGTTCTGGCACCTTCTAGTCTTGTTACTGGTACAAAAGTTTTTCTATAATCTTCTCCTTCTTGCACATAACCCTTGTAGACTAATATTGCCTTGTTGCGAACTACAACACCATCTTCATTCAACTTGTTCCTGTATACCCATTTAGTACCTATAACATTCTTATTTACCGGTCGAGGTACTTGGGCCCAAGTGTTGTTTTTCTCAATTTGATCCAATTCCTCCTCCATAGCTTTAACCCAATGATCATCACCAAATGCCTCCTTAGCAGTTCTTGGTTCAATGGTGGAGATCATGCAAGAATTCTCTCTGATTATTCTTCTGGTTAGCACTCCAACATCCTTATCTCTGATAATCTGCTCAGGATTGTGATTCAATCTCACATATCTAGGAATAAAATGATCATTATCTTTAGTTTCTTCTTCTTCATTGTCATCATCTTCTTCTAAATTTATCTTTTTCAGTTGGACTGGTGCATCAGAATTTGATTTGCCAGTTTCAAATTTCACAGTTTTTGGTTCCAAAATCAAAATGCAAGGATCTTCATCCTTTTTCTCTGAATTGGTTCCTGCTAAGATTTCAGGAAATTCATCCACTCGGACATCAACACTCAACAATTTTCTATGTTCGGTTGTTAAAACATTTGTAGGCCTTACTCTTTGTGGAATAGCTAATAAATATGCGTTCATCACTCTTAGCCTCAAATTTGCTAATGTAATCACCTCTCTTAATAAAACATTTTCTTCCAAATATCTTAAAATAGCTAACATTAGGTGATATTCCATACCAATATTCATAAGGAGTCTTTTCCTTACCTCTCTTTACCAAAACCCGGTTCATTGTGTAGACAACTTCTCTCCAAAAGGTTTTCACTACACCTCCTTGTATCAACATTGTCCTAGCAACTTCAACAACCATCTGGTTGTTCCTTTCTGCAATACCATTCTCCTGTGGTGTCCTTGGTGTAGAAAGATGCTGTTTTATACCATTCTCTTCACAGTACCTAGTGAATTCCTCAGAAGGAAATTCACCACCTTGATGTCTTCAGACATTTTATCTTCTTACCGCTCTCTTTCTCAGCTAAGGTCCTGAATGCCTTGAACTTACCAAAAGCTTTAGCCTTATCGTTCAAGAATGTGACCCACATCATCCTTGAGCAATCATCAGTGAGAATCATAAAATATCTGTCACCTTGAATGCTTTTTGTTCGTATTGGTCCACAAAGATATGCATGAACCCAATCTAACAAGTGCTCCACTAAAAAGGATTTGCTTTTGAAAGTTGAAGAAGTCATCTTTCCTAACTGACATTATTTGCAAAGAGCATTAACCGGTTTGTCTAACTGAGGAAAACCTCTCACTGTCTTGGACTTACTCACTTTAACAATGTTATCAAAGTTTATATGACAAAATCTCCTATGACAAAGGCAGCTATCATCTATTTTAGCAATAAAACAGTTGCTAACTTTAGAATTAAGATAAAACAACTTACCTTTAGTTTGTTTCCCAGTTGCAATCAATTCACCTTTGTTGTCAAAGATTTTGCACATACCATTTTTAAACTCTAGTGGGTATCCTTTGCCATTGAGTTGTGCCACACTCAAAAGATTGTGCTTTAGTCCTTCAACCCAGTAGACATCATCTACACTGCTCTTCCCATTAAGAGTTATAACTCCTTTACCTTTAACCATGTAGGGTGAATCATTGCCAAATCTAACAACACCGCCATCAAATTTTCAAGGAAAGAAATTTTCTCCAATCACTGGACATATGATGTGAACAACCACTATTAATGATCCAGTCATTGAAGTTATCCATCTAGGATACTAATGCCTTCTGGTCTGATATCTCTTCCTTAATAACCACAAACACAATATCTTCACTAGCATCACCATCAGATTCTTCATCAGTAATACCACTATCAATAGCAATAAGACAATCTCTTTTGCCTTACCTTTATACTTCTTGAATTTATCTCTCTTGTGTTAATTTTCACCATTAGGACAATTAGCCGCTATGTGACCAATCTTGTTGCATGCAAAACATTTTAAAGGTAATTTACCTCTGTATTTACTAGTGCCTCTAGGAAACCTCTTTGCCAATAATGCTTCAAGCTCCACTAAACTATCTTCATCATCAACATCTCTGCTGGATCTAGATTCATAACCATGACTAGTATCTCTACTTTTTCTCACAGATGGGTTAGAAATAGAAGCTCTAAATGTAGACTCAGATTTCTGTACACTACCATCATAACCGTTTAATTCAAAAGAAGTAAGCTTGCCAATGATGGATTCAAGAGTTACCTTAGTTTTGTCAATAGACTTCAGCTCCTGAATAGCTGCAACTTGAATAGAATAGACCGGTAACAAGATTCTCAATACCTTACTAATTATGGCATCTTCCACTTTCCCTCCCACACTCTTAATTTCATCGACTATCTCTTTTATCCTTTGACCATACTACTGGATATTCTCACCTTCAGACATCCTCATGTCATCAAACTTTCCTCTTAGACTCTCTTCTTTAGCAATCTTAACATGTTCATCACCGCTATAAATCTCTTCAATATTTTTCCATACTTCATATGCAGTTTCAAGACCATGAACATCTACATATTCAACATCAGATAGGGAACTGATAAGAGCTTCCAATGCTTGATGATTTTCTTACTGTTCTTTCTTCTGATCATCAGTCAGAATTCCAGTAGGTGCAATATATTTAGTATCTATATGATCCCAATACTAACTTCCTAGACTCTTGATGTAAATCTTCATTCTGTCGCTCCATATCCTATAGTTTTCTTTGTTGAACTTTGGACCTTCCTTCTTCATCATGATCTATCAAATCTTTTCCTCAAGATGCTCTGATACCAATTGATGGTATGATGAAAGAATAAGTATCCGGTAGATTATTGAGAGGGGGAGGGGGTGAATAAGTAAATAGAAAAACTGATACAAACTTCCCAAACTCAAATTCAAACATACAAAGTAAACTTATCAATGAAATACCACTATGAAGATAAATACTCATAAGAATACCAGTTGACTGCTACAACAACTTAATAGTAAACAACATTTAACTTGTAAACATCCAAATGCTTTATCATATGCCAATGCTTCATTTCTCAATGCTTCCAAGTATCATGCCTTATCATAAATAGTTGAATAGTTAATCAAATCAACCATAAGATCATAACCACAAAAAAATTCACCACATGACGGTGAGATGAGACTCATAAGATAATATCTGAACTCTTCTAAAATTTGCCCTGTTAAGAGCTAAGCCTATTAAAGCTTTTACAAAAATCTTGTTAAGAACTGATCCTGTTAGGAATCACTCGGTTAAGGGATTGACTACAAATTCCTTGTTAGAAGCAAATACAATGTAAGGAGTAACCTCAGTAGAGGATTTGAAAATCCAATCTAATGGACAACCTTGTTAGAGGATTTAATAAGTAACCAAGCTTGTTAGAGCTTACCCGGTTAGGAGATTTCAATTCAGTTGTAATTGTTAGAAAACAATAGGAGTTACTTGACCTGTCTGAATAACACTACACTTGCTTGATCAGATCCATTTAAGCTTCTATCTACCTTTACTCAAACTGCAGACTCATTCTTTGGTTTGGCAACCACACACTTAACTGATTTATGCCAACTCTTGCCAACAATAAACAAAACTACTTCATCAACCTTAAATACAAATCAATTAGGTTAGTAACACAAAAAAAATATAATCCTCTCATCGAGATTACAAACAAGTCGGTACAAGCATGACCGTTGGATTTCATAGCAATCTATATGCATCAATCAAGAAAAGCTCAAACGCTCCTTGATTACCGCTTCATCGAGCTCAGTAACTCATCACACATTTTGCATTAGATGCAATACACTTTGCTAATTCCCTAGACAAACAATCATGCAAAAAACATTTTGAACTTGTCTTCATACAATGACCTTACGTGTCACCATCATTACCGCTCAACATCAGATCATAAACCAACATAACCAATTCAACAACTTTAATCGGTTAGGGTGTAACAAAAATAAATGGTAGGGTTTATCGGTTACATAACATAGAAAAGGTTTAATGTTTTACTTCGATTACCAGTTCAACTCACAAACTTACATACCGGTTTACAATAACCTTCACAAAGCTCTTCCTACCGGTTGTAAGACAATATCAACAATAACAACAATATCATTACCGGTTCAATTGACATCAATGACAACATAACATATCATTAATTCAATCTTCATGCAAATTCCAATAGAATTAAATGAAGACAATATTGCAAACCCAGAGAAATAGTTGCCCCAGAAGGAACTGGATTAGATTGAAGACATTTTGGATAGTAGGATTGGGCATAGTACCTGGAGCAGTCAGTATAAAGAGTATCTTTTAAAGTGGAAGGACAGACAAGTTAAAGATTCATCTTGGATTTGTCAGGAAGAGGTAGACCACCTTGATTTTCCTCTGACCCTAGCAAAGTGAGAGACTCACTTTTCAATAGCCCCAGATGTCTGATGCAGGAGGATCCCCAGTTCGTGGCAATCTTGCATCAGTCAAAAACTATTTCCTTTCTATTTTAATTTCTATTTTGTAGTCTCAGCATTTCATTTTGCATTCTCTGGCATTGGCTCACCGGATCTCAAGGAGTTGGATTTTTTCTTGAGGACTTGATCATCTACCTTATTCCCAAACCGTGGAGAATTTGGATCATTTTCTAGCAAGTTATCGCTACCAGTTTCTGAGACATTTTTCTGGTATCGGTTGCTTGGACCTATTTGCATTTGTAATCTATTGGAATCTACTGGATCCCTTTTGTAGCTTGCAGATCCCTGAGTATTGATTCTGATGTTCCTTGGCATGTGGCCGACCTTCCCTTTGATATGCACTTCATCCTTTGGATTTTCTAGAGGAATCTCTTCTTGTTTGATTTTACACGTTAGGTCTTGTTCTTTGGTATTTGATCCCTTTTTGGGCCGACCAAATCCCCTTGGATCGTAAAAATATTTGTAATTGAGCATTAGAATATAGATTAGGTAAGATATAGAACATAGAAGATATATCTTAAGATTTGAGGTCTCGGTTGTGACGTGTTCTATAATTAAGCATGTTTTAGCAGGCTAGTGAGCTAGTTTATGTAACCCGACTGTTACCGGTTGATTGTAAACAGTTTTCATGATATAAATCATTTATTTTTTCATTGCCTCCATCATATCCTTATTTTTCCATTGCGTTTACTTTTGCTGACCGGTCCAGATTGATCTCTTTGAGGTTCCTCCTAACCGGTGACTGCACCAGTTTCACAATGGGAGATGAAACAATTAGTTGTAATGCCTCCTTATGAAGATAGTGACATTGTAGATATTCATAATCCTCTATATTCAACTGATTATGAGCATGTTTTTGATTTAGTTGTGGCAGGTACACTTGCATTTTATTTAAATATCATTTTTTATTTTCATGTACTTTATTTAAATTTAAATTAAATTTGAATTCTATATAAATTGTAGCATACACTTTATAATTTAATTGTTTGTAATTTGTGGTCCACATGTGATATTTTTGTCATGGTTGCAGATCTTGACAATAAAGGTGTTGACTAATATCTACTAAGATGAACAAAACCAAAATTCAAATTGTTAGAATCAGTGGAAGATGATGGGAAACAATATCCCACTAGATCAGTCATTGTTGAAGGTACCTATTGTGTGTGTGAAAAGTGGATAAAGGTGTTGGACACAATGGATCACTGAGAGGGGGGTGTGTTGGTATTTTGGTATGGTTTTGTCATTGATGTCAACACCTACTTTGGAGATCCAACAACATTCACCGGCAAGCAAGTAAATTGTGCAATAGTTACTGGTATATGGTTCACCGATAGGATATATTGTTCATCGGTACTTGGAATGATATGGAAGACACTTGGTAATGTTGAAGACATTGTGTGGACACTTTTTTTTGAAGAATTAATCATTGGTATATTCATATTTGCATATTTGCTTTTACCAACAAATAGGTCCAGGTTATCTAGGGTTACACCGGCAGGTTTATCTTTTCGAGATCAACATGCAACACTATGGAGATGATTTATTATTGTTGTAAATGCATTAAGTTGACATGTTCAATTGGTTATTTCATCATATATTATATTGTTTGTAAAATGTTTTTATTGTAATATCTTGTAGAGCAGACCTACTAAAATTGGTCTTAGGGTATGGTATAAATGTAAGATCTTATTTGTAAGATCAAGTGTGGAATGCGAAAAATAATTAAGTGAAGGTATATGCAAGATCAAGTAGGGATATACATGAAGACATCATTTGAAGGTGAAGTTAGGTTTTTGTAGAAGCATATCAGCATTACACCGGTACTGAATCTAGCATATGAAGATGCTTTTTTTTGCAGTACATTCTTATTGGATTTAACCATCCAACTGTAGTCAGTGTGACTCCCATTTTGTGATTGAGCAGTGAGCTCTAGGCAGTTGGCCTTTCTACATGTGCAGACCCCATTTATGTACACTTATTATCTCTAGTAGTATCATCTGATTGTGGGTAAGGTTTCCCACCATGGTTTTTCCCCTTACAGGGTTCCCACGTACAAATATTGGTGTTATGTGTTGTGGATGACTTTATGTTTATGTTTGACGCATTAATCCTTACCAGTATAGCAATTTACTGTTAACACTGTCTATCGACATACTTAACTGGTTTACCGGTATTAAGCATTAAGTTGGTTAATTAGTTTTTGGTTTGAATTTTTTAGACAGCTAATTCACGCCCCCCCCCCCCCCCCCCCTCACAGTTGTCTCCAGGACCTAACAATTGGTATCAGAGCTTAGTCCTCTTTTGCAAAAGTTTAACAACTTGAGGAGATCCAATGTCTACTAATTATTTCAGGAAGGATAGTCCTAAGCTTGATGGAACCAACTATGGAATATGGAAGATCAGAATGGAGACACATCTGAATTGCATTGGTAAAGACATCTGGGAAGTTACTAAGAATGGTTATACTGCTACTATAGTTGGTCAGACTGCTCCAACTACCTTAGCTAAAGATGAAGAAAATGATTGCAAAGCAAGAGAAACACTTTTGAGCACATTATCAGATCAACAAATCATGGGATTATTAGATAGGTCTACTGCTAAAGCTATTTGGGATCATTTGGAAACACTGAATGAAAGATATTCCATAGTCAAAATTGCAAAACTTGAAAGCTTTTGAGTCAGGTATGAACATCTAAAAATGGAAGAAGATGAAAGGATTTTTGCTTTTATGGAAAGAGTAAATGAAATTGTTTTGGGTATTAAATGTTGTGGAGGAACCTTGAGTGAGGATGAAATTGTTTCAAAAATCTTAAGAGGTTTGCCACCGGAATATAAAATGAAGGTTACTGCTATAAATGAGTTGAGAACAATGCCTAATACATCAATAACTAGCGATACATTGATTGGAAAACTTTCAGCTTTTGAAATTGAGGAATTTGGTCCTATTGCTACTATAAAGACTGATTTGGCCTTTAAAGAATCAATATCATCTACTCCATCATTTGACAAATTAGACTAGAGAGCCTTTTATGCAAGAGAACTTGAAGAATCTAGAAAGGAGAATGAAGAGGTTGAAGAACTTGAAGCACTATTTGCAAGGAAAATGCCAAAAGGTCCAATTGGAAGTAAGTATGAAGGTAAAGCACCCTTTAAATGTTTTAACTAGAATAAGATTGGTCATATGGCTTCAAGATGCCCTGATAGACATGCTAGACTAAGAGAAGAAGCTAGAACATACAAACCAATCCTGAATATCAGAGATACAGATTTAAGAAGAATAAAGATAAATCTTGTTACATTGTTGATGAAGGTGTGATTGATTATTCTGATGAGGATCCAACAAACAATAGATGGGTTTTTGTTGCTATAATAGAAGATCAACCGACACCTACTACTCAACCGGTAGAACAAGCCCTAACAGCTAAAGTTGAAACAAAGGATGAATGGATTATTGATTCAGGATGCTCACATCATATGACTAGAGACAAAGGTAAATTCTTGAACTTTCAAGAATACAATGGAGGTTTAGTAAGATTTGGAGATGACAAAGCCTGTTCAATCAAAGGTAAGGGTTCAATATCTCTTGATGGTAAGCATAAAACTGATAATGTCTACTATGTTGAAGGATTAAAGCATAATCTTTTAAGTGTTGGCCAATTAGTTGAGAAGGGATTTTAGTTACAATTTAAAAATGGAAAATGCAAAATCATGAATAGAACTGGTTTAGAAATTGCAACCGGTAATCAGACTAGAGGCAATATCTTTCATTTGAATAACAGTGAAAATGCATGCTTAATTGCACATATAGATGAAAGTTGGTTATTGGATAAGAGACTATGTCATGTAAACTTTGATTGCATGGTAAAAATCAGTACTTCTAAGGCAGTTAGAGATCTACCTAAAATTGTGAAACCTCAGAATACAATTTGTAAGGAATGTCAATTTGGAAAACAAGTTAGAGCAGTTTCAAAAGTATTCCAGAAAAATCCAATAATGCTCTTGATTTAATTCACACTGATTTATGTGGTCCAGCTAGAACTAGAAGCTTACAAGATGATAGATATTTCATGCTAATTATTGATGATTATTCTAGAATGTGTTGGGTTACTTTTCTCAAAGAGAAATCAGAAGCACTTGGAAAGTTCAAACTATTCAAAGCAATGGTTGAAAATGAAACCAATAAGAAAATCAAATGTTTAAGATCAGATCAAGGAGGAGAATTCACATCTAAGGACTTTAATACATTCTGTGAAGTGAATGGAATCAGAAGACAGTTATCAACACCTCAGACACCATAGCAGAATGGAGTTGTTGAAAGGAAAAACAAAACTATCTTGGATATAGCTAGAAGTATGTTATCAGAAGCAAATCTACCACATGTATATTGGAGATAGGTAGTTAGCACTGCTGTCTATACATTCAACAAAGTTTACATCAAAGGTGAAACCGGTAAGACCCCTCATGAACTATGGTTTGGTAACACTCCTACTCTTAAGTATTTTAGAATTTTTGGAAGTAAATTTTATATTTGAAGAGATGAGTATATTGGCAAATTTGATCCTAGAAGTGATGAAGGAATATTTCTTGGTTATTTATCTAAGAGCAAGGCATATAGATGTTTTAATAAAAGATTGCAGAAAATTGTTGAGAGTACAAATGTAAAGATTGATGAACAATTCAGAGGAATTTCAAGATATATAGACTCTGAATCGGCAACAGAAATTGTGACAAATGAACCTATACTGAATCCACCGGTACAAAACGAAGATCCAGTTACCTCAGTATCATCAGAAGATTCCACAATAATTGAAGAACAACAAAAGACTAAGACACCCCAGTATGTAAGATTGAATCATTATAAAGATCAGATAATTGGAAACAAATTTAAAGGAGTTATGACAAGAGGAAGATTGGAAAATGAAGAGGTATGTCTTATTTCTCAAATTGAACCATGATATCAATGAGGCATGTGAAGATAAATTTTGGATTAAAGCTATGGAAGAAGAATTAGGACAAATTGAGAAGAATAATACTTGGACATTAGTTCCCCGATCTAAAGATAAAAATGTAATTGGAACTAAATGGGTATTTAGAAACAAACTTAATGAAGATGGTAAGGTTGTCAGAAATAAAGAAAGACTAGTGTGTAAGGGATATTCTTAGAAAGAAGGAGTTGATTACAATGAAACCTTTGCACTGGTAGCCAGAATTGAGGCAGTTAGATTATTCTTGGCTTTTGCAGCTCACAAGGACTACAAAGTTTATCAAATGGATATTAAATGTGCATTTTTGAATGGAGATCTTGAAGAAGAAGTATATATTGAACAACCTGATGGATTTTCTTTAACAAATGACAATGATATGGTTTGCAGGTTAAGAAAAGCTCTGTATGGATTGAAACAAGCCCCAAGAGCTTGGTATGCAAGGTTGGATAAGTATCTTTTGAAGATTGGTTTTACTAAAGGAAATGCAAATAGCAATTTATACTACAAAGTAACTAATGATGACATCTTGATTATTGAAGTATTTGTTGATGATATAATATTTGGAGGAGAAGATGGATTATGTAAGGAATTTTCTCTTGAAATGCAACAAGAATTTGAAATGTCTATGATTGGAGAAATAAAATTATTTTTAGGTTTGCAGATTTCTCAGACTAATAAAGGTATATTTTTGAGTCAATCCAAGTATTTGAGTTAATCCAGCTAGATACAAATCTATGATAGGAGGTTTATTGTATTTGACACAAACCAGGCCTGATATTATGAATGCAGTATGTATTGTTTCTAGATTTCAAAGTAATCCTAGGGAAAATCATGAATCAACAGTAAAAAGGATTTTTCGGTACTTACAAGGCACAACAAATCTTGGATTATGGTATCCTAAAGATGAAAATTTTGACCTATGTGCATACATAGATGCAAATTGGGCAGGAGATGCAGATGATAGAAAAAGCACCACTGGAGGGGCATTCTTTCTTGGAAAGAGATTAGTTTCTTGGTTGAGTAAGAAACAGAGTTGTACATCTTTATCAACAACAGAATCAAAACATGTTGCAGCAGCAACTAACTATACACATGTATTATGGCTTAAGCAAATGTTGAAAGACATACAGGTAAAATGCAAGGAACCCATTACTATATACTGTGATAACACTGCAACAATTGATATATCTAAGAATCCGGTATTACATTCTAAAACAAAACATGTTTCTATCAAACTGAATTTTCTAAGGGAAAAAGTTGAAGAAAAGGAGATAAAACTGGTTTATGTGAATACTAAAGAACAACTTGCAGATATTTTCACAAAACCTTTGCCTAAGGAGACTTTTGAATATCTTAGAGATCAGCTTGGAGTCATACCACCACTGGTAGAGACTTAGACAGTTGATGATTGTCATCAATTGGCAAAATTAAAAAGACAAATCTTTTATTCCAGCATTTGATGAGGAAGCTACTTCTTAGGGGGAGTAGTTGGTATTTTGTATGAACTTGACTTTTTGTGACTTTGGCATTTGATGTCAAAGGGGGAGAGATATCTATGGAAAAACACATTATGTTTTTGGGAGAGATTTTTGAAAAACACATTTAAGGAGAAATTGGTATTGAAAATAATCTTTGGATAAACACATGTTACTCCCAGGGGGAGAAATGGAGATTGTTGATTTTTGTATTTGGCACTTCTGTTTTGGCACTTTGATGGTTTTTCCATCTTGTGTTGCCATCAGTGCCAAAGGGGGAGATTGTTGGTATTTTGGTATGGTTTTATCATTGATGTCAACACCTACTTTGGAGATCCAACAACATTCACCGGCAAGCAAGTAAACTGTGCAATAGTTACTGGTATATGGTTCACCAACAGGATATATTGTTCATCGATACCTAGAATGATATGGAAGACACTTGGTAATGTTGAAGACATCATGTGGACACTTTGTTTTGAAGAATTAATCATTGGTATATTCATATTTGCATATTTTTTTTTATGGGCAAATAGGTCCAGATTATCTAGGGTTACATCGACAGGTTTATCTTTTCCAGATCAGCATGGCACACTATGGAGATGATTTATTATTGTTGTAAATGCATTAAGCCGACATGTTCAATTGGTTATTGCATCAGATATTATATTGTTTGTAAAATGTTTTTATTGTAATATCTTGTAGAGCTGACCTACTAAAATTGGTCTTAGGGTATGGTATAAATGAAAGATCTTATTTGTAAGATCAAGTGTGGAATGCGGAAAAGAATTAAGTGAAGGTATATGCAAGATCAAGAAGGGATATACATGAAGACATCATATTAAGGTGAATTTAGGTTTTCGTAGAAGCATATCAGCATTACATCGATACTGAATCTAGCATATGAAGATGCTATTTTGTGCTGTACATTCTTATTGGATTTAACCATCCAATTGTAGTCAGTGTGACTCCCATTTTGTGATTGAGCAGTGAGCTCTAGGCTTTTGGCCTTTCTGCATGTGCAGACCCCATTTATGTACACTTACTATCTATAGTAATATCATTTGATTGTGGGTAAGTTTTCTCACCATGGTTTTTCCCCTTACAGGGTTTCCACATACAAATATTGGTGTTATGTGTTGTGGATGACTTTATGTTTATGTTTGATGCATTAATCCTTACCGGTATAGCAATTTACTGTTAACACTGTCTACCAGCATACTTAACTGGTTTACCAGTATTAAGCATTAAGTTGGTCAATTAGTTTTTGGTTTGAATTTTTTAGACAACTGATTCACCCCCCCCTCTCAGTTGTCTCTGGGACTATTAACAGGGTGAATTAGTGATTTAAACTCTTTTTCTTCAACAAGGAGATACCCATAATATATGAAACAAACTGAGTGCTAACCGGTAACTTAAACAATGCAAGCACAATGTGTAAAAGGAGTTGCTAAAACATTAACATATCACATGTACAAAAATACATCACACAACACCAGATATATACGAGGAATACCCAATGTGGGAAAAACCTCGGTGAGAATAGATGCTAGAGATCTTCTGCTCCAATCCATCCTCACAATGAATCTTTGATTATAATATTTAGGGCACCAACCCAAGGAGCACGAACCCCTGATTTATGAGCACCAACTCAAAGGAGCACCAACCCCTGCACAATTTATAGGCTACAACCTAAAGGAGCTACAACTTAGCGAAAACAATATTAAACTCAGATATACAAATGCAATCACTATTGCAAATGAAGTTTTGTAACCTTACAATATTCTCCTCTACTAGTTTCAGCCTTACTAATCTATATACTCCCCACTCACTCTGTAACTTGACTTTTCTGATCACTTTTCTCAATCCCCTCTCACAATGACTTTCTTCTATCAACTCACACTTGATCACTTTTTAATCAAACATAGCTTCTGCCAGTTTGTCACCTTTGTTTTCAATGCACTCTCTACCGGTTGTTCTTTATACCGGTTTACTCTGCTTCTCCTTATTGGTCAATACTTCACTCATAAAAACTTCAAGTGTTTATCTCTTTGGCTCTTAGAAATTTCACACTTTTCTTCACACTACAGCAACAACAATCACAGTCTCATGTTATCATATTTAAAGTTTTTCTTTCTAGCCAAGAATGAATTCAAACTTGGGGCGGTTAGGGTTTCCTTTACCTGACATAATTTGCATGAGATTCGATCCAGTCTATCTTGGATCGATTACCTGTACTCTAGGAATGCATCTTTACACATTTTCCATTATCCAATGCATACTTGCTAAAGAGAGAAATCTCGTACATGATTTTCTACCTTGAAATCTGTCGACTCATAAAAAGCTCAGCTGTTTCATTCTCAAGATATTCTTGCAATCTGATTCCTTTGCTTTGATCTAGGTACCAACTACTCCCTGATATTCCTCTCTTATTCTTTCTTCCTTGAGCCACATCAGTTATTTACAGTCCCATGATTTTTGGCCATTTCATTAATGTCAACTAGCTGTTTCAACAACCATGTTGATGGAGGCTTCACCAACCTTTACATGTTTTCCACCTCAGCTCCACATGGCATCACATCGATCATACACTTGACTCACAGACACTCAGTCAGTTTACACTTGAACATACATCAAATTCATACTAGTACATGCCTTTTACTAGTGAGACCTTCTTCTCCTACTAATCGGTAGTGCACACTACACCAGTAGCCTATCTTCACCTTTGGTGATTTGTGATTACTTTTAACATTCTACCTATTCATCATAAATAGGTAGCCAAACTCCAGACCAGTTATCACTCAACATGCTCACACACACATGCATCTCACCTCATACCAGTGAAGTCACTGATAGTCTTAATAACTACTTGTCTTCCACCATACCAGTACAATTTTCTTCATACTAGATGGCATACCTCTACCAGTAGCTTGCCTGCAATATCGATTGACATCAATGAAAACTCAATGCCAACAATCTCCCCCTTTGGCATTGATGTCAACATCCTCTTTTTCGGTTTCTCTCTGTCGTTGACAGCAATGGCAAAGGGAACCTTAGTCTAACACCAATAATCTCTCCCTTGACTACATCTGGTTAAGACACACTCTCCCCTTATGTCCATGCTTCATGATTCAAGCGTGATAAGATAGTAGCAATGGTTGAATCCCCCTGAATCATGCAAACTCCTATGCATTCAAGTGCTGCTAGATGGTGGGACAACTCCCATCTTTTGTCTCAAATACTCAAATGGGCCCAAAGGAACTGGCTTGGTAAATATGTCAGCAATCTGCTCATCAGTGGGAACATACTCTACCATGATCTCCTTGTCTGCTACCTTCTCCCTCAAGAAGTAATACTTGATTGCAATGTGTTTTGTTCTTGAGTTCATTACTATATTCTTGGAGATGTTGATTGCACTTGAGTTATCACATCAGATTGGAATGAGTTTTGGTATCTACACCTGTATGTCTTGTAGTGCCCGCTTCATCCATAAAACTTGGGAACAACATGTAGTAGCTGCTATATATTCTTCCTCAGTAGTAGACAATGACATTGAATCTTGCTTCTTACTATACCATGATACTAACCGGTCTCCTAAGTAGAAAGCACCTCCACTTGTACTTTTTTAGTCATCAATACTTCTTGCCCAATCTACATCAGTATAAGCGTGCAAAGAGAAGTCTCCTTTCTTTGGATACCATAGACCATAGCTGATAGTTCCTTGCAAATACTTGAAGATTCTTCTAACTGTATTTAAGTGAGTTTGTTTAGCAGCAACTTGGAATCTTGCTACCATGCAAACAACTTGTACAATATCTGGTCTAGATGCTGTTAAGTACAACAGACTACAGATCATAGACCTATACAGTATTTGCTCAACTTCCAGTGATTCATCTAGTTTTCTCAACTTACAACTGGTAACCATGGGAGTACTTATCGGTTTACTATCCTCCATTTGAAATTTCTCTAGCATGTCTTTTGAATACTTGGTTTGGGAGATGAAAATTCCTTTCTCCTTCTGTGAGATCTGCAAACCAAGAAAATAAGACAACTCACCCAACATGGACATCTCAAACTCTGTCTTCATCTGATCTGCAAATTCTTTGCACATGATATCCTTCTCTCCACCAAAGATAATATCATCCACATATACCACAACTATAATCATGTGATCTCCATTTACCTTGACATACAAGTTGCTATCTGCATTCCCTTTCCGAAATCCTTGCTCCTTCAAGTATTTGTCTAATTAGGAATACCATGCTCTGGGAGCCTGCTTCAAACCATACAGGGATTTCTTCAACCGACACACAAAACTCTCATCTTCATGCAACAAGTACCCTTCTGGTTGTTCCATATACACCTCTTCTTCAAGTTTTCCATTGAGGAAAGAAGATTTGACATCCTTCTGATATACTTTATATCCCTTGTAGGCTGAGAAAGCTAAAAACATTCTTATTGCCTCTAACCTAGCAACTGGTGCAAAGGTTTCTTCAAAATCGATACCTTCCACTTGAGCATATCCTTTGCAAACTAACCTTGCTTTATGAGAAACTATCTTACTTTCTTCATTCATCTTGTTTTGGTAGACCCATTTGGTACTTATGACATTCTTGTTTGCTAGTCTAGGAACAATTTCCCAAGTCTAATTTTTCTCAATTTGTCTCAATTCTTCATCCATGGCATCTACCCACTTCTCACTTTTGCTAGCATCATCAAAAGTTTTGGGCTCTACTTCAGTCATGAGACAAAAATTTACCTGTTCACCTTCCTGGGCTAATTTCCTTCTGGTCTGCACACCTTCATTCCTATCTCCTATGATCCATTCTTCCAGATGATTCTTCTGCACATACCGGTTGGGGATCTGGTTTCATGTATCTTCTACTAGTCCATTGTTAGATTTTATTTCATGTATCTTCTACCAGTCCATTGTTAGATTTTGTTGTAGCATTTGTAGGCTTTACTGCTGGTTGAGTATCCCAAGAAGATTCCTTCATCACTTTGGGAACCAAAACTTCCTAATCCATCAACATCTCTCTTGATGAAGCACTTACTTCCAAACACTTTGAAGTGATTGAGTGATGGTTTCCTTTCATTCCATAACTCATAAGGAGTCATTCTACTATTCACTCTTAACTGTACCTAGTTTAAAGTGTGGACAACAGTGTGAATTGCTTCCTTCCAGTATATATCTGGTATGTTGGCCTCATTCAACATAGTCCTAGCCATCTCCTTCACTATCAAATTTTTCCTCTCTACCACCCCATTTTGCTGAGGTGTCCTTGCATCTGAATACTGTCTTCGAATTCCATGTTTCTCACAGTAGTCAACAAATACGTTGGAAGAAAATTCTCCACCCCGGTCAGATCTTAAGCATTTTAATCGATGTCCACTTTTATTTTCCACCATCTTCCTAAAAATTTTGAATCTCTCAAATGCTTGTGACTTGTCATGCAGGAATTTTACCCAAGTCATTCTTGAGTAATCATCTACAAACAACATGAAATACCTTTCTCCGGCCAATTTTCTTGTCCTTGTTGGCCCAAATAAGTCTGTATGTACAACTCCAAAGGTCTTGAGGTGTTATATTCTTTTATTTTAAAGATGATTTTTTCTTTCTTACCTCTGACACATTCATCACAAAATGTGCTTACTGGTTTTATGATCTGAGGTATGTTTCTCACATACTGGTTCTTGCTTATCTTAACCAGATTGTCAAAATTCACATGGCCTAATCTCCAGTGCCACAACCATCTTTCATGAACCTATCCTATCATGCATTGGGACTCATAGCATTCCTTGAGATTGTAGACATTGCCCTCTATTCTCTTTCCTTCTGCTACCACCTGATCGATACTCTTCTTCCTTATCTAGCCACTAGTAGAGTTAAATGAGAGCTTGTACCCTTTGTCACACATTTGACTTACACTCAGTAGGTTATGCTTCAAATCTTCCACATAGTACACATCATGAGCCTTGAGCTTTCCATCAATATTCAGTGTAACCTGGCCTTTGATCTCGATGGAGGAGTTGTCACCAAAACATGTTGAACCACCATTCCAATCATCAAGCTTGATGAAATTTTTCTTATCTCTGGTCATATGATTTGAGAAACCACTATCAACTACCCATAAATTCCTTCTTCTAGCATGTAGAGCAGTCTATACAATTAGGCTAGACTCTGTCTTGTTTTTCTCCTTCTCTACCCAAACCGGTTTCTCTTCTTTCTTTTCCTCTTCTGTCACTTTGTGTTCCAGTTTTGTTTCCAAATTTTCATTCGGTACAATTCTCTTTTGCTTGTTGGTTCTTAGCTAACAAAACCTTGCTATGTGACCAAAATTTTGACACTTATAGCATTCACATTAGCACTATAAGATGCACTTAATACATTCTTGTAGGACATTTTCATATTACTCCTACATTCATAACTCTTGTGACCAAACTCATTGCAATTATAACATATGACATTTGTACTTTGTAATGTAGAAAATGAGTTTCTACTCTCAAAACTAGGGTTGACATTCATTTTCCTACAAACCGAACTTATTACACCGGTGACAATAGCCATTAAAATTTGGAACATACTGGTTAGGTTGTCTTGAATCTGCAAACAAATTCCTCACTAGGGGTCTTCCTTTCATGCTTCTAACCCTTGTGAATCCTTCATGATCAATACTTGCATTTCTCCTTGAATCTGCATATCGATGCATTGAGTGTGGTCTCTGGTTCATTGATTGAGTATACCGGTTTGTGTGGCAGCTTCTAGCAGCATCTGCATATGTCTCTTGTCGGTATCCTTGCCTACCTTGAATGTCTTCTTCTCTTCACCCTTATTTGAAGAAGTGAATTGTATCTCCTTATCAGATGTGTCTTTTCTGTTTGAACTTTGACCTTGTTGAAAACCTAAGCCAATGGTATCTTTGGATTGCTTCTGTTTGCTTAGCATCTTGTCCAGGGCTTCAGTGCCGCCTTCAAATTTATTTCTCACTTTTATTTCTTCCTGAATTTTCTCTAAATTCTTCCAGATTTTTACTATTTCTTCTTCCAAATTCTGATGTTCCTTTTCCTTTTCACTCAGACCGGTACTAGTGACTTCACACATCCTCTTGGCCTCTTCCAACTAGAGTTTTAAATTTGTGATTGTTCTCTTGGACTCTTCAAGAGATTGCTCCATCAATTCTTGTTCTTCAGCTACAACTCTTTTTACCTTCTTTAAGTCTTTTCTTGTTTTATTATCTCATCTAAGGCACTTAATGAGTTCTTCTTCAAGGCCTACTTCTCCTTCTTGCTCTTCCTCTTCTGCTTCTTCAGGTACTGGTACCTCTTGAGCCATAAAAAGGTTTTCTCTAAATTCATCTCCACTGCATCAGTCATCTGAGGCACTTTCCTCATATGTGGTATCATCTTCATGTGTGTAAAGACTTCTTTTCTTTCGGTAGCCTTTCCTACCATTCCGGTAGACATTTTTCTTCCTATCCTTTCTAAATGATCTGCTACCACTTGATTGATCATCTTCATTATTATCACCATAAGGACATTTAGCAGCAAAATGTCCAATCTTTTTGTAGTTGAAATATTTCAAAGGAATCTTTCCTTTATATTTGACTGAACCTATCTTGAGTCTTTTGACAAAGTTTTCCATGATGTCATCAAAGTCTTCACTGGTTGCATCACGAGAAAATTATTCTTTTCCTTTTTTTGAAGTCTTGAAAGTAGCTTCTTTCTTCACAACATTGGTATCGACAGTTCTCATCTCATAAGCAATTAGTGAGCCATACAACTCATCCATTGTAAAGACTTTCAAATCTTTTGCTTCTTCTATTGCTGAGATCTTTGTATCATACTTAGATGTAAGAGATCTAATTGCTTTCTTCACTACCACCTCATCTTTTATTTCTTCTCCAAGCCCTCTAATGGTATTTGTTGTTTCATCAACTCTTTGGAGATAGTCAGCTATCTTCTCTTCATATTTCATCTTCAAACCCTCAAGCTATGCTCTCAATGTCTACAACTTGGCTTCCTTGACTTTAGCATTGCCTTCAAATATCTTCTGCAACTTGTCCTAAGTTTCCTTGGCAGAAGAGCAGTGCATGAATTTAACAAACTCATTATCAGACAACCCACTAAGAATGGTATTCTTAGCTTTAGCATTGTTCTCATATTCCCTCTTAGCATCTGGATCAATAGCGGGGTTATTAGGAACTATATATCCATTTACAACCGACATCCATACATAACAACCTAGAGAGGATATATAGGTTTCCATTATTATACTCCAAAAGGCATAGTTGACACCATCAAACATAGGAGCTTTTGAGGAGGCGGATTCATTTCTTTCCATTGTGAACACTTGACACAATCTACCTAAGTTAGAGAAATATTTTGATAGAACAAGGTACCTAGTCTCTAATACCAATTGTTGGACACAATGGATCACTGAGAGGAGGGTGAATCACTGATTTAAACTCTTTTTATTCAACAAGGAGATACCAATAATATATGAAACAAACTGAGTGCTAACCGGTAACTTAAACAATGTAAGCAGAATATGTAAAAGGAGTTTCTAAAACATTAACCTATCACATTCACCAAAATACATCACACAAAACCAGATCTATACGAGGAAAACCCAATGTGGGAAAAACCTCGGTGAGAATAGCTATTGGAGATCTTCTACTCCAATCTAGCCTCACAATGAATCTTTGATTACAATATTTAGGGCACCAACCCAAGGAGAACCAACCCCTGATTTATGAGCACCAACTCAAAGGAGTACCAACCCCTACACAATTTATAGGCTACAACCTAAAGGAGATACAACTTAGTGAAAATAATATAAAACTTAGATATACAAATGAAATCACTATTGCAAATGAAGTTTTGCAACCTTACAATATTCTCCTCTGTCGGTTTCAACCTTACCAATCTATATACTCTCCACTCACTTTGCAACTTGACTTTGCTGATCACTTTTCTCAATCCCCTCTCACAATGAATTTCTTTTGTCAACTCACACTTGATCACTTTTTAATCAGACACAACTTCTGTTGGATTGTCACCTCTGTTTTCAATGCACTCTCTACCAGTTGTTCCTTATACCGGTTTACTCTGCTTCTCCTTATCGATCAATACTTCACTCATTATCACTTCAAGTGTTTATCTCTTTGGCTCCCAACAATTTCACACTTTTCTTCACACTATAAAAACAACAATCATAGTATCAAGTCATCATATTTAAACTTTTCTTTCCCGCAAAGAATCAATTCAAACTTGGGGCAGTTAGGGTTTCCTTTACCCGACACAATCTACATGAGATCTGATCCAATCTATCTTGGATCAATTACCTGTACTATAGCAATGAATCTTTACACATTTTCCATTATCCTATGCATACTTTCTAAAGATAGCAATCTCATACATGATTTCTACCTTGAAATCTGTCGGCTCATAAAAATCTCAGCTGTTTCCTTCTTGAGTTATTCTTGCAATCTAATTCCTTTGCTTCAATCCAGGTGGCAACTACTCCCTGATCTTCCTCTATTATTCTTTCTTTCTCGAGCCACATCAATCAATTACAATCCCATGGATTTTGTCTGTTTCATTAATATCGACTAACTGTTTCAACAACCATGTCAATGGAGGCTTCACTAACCTTTGCATGTTTTCCACCTCAGCTCCACATGGAATCACAATAGTCATACACTCAACTTACCGACACTTAGTCAATTTACACTTGAACATACATCAAATTCATACAGGTACAGGCCTTTTATCGATGAGACCTTCTTCTCCTACTATCCGGTAGTGCACACTACATGGGTAGCCTATCTTCACCTCTGGTGATTTGTGATTACTTTGAACATTCTGCCTCTTCATCATAAATATGAAGCCAAACTGCAGACTGATTATCACTCAACATGCTCACACACACATGCATCTCACCTCATACTAGTGAAGTCACTGATAGTCTCAATAACTACTTGTCTTCCACCATACTAATACATTCTTCTTCATACTGGATGACATACCTCTACCGGTAGCCTGCTTGCAATAGCGATTGACATCAATGACAACTCAATGCCAACAAATGGTCTGCAAGTTGTAAGGCACAACACTTCAATTAGGTCATTGCATGCATTGTTAGACATATATAATCATGAATATAAAAATAATAACAAATCAACCTATTGCCTTCTAAAAGATGCGAGTATAGACTTGCTCTCAGATTTGTCTAAGCAATACTAGTAACTAGACTACACCAAGACAAAGGATATAATCTATATGAGCACAAGAATAAGCTAAATGTATGCAAGATTAAGATAGATGGATGAATATTAAGCTAGATGAATGAATAATAATCTATATGAATTCAAGCAATCATAATTAAACTAAATATGCAAAAAAGATAAACTAAGATGCAATAATCTCAAAGCACAATATCTTCAATGACTCCAAAGCAAAAACTGCATAATAACAATAAATCTCCAAGGTGTTTTGAATGAGAGATGAAGGCTGAATTTATAGAGACTCGAAGAGAGACCGACGATTAAGATAGATTAGCAACGAGTGGTTGAGATTATTAAAGAAAAAACACATTTTAGGATAATTGAAATAATTGAGAGATTAGATTTAGTTAATCTTGAGATAGATTCCAATTCTAACTTGATTGAATGCATTCAAATGATAAGTTTGAGTTTGCATTGTAGATTAAATTTATTTGATTCCATGCACTTGAGATAAAAATTGGTAATTCCATGCACTTTTCTTTAATTTGTTAAAGATTTTTATTTAGAAAAATCCTTTTCAATGCAACTGAACTTCTTTTCTCCGAAGCTTTGAGTCTTAATTTTAGAGAAAATGATTAATTCAATTTAATTGCTTTTCTGATTTTCAAGTTATCTCAATTTAGAAATAGAAATATCTTAAGTTTGATTTCTTCTCTCAATTTAATTCTTTTCTTTTGTTTTCAATTAAACTCTTTCTTTTGCAAATTAATTCCTCTTTTTGTGATAAATCTCTTTTTGTAAATTAACTCCCTTTTTTATGATTAATCTCTTTTTGTAAATTAATTCATTTTTTTTTATGATTAATATCTTTTTGTAAATTAATTCCTTTTTTTATGATTAAATGGCAAATTTATTAATTAATTAAACATGCTAGGATATTTAATTAAATACATAGGATAATTGATCAAAATGATTTACTTGGAATGATTTAATTAATTAAATAAATATTTAATTAATATTGAGTGATTAACTTGCCATCTAACATTAATGATTAAAGAATTAATTAATTAGGTGCTCAAGGTTGATTTAATTGCCTTTGGTTAGGACCTTGGTGATGTTGTCGAGATTAGGGGCCCATGGTTTAGGTGACCATTTTTAGGGAACTACATTTGCCCCTCTTTGAATTAATGTGTGAGCAACGCACTGGTTCAAAGAATAGTTGATGTCAAATAGATATCAATTCTGAACTTGATGGATCACAAACCAATGAAGAGTGAGATGTTCAACTTGATTTGAAGTGATGAAACTGAACAGATTGATTAAAGCGATATCAATCCTGAACTTGATTGAACAAGAATTGACAAAGAGAGAGATACCATTCTTGAACTTGATTGATCAAGAAACAAGCATCAATCTAGAATTTGATCGAACTAGATTGAGCGATAGACGCAATTGATTCCAAACTTGATTCAACAAGAATCGACTGAGCAAGAGATAAAACCGATTCTTAAATTGATTGAACAAGAATCGATTAGCAAGAGAAAATGTCCAACTTGATTTGATGTGATGAAATTGAACATCAATTTGAAGATTGATTCAGATAAGGACAAAAAAATGATATTCCGCTAGAGATTTCTTTATTTGACATCAAAGAATCTCAACTTGATATGACATGATTTAGTTAAGATGCCCCCAGTAACAAGGTTTAGTTGATTTTCTTTGTTTGGAAAGATTTTTTTTTGGCTCGACATTGGATGAAGACTTGAAAAATTTTCTTGACTTTTGATGATGACGATCATTGAAAAGATCTAATGAGTATGCCCCCTCGGGAGCGAAATTGAAAGATAGCGAGGGTACAACGATTCTAGGCAATTTTTAGCGATGATAATTATTTGAGCACGAAGATTGATGTTGAAGAATTAACATCAGATTTGATTTGAGAATTTAAATTGAGATTTAGAATTGAAGTGAGTGCAAAATGATTCAAAAATTGACTTGAGGATGAAAGTGCTAAGTGGTCAACGTTGTGAAATTTCGACTAGAGAATTGATGTCAGATTTTGATTTCGATCTCGAAAATGGACTCAGGATAGTCAATTTAGCTTAGGGTACAAGTTTAATGTCCATCGGAACAAGTTGAAAATGAGGGTTTGGGCTATATAAGGGGTTCAATGTGTCATTTTCACTTCATTGTTACCTCTCAAAGTTTAAAAATTTAAAAAACCTTTTGCAAAGAAAAATGGTAATTCCGAATCAGGGGCATCGATTTGAGCGCTAGAGAAGAGATAATCGATCGTGAAACTACAACCCAATAGTAAGTGATCGATCTTCAGCCTATGCATTTCTTATTTTTAAAATTTTTGTTGAATGTTTGCAATTTATTTTTCGTTCAAAGTCATTTTCATCATTTTATTGTACAGTTCAACACGTTTTCTTGTATGAGTAATCTATCTTTTGGTAGTTTATCATTTGGACAAGTAGGGTTTATCATCTAGTGTTATCCCATGAAACATATGAAAAAGTATTAAATTGTCGTATGAGACGGTTTACTCGTTCGACATGTATTTTTGGCTTGTACGAGTTTTTGCTTGTCTGTGAAAACTCGTATAAAAAATAACAAGCATTTTTGAGAGTGTAAACATCAATTTTTAATTTTGAATGTTGTATATTTGGATTCTATAGCATGTTTATCACATTCTTAGCGCAAATTGGATCATGTACTTGACAATTTGTATGTTCGATTTTGCAGATTCAGTTTCCTGATATTCTTTTTCGGTGTACATTTCTGCTGACAATGAGGCTTGTTCGTGAGTTATCAGATGTAGAGAGCTCATATTGGTTTGTGTGGATTCAGATACCTATTATAGATGCTTGATATCCATGTGAGTCACGGTATGTTGACTGTTTTAATCGAGCATTTTGATTCAGAGCATAACACCTTTTATTTACCAGTTGGAGAGATGACCATCTTGCCAAAGGATATATAGAGGATTTTGAGGATTCCATTCACTAGAGATAAGGTTGATTATGATTCTACTCCACGACTAGGTATTTTGGCATTGAGATGTATATTCCATGATGAGACTATTCTTGAATGCACTATTACGTGGGATGATTTGATGAGAAGATATGGCACATAGTAGCCTTTGGCATGTGTTCTGGTAGGTATGATTGGTTGTTTTGCAATGCCTGATAGAGGACAATAGGGATTTCTATATGGATGGGGTAGAATGCTTGAGAGGTTGCTGACTCATCCTATGAGATTAGGGTGGGGATCATGTTTACTTGCTCATATGTATCATGAGATGCATGAGATTATGTATCAGGAAGGGATGAGCATGGCAGTAGGTGTTTTCATTCTATAGATATGGGCATGGGAGCACATCCTAGTATGCAGACCTATTGTAGATGATTCGAGGGAGGCACACCAGCCTATTGTATGTCGTTATTAAGGTTATGTTACTTAGCCCCATATAGGCAATACTGACTATTGGAGGAGGCAGTTGGATGATCTGATTGCTGTAGTATGGAGACCGCATAGGGGTCTAGAGCCGTGGGATGATTGGAGAGCTCAAAGGAAGGACATGTTCATGACTTGACCTCTCATTGGTAGATTAGTGTCTATCATCAAGCGATTTGTAGTATCTAGGGTGATGAGGCAGAATGGGAGACCACAGAGTATATCCCAGGAGTTCACAACATATGCTAGATATGGGGAGGAGGAGAGACGAGGATGGGCATCGGGACTATTATATGCACTGAACATGGAGTTAGCGGGTTTACAACCACAAAGATGGGATTAATTAGAGGATGTAGTAGATGCGGGTGCATTGCCCTAGTACAGAGATTGGTTTTAGAGACATCCATTCCCTCAATTTATAGATCTGGGAGAGAATTCACCTCTTATAGAGGAGGTTGAGGATGAGGCACCAACACAGGCACAAATACCAGGTCAGGTACAAGGACAAAGAGTGGATGTACCTAGGTGGGTAGGAGGTGATCCTGGTACTAGTAGAAGCATGGTACCAATAGGAGTTAGACAACAACAGAGAGGGGAGGGTGGATCCTTAGGAGCTATTAGGGTTGAGGCTGGTAGTGCTAGGGAAGCAGAGGGTGGAGGTGAGGAGGAGAGAGTGACTCCTAGGAAGGTTAGACAGCAAAGAGATGAGCAAGGAGGTGAAGAGGGAGATGATGGGAGAGAGAAAGGAGTACCATACGTCGTACGGTCTTTGAGATTGAGGTTGATAGGTTTGCAGTCACATTTGACAGTGGTGCAAATGAAACTTGCAGAGCGAGACCGACAACTTAGAGAGGTTAGAGCATAGCGAGAGGTTTTGAATCAGATGAGTTGTGCAACCTATTATGTCACAACTTATAGTGTAGCGGTCCTAGTAGCGCAATAGGTTGTTCTATATTCTCAGTATATGGCTCGGTCTGAGGGAGCTAGGGCACTCGAACATGAATTCGGTCAACAGGCATCACCTCCTCCACCCGAGGATGAGGGAGAGGTAGAGAGATAGATTTATTATATCTCCTAGATTTTGTTATATACCCCATTTTTTGTAGCCTATACGATTCTTTCTCCGATGAGACATTGTATTTGATAGTTGATATCATTTGTGCTCTTAGACATTGAGATTATGATGAGATATATGAGCTCTTGATTTGATTTCATTGTACTTGTGTTGATTGATTATGAGATGTATTTCTATATGCTTGATTATATATGTATGTATATCTTTTTAGTATGGATGTATGTAATGCAGATGAATATGGATGTTGTTTTTTTGTTTCTTCTTTTTCATATGCAAATAAATGATGAAAATGAGTAAAGAGTAATGCAAATGTTTATTTTTAATGCAATAGTATGAATGCAAATGAGTATATAATAAAATGTATGGATCTATATAAGATGCTCATGTATGCAGCTAACATCTCAATACACAAGTACTCAATTAGAGAAACAATGATGAAAAAGAGATCAGTTAGCTAAGAAATGATGATTGCTTCAGATTATCATTCAAAAGATAAAGAGATCATTGTTATCATACTGAAATCACCTGAAATGCATAAAATTTAGAATGAATGCAAATTAAACTAGTCATTGGCTTTGGTATGCTTAATTTTTATCACTGAGTGTTTTACAAATAGATCAGGCAAAATAGAGTTCCTTTCTTTTCATATGCAATATTAATTATGTTGTCTGCAATGACCTTTTTTTTGTTCATATCCTTGGACATATTATGCATGCATCTAGATTGCACATTAAAGAAATTCCATCAAAATAGAAAAAGAAATGACTCCAACCTCCCTATAGCATATAAATAAGTGAAGTCGAGGTATGTGTGGTGATTTCACCTTGATGTGAAGGTACTTATCATAGACACCTAGCTGATTAGATGTTTTTAGATCATCAAAACCATTCCTACAAGAAGAAAACAAAGAAAAGTATTATGCCCCCAATCCTTGCTCCTCTTAGTCAAGATAGACTTCCTCAAGTTACTTAGAGGGAATAGAAATAGAAAACCAATGGAAAAGAAAACACAGAAAGAAAATTTCAATCATATCTCAAACAATTTAGTGATTATTTTTAGTAGTCTTGTTTTTCTTGTTTACTCAGTGATAAAACTCTTCAGTAGTTTGGAGACAATTGAATGACTCAGAGTGGATGACCTAGTACTACCGACATAAATATTACTTGGTTGATACTGCTTAGGACATGTAAATTTATCAGTCAATTACCCTAAGACTAGGACATTGATCGGTTTCAAGCCATGAAGATTCCAAAAGAACCTGGATCTCACAAAAGCAACTAAAAGATAAAGCAAAAATGCAACACTTCAGTATAGGAGATAAGACGAACTAGGATGAAATCCAACAACCATACTGATTGATGTCATTGTTTTGATTTGATCATTGATAGGAATGTCTAGTTTCAAAGAGTAAGTACCCCGTATAAGACCGATATGTCTGGTTTCGAGTGTACCCTTCCTTGTATAAGACACGTTGATGTTTGATAGAGTTTGATAGATTGATTAACAAGACATGTGATAAGTTTGATTGCAGACCTTGAGAGTTTGTCTGTGGTTGATTTGGTTTGAAGGATGGTCTATGCTTTCTTGCTTTGATTTTATTATATTTTTTTTAATTTTTAGGATTTTGTTTAGGACATTTTATGATTTTTAGGATTTTTTAAGGACATTTTATGATTTTAAAGATTTTTTCAGGACATTTTAGAATATTTAGGATTTTTTCAAGACATTTTATGATTTTTAGGATTTTTTCAGGACTTTTTAATAATTTTTATGATTTTTTCAAGACATTTTATGATTTTTAGGATTTTTTATGTCCGATGCTGGATCGATGCGGGCGGATGCATGCATCGGTGCAATGGATGCCTGATGGTTTACTCTTCAAGGGCAGTTCATCAGGAACCAGTTTAATGAGGGGTCGACCTCGGATAGCTTAATCTGGTGGGCCCTTACTATTCTAAGGGTAGCGGGCTGATTAATTGACGAAAGGACATTTTATGATTTTTATGATTTTTTCAGCTATACCCCTAGTATGCAAACCTATATGAAATGATGATCTGCAAAATGCATGTGGAGATAATGAATTTTTGATATGATCTATGATAATGCAATATGCATGATGAAGATGCATTTCCTATTCAAACAAGGATGACCATGTTTGTTCACCATTTTGTAATACACCAATTGAATTGGAGGTACAAACATTTCATAGATAAGTGGTCAATGGATCCTTAAGGTCCCTTAGAACATCCAAATTAACACACTTAGTGACTAGGATTTACAAATGGAGAGGCGAAAAAATTCTTCATAGATTTTTGAAACTTTGATCTTCTTTTGCCCATGTGAGTGAAAATGAGTTAACTCCTGCTCTTGTGTTTACTAAATATCCTTAGCACCCTATATGACTAGCTACATGGATTATTCTAACTTCAAAATCATCCCGAATAAAGCCTTGCTGCCAGCAAGCTTTTAGAGCTCTGACGAGGTTATAGACTACAATCTCTCAAATATTGTCCCGTTGCCAACATATGTTCATAGCCCCGATGGAGTTACTCGCATGTTCCCATAGTCAATCTTTTTGCTGCACTTGTATGTGTGATATTTCAGTTATATATCATTTCTCTTTTGCCTTGAGATAAATATTTGACATAACACTTTTTTTTTAATTTTCTTGCCTTGACTTGTAAGTAATGAAACCTACTTGGGTGTGAGAATTACAATGGCGCTGAAGTAGAATTTTAAAATTTTCACTAGTCATATGATCAACTAGGTGTCTAGAATGAATTAGAGATTTTATTAATGTGTTTGAGATATAGAAATTGATAGATTTTGGGTTAACAAGTCTCAAATAGTGAAATCACTACCCAACCATAAGTAAAGCATCGTCATAGGGTAATGTTAAAATTGAATGACCTTATGACCTCAAGGACTTCATGTCTGAATATCTAAGAAAGGAGACGACCCTTGTTTGTCTTGAATACAAACAAATGATAAACGTGGATAGTTGCCTTGTTTTATTGATGCTTCTATATGCAAATGTAGAAATTTTCTGAATGCGATGCATTTAAAAAACATATGCAATGCAATGCTTTGAATAAAATGATATGCAATGCATAAGCAAAACCTAAACTAACCCAACCCTAAATATAATATCGTTTAAGGTGCATGTTGTTCATAGGGTGAGGGAGTTTTGTGTAGGTAGTTCATTGGTCTAGCATAAAGATGTCTTTCCATGAAGGACTCAGCTAAGTGTACATGTCCAAAATCTCCAATGTTGATTTCCTTAGTTTTTGGATTTAGTGATAAAACTAGGGTAAAGTCTTATGCAAAGGATTGGATAAGGGGGATGAAAGGATGAAAAAGAGGTGTTGGGTGATGGACCAGATATTGAAAGTTTGGTGCATGAGTGAATGGAAATGTTGGAGGGATCAACATTGACACACATCTTGAGGGATGGTGGATTGATGGAGGAAAAGTGGATCCCAGATTTTGAGATACGGATGGAGGATCAACTAGGGATTTTGGGACATAAGGATCCAAAATGGATAAAAGAGGTGATGGAGAAATAGATTTAGAAGGTTTGAATGGAGGAAAAATAGTCTTGGATGTTGATTCAGATTTTTCTTTAGACTGTTGTGCTTCAAGGAGATGCTTAGGGATCCACATGGTTTTTGATTTTTCATGCTTTTGCAATTTCTTGGAACGCATTGCTTCTACAAGTGCCTTTGCTTTATTGTGCTTTCTTTTTCTCAGTGGGCCTTTGCATCCTTTTAGATGGAGGGAAGGTGTGTGCAGATGTATGCCTTTGTTGATCCTGCATAAGGGATGGAGGGATATAGGTTTTGGTATTATGGATGACTTTGTCATCTATTGCATTGGTTTTGTCATTGATGTCAACACTTATGTTTTAAAAGTTTACATTATGTTCACTCGTATGGTTAGTGGCTTATGCACAGTCACCAGTATGTGTTCACCAACAGGTTATATTGTTCATCGGCAAAAATGATGACTTGTTATCACTGGAGATCATTTGGTTATGTCGAAGACATGGATTGGATGTTTGGTTTTGATGTTTTACTTATTGGTCTAATCAGGTTGATGGATTTGTCTTTACCAACAAATAGGTCTAGGTTATGGACCGGTACTCCAGATCAACACGACACGTTATGGAGATGATTTATTGATTGGTAAATGTATTGAGTTGACATGTTGTATCGCATCAAGACTTATTTTTAATTGATTTAATTGTAATATCTTTAGTGAGTTGACCTATACATTTGGTCTTAGGTTTTGTATAAATGATTGTAAGATCTTATTGAAGATGGGGATATGGTTATGGTATTCAAATATTGAAAAGTGAAAATAAGCAAATCCTTGTGCGAATCACACAGACATTATTTGAAGGTTGAAGGAAGGTTATGAAGGTGTTTTGACACTCATGTTCAGAGCTTTACTGGTACTGAATCCAACATTGGAGATGCTATTTTGAGCAGTACATTATCATTGGATTTAACCATCCAATTGTGTAGTTAGTGTGACTCCTATTTTGTGATTGAGCAGTGAGCTCTAGGTAGTTGGCCTTTCTACATGTGCAGACCCCATTTGTATACACATACTATCTGCAGTAGTATCATCTGATTGTGGGTAAGGTTTCCCAGTGTAGTTTTTCCCTTACCGAGTTTCCATGTCAAAATCTTTGTGTTATGTGTTGTGGATGTTGGTTCTATTTTTGTTTCATGCATTAAGTTAAACCGGTACTTCTATATCTATTAATTTGTTTTACCGACACTTAAGTTTGGTTTACCAACATTTAAGTTTAAGTGGGAATAATTATCATTTGATTACAATTTATTGACAACTGGTTCACAACTGATTCACCCCCCCTCTCAGTTGTCCTTCCCGGGACCTAACAATAGGGTCCTAAAATGGATGGGAGAGATGAAGGGGAAGGTGTGTACCTAAATTTTGGTTTAGTAGGGATACCAACATTTTGAGGAATGTTATTGAGGCCATGGCCCTTAATATTTTCTTTAATATGGAGGGGTTCTTGCTTGTGAAGGTCCACCCCTTTGTGTTTATAAATATTTTGACTTTTAGGATCATGAGAGGGATTTGTAGGCATGATGGATGCTTGAGGTGAAAATGGAGGATTATGACAAGGAGATGAAGGTATACTTTGATATTGACATGGAAGAGGACCGTTGGATAGAGTAGGAAGGGTGTTTGACTCTTCATTTTGAATAATATTATTTGAAAAGGTGGAAGAGGCATCATGATCTTACTTAGGAAGGATGCTTTTCTCTTGAGATGGAAGGGGATCATCATTGAAGAAATGGAAAGGTATAATGGGATCCTCATGGGATTCTAGGGAGGTAGGATATTTTTCAACCATTGGATGGGATGGCCCTTGAGATAGCCCTTGAGGGTCAACATGAAAAGTTTCATCATTAGGTTCATTATTTGAGGGATATGATATGGATTATTGTTGAGAAGCCTTAGGAGATGGAGGCATCATGGAAGAGAGGGAGGCTACATGTGGGCCATTGCTACACATTGGTTCATCATTTTGATCATGCTTGGTAATGATATTTGGTTTCTCTTTAGGTGAATTATTATGATCTTCAATTTTAATAACAACATCATCAAGGAGGTCTTGAATTTTATATTTTAATTTCATATACATTGAATTCTTATGTTTGTTATGCCTATGGTATGCACAATAATTAATCAAAATTTCACATCCCCATGTGGTCTTTTTAGGCAATATGATAAGATTGTGCTCAAGAAGCTCTTCCAAAGGTAATTCAATAGATTTCCCCAAGGGTGTAAACTATCTATGTAGGGGATATATGTCTTTTTGTCTTGGTGAAGGTGTTTTGTGATCTTGTATGAGATTTGGCTTTTAATTTTCAATTACTTTCTGTTCCACCTTATGTAATTGTTTTCGCATTTCTTGAAGTCTTGTGTTCTTAATACCATGAAATTTTATCTCAAGAGGGGTCATTGAATCTTTTCATTGAGCTTGAATGTCATATATTTCTCTCTTGAGATGTTGAATTTGTTGGGCCAAGGTAGCCATGGGCTTCTTACTTTTTTCAGAAATTTTAGAAGAGCTTCTGGTTTGAATAGGCATTTATAACTGATGTGACTGAGAACTAGATGTGATGCAGAAGTTAATATCAAATTGAAGCTATTTTTTCATTTGATGTAGTGATTTTAGAGAAGTGACTAAGACTCAGTCTGGTTTCAGGAATGATCTATCCTGTATAAGATGTGATCTAGGTAACTTAGTTTAATTTAGTTTGATAAGTAGTTGATTGAATTAGCTGAAAGATGATTGACAAAATCATGCAACACACCGGAAAGGGTACACTATCAAGATTGTTTATGTTTAGAATTATGATGACTAGATTTATGTTCACTGTAGACTGATTTAAGAAAGTATGATAGTTTTGGAAAATTGTGTAGACAGACAAGTTTCTGAACTGACAAAAATAAAAAATTCGTATGATAGAGTTTTATGACCCAGACGAAAATTTAATAGTTCTCAGATGATACAGGCAGTTTCTCATACGAGTTGCTTCCTAAACTCACACGATAGTTTAGTGCTCTACAAATGACAATATGATGAGGTTGATGATTATTCATACGACAATAGACTAAAGACCAGATGACATTATTTTAGTAATAGAATGATAGTTCTGTATACCCGGATGACAATTATGCTAGGGCCAGACGATAAACTGATGGGACCAATTAAGACTCATACGACAATAGGCATATAGCCAGACGATAATTCAGTAGACTCATATGATAGTGGACTAGACAAAGATGAGATTCTGACAGACAAAGTTTTGACGACTGACATAGACCAAATTTTGACTAGGACAAAGTTTTTGATGACTGACAAAGACTGATTTTTGACACAGACAGAGTTTTGATCACTGAATTGTTTATTATTTTCTCCAAATTCAGTATTTCAGTTTCAGTTTCAAGGATGAAAATACAGTAAACACGTAAGATGTATAATGACTTCAAGCACAACACGCCAACCCTATGAAAGTTGGCTTAGAGAAGAAAACCTTTTCTTGGAGACTCAGGTACACACACAATAGCTAATCAGAATACGATCACTAAGTCTCACACAATGGATTCTCAATATCATATTAGCCGACTCCAAATGCTAATGGGGGCATGAAATGGCAAGTATCTTGGGAGAGTTACTATCTCTCTTGTACAAAGATTATCCCCCTTTCAGAGGTGAATCGGGTAGCCTCTATCTTATAGTTCTTAGTTAGGAATACCATTCAAAATTAACCCTTGAAGTCACACAAGAATGATTGAGGCCTATAGCTCGACAAGGCATCAACACAAGATGTAGTCATGCAAACGTGATTGAGACCACAAGGCCCTATAAAATGTCCGATATGAGAGATCTCAAAGAGAAAACTCAAATAATCCCATCCTCTGAGACTTTAATCACCAGAGACCTATTTATTATAGTGAGTTGGAATGCTCAAGTCCAGCTATACTCACTTGGGTCGTTCTCATAAGGTGATTACTTTTTCCCACTGTGACAGGCCCGCTAAAGGCACACAAATATAAAATTTAGAAAAAGCTTCAAGGATCTAGATTTCTAATTGTCTGTGCACACAAGAGCATACTCTCCTACCTCATATTTTTCTTAAAACACAAAAGATAGATTTGTTCATTAATCACATATCAATTTAAGTGCCTAAAAAATGAATTTAAATAATACACGATATTCACTTGAATCCCCTTAGGCAACTTGCAAAAAAAATGAATCAGTAGCCATATTGTTTTTGTATGACAAGCATATTCTTCGACAAGCATTCTACAAAAACTGATTAGGCTATCAAAATTTTTCAAACAAATAGACAACAAGCTAGGGTTAGCATTAGTACCATAAAAATTCAATGAGAAAAACCCTAAGAATGCAGTCTATTTTTAATACAAAAACTTAGAATACCATACGAGTATTCTCACCGAGCTGTATGATAATTCGCGATGGACCATACGATACCTGCAGTTTGTCGTTCGAGCCTCCCTGAAAACTCGTACGAGTTTTTGAAGAAACTATACGAAAAAAAATCAAAAAATAAATCTAAAAAATAAAAGAAAGTTAATCTGCGAGGCTGAAAGATGTAGTCTTCTGCCCCATGATGGGTGCCAAAAATGTGTGTGTGAAAAGTGGATAAAGGTCTACAAGCTATAAGATACAACACTTCAATTAAGTCATTGCATGCATGGTTAGACAGATATAATCATGAATATAAAAACCATAACAAATCGACCTATTGCCTTCTAAAAGATGTGAGTATAGACTTGCTCTTAGATTTGTCTAAGCAATACCAGTGACTAGACTACACCAAGATGAAGGATTTAATGTATATGAGCATAGAAATAAACTAAATGTATGCAAGATTAAGATAGATGGATGAATATTAAGCAAGATGAATGAATAATAAGCTATATGAATTCAAGCAATCATAATTAAACTAAATTTACAAAAATGCTAAACTAAGATGCAATAATCTCAAAGCGTAATGTCTTCAATGACTCCAGAGCAAAAACTACATAATAACAATAAATCTCCAAGGTGTTTTGAATGAGAGATGAAGGATGAATTTATAGGGACTCAAAAGAGAGACCAACGATCAAGATCGATTAGCAATGAGTGGTTGAGATTATTCAAGAAAAAGCACATTTCAGTATCAGATTCAGTTAATCTTGAGATAGATTCCAATTATAGCTTGATTGAATGCATTCAAATTATAAGTCCGAGCCTGCATTGGAGTTTAAATTTATTTGATTCCATGCACTTGAGATAAAAATAGGTAATTCCATGCACTTTTCTTTAATTTGTTCAAGATTTTTATTTATAAAAAGCCTTTTCAATGCAACTGAACTTCTTTTCTTAGAACCTTTGAGTCTTAATTTTAGAGAAAATGATTAATTCAATTTAATTGCTTTTCCGATTTTCAAGTTATCTCAATTTAGAAATAGAAATATCTTAAGTTTGATTTCTTCTCTCAATTTAATTCTTTTCTTTTGTTTTCAATTTAACTCTTTCTTTTGTAAATTAATTCCGCTTTTTGTGATAAATCTCTTTTTGTAAATTAATTCACTTTTTAATGATTAATCTCTTTTTGTAAATTAATTTTTTTTTATGATTAATCTCTTTTTGTAAATTAATTCCTTTTTTTAATGATTAAATGGAAAGTTTATTAATAAATTAAATATGCTAGGATATTTAATTAAATAAATAGGATAATTGATCAAAATGATTTACTTTGAATGATTTAATTAATTAAATAAATATTTTATTAATATTGAGTGATTAACTTGCCATCTAACATTAATGATTAGAGAATTAATTAATTAGGTGCTCAAGGTTGATTTAGTTGCCTTTGGTTAGGACCTTGGTGATGATGTCGAGATTAGAGGCCCATGGTTTAGGTGACCATTTTTAGGGTATTACACCTATTATCAGCAAACCATGATAGATAATAATGGTGTAATATTTACTGATTACGTGCCAAGCCAAAAAGGTTTGCATTACAATCACTTAGTTATACAGACAAGATTACATTTTGACACTTTACTAAAAAGAGATCATGGCCCCCAAAAGTGGAGGTTGCCTATCGATGATCATTAAAATTTTTAGAGATAATAATGATAGTTCTGATACTTAATGTTAAGTACATATGCCAAGCTAACAAGATGAGAGGGGGGGGGGGGTGAATCATACAAACTTAATCTTCCATAAAAACAATAGATTCAACCTCGGTAACATATACTTCAGCAATATAACCAAAACTACTAAACATGCAAACTCATAAGCATATAAACATCATAACACTCATAACACTAGTTTTAACGTGGAAACCCAAATAGGGAAAAACCACTGTGGGATTTCGGACCCACTAAGAAATATACTCTTCTAGAGTATGCTCGGTTAAAAGCAAATCCTATTAAAGATTACAAACACATTGCTAGATGTGACCCGGTTAAGGGATTTCCCTCAGATCTGTTAGGATCTTCACTTTGTTAGAAGTGACCTTGTTAAAGGATTTCAAACACTCAATCAGAATGTCACCTTGCTAGAGGGTTTTACAAATAAGACTGTTAAGTCCATTCGGTTAAGAGATTTTCTGTCACTTTACAAAATAACAATAATAAAAATCTATGTGCAACTTCACATCTAAAATGCTAAAGCAGATTCTTATTTGCTCAATACAATCTAGTCATAAGACTTATCTTGTCCATCTGCTAGGCTCTATACTCTATTAATCAAACAGGTCTCCAAGCTTCTGTGCTCGGTAATCACTATGTAGCATCCTTGTGTATACACTTGCCCACATACATTGTTTATCAACAGTTCCTTATTTATAAATAATTTGCCAATCGCTTAATTTCCTTGATCACATTTCCCATGATCAATCATAGCCATCAGATCTTCAAACTTGACCAGGTTCAATGTATCCTTCGATCTGAAAATGTTTTACCCCACCTTGGAACTTGCATACATTTCTTGGAACTTGTGCTAGGGTATTGCAGTTCAATCTAAGCTATAGATCTTCCTGCCGATCTTCCTTTGCCATAGATCCTTAACAACCTTTATACATGATGTAATAATCATTTAATCATAGCCAACTCATCAGCTTCCTTCATTAAATAATGCTTTTATTCATTCAATGCATTTTGTTACAGCTTGGTTGCAACTTGGTAAATACTAAACTTCACTCAGTAGACATTCTGCCTCCATTAATCGATAGCGATAACCTTAGGATTTACTGAATAGGTTCCTTAGAGTTTACCGACTAGGTTCTTTGCTTGGTAACATAGTATAGTATTAACTTTACAATGAACAACATATGTAGGATATCAAAATAATCTAAACATCATGATCTCATCATTTTCTATCTCGGTAATAGTTGCCCATTGAATAACTTATTCCTCCCCTTATTCATCACATTCTTTCTATGTCTTTTACTGACATCTTTATACTCACCAAATCATACTTCTTAAGATATGGCAACATCATACTGAATTAGAAAATCAATTTCTTGACATCAATGACAAAATAATAATATTAAGATAGTAAACATCCTTAATCAGTTATATCCATAATCATCAACAACCTTCTCAATATCCATATAGAAATGCCAACAATCTCCCTTTGTCTGTAATAATGCCAACAATCTCCCCCTTTGGCATTGATGGAAAAACCAATTGATTTGACCTAATTGATTCGGATTGCTATGAGATTCTGACATGCTGAAATGCTCTCCCCTTGTCATTATTCTTCTCCCCCATACAATAGTCTTCTCCCCCTTTGAAAACAATGCCAAAAAATAAAGAACTAAAACATGATTTCTTCTGCTGAGAAGTGAATTCCTTGCTGTTATGTGTCAACTCAGTCTCGGTCAGAGCATTATGTCTTCAATTGCTATTCCCTGTTATTGTTTCCCACACACCTTTAGACAACCTCCTAAAGTGTTTAAATCAGCATCAACTCCTAAAAGATATTCTGTAGAGTCATCAAATTAATGCTTTCACCTAACTCGGTCAGTGAATAGAAGATAGGGGTGGGACCCCTAACTTACTTCTGAGATACTCAAAAGTGTCCCTTGGCAGTGGCTTGGTGAAGATATCTGCTATTTGTTACTTTGTGCTAACTTACTCCAACACCACTTTCTTCTCTTGAACTTCTTCTCTAAGATAATGATATTTGATAGAGATGTTCTTTGTCTTAGAGTGCATAACAAGATTCTTTGAAATGTTAATGGCACTAGTATTGTCACAGAATATAGTTACTGGCTTGGTAACTTTCTCATTTATACCTTCCAATAGTTGTTTGATCCATGCTATGTTGGTACAATTCAATGCTGCAGCAACATATTTAACTTCTGCTGTTGACTGTGAAACACATCATTGTTTCTTGATAAGCCAACTTACTAGTTTTTCTCCTAAAAAGAAAGCTCCTCCACTTGTGCTTTTTCTGTCATCAATGTTGCCTGCCTAATCAGCATTAGTATAAACTTTTAAATTAAAGTTATTTCCTTTCTGATATACTAAGCCATAATCCTCAGTACCTTTCAAGTATCTTAAAGTTCTCTTGATTGCTGTCATGTGTGTTTCCTTGGGATCTACAGAAAATCTTGCAACTATTCCTACTACATGTACCATGTCTAGTCTGCTGTGAACAACATATTGCAGCTTTCCAATCATAGATCGGTAAATTGTCTCATCAACAGATGTAGATTCATCTTTCTTTGATAGTTTACAGTTGGTAGTCATAGGAGTACTTACTGGTTTTGAATCCTCCATTCCAAATTTCTTCAGGATTTCCTTTATGCACTTGGATTGAGTAATGAAAATCTCATCTTTCATTTGCAGTATTTGTAAACCTATAAAATACTTTATCTCACCGATTAATGACATCTCAAATTCTTTGCTCATTTCATTTCCAAAGTTCTTGCATAAAGAGTCATTTCCACAAAAGATAATATCATCAACAAATATGACTGAGATTAGTATTCCATTTTCATCATTCTTCATGTACATATTACTGTTTTCACTTGTTCTTATAAAACCAATCTTGATTAAATAAGTGTCCAATCTTTCATACCATGCTCTAGGTGCTTGTTTCAGACCATATAAAGCTTTGTTCAATTTACATACCTGATCTTTATTCTTGTCTTCAACAAATCCTTCAGGTTGTTCAATAAAACCTTCTTCTTCTAATATACCATTCAGAAATGTAGATTTGACATCCATTTGATATACCTTGAAATTCTTGTAAGCAGCATATGGCAACAATGTTTTTACTCCTTCAAGTCTTGTCATAGGTGCAAAAGTCTCACCATAATCAATTCCTTCTTCTTGGGCATAACCTTTGCAAACTAATCTTGCTTTATTTCAAATGACCTCATTCTTCTTGATTTGATCAATCTCTTCTATCATAGCATTTATCCAATCTTCACTGTTAAATGCTTCTTTCACTATTCTCGGTTCAAATTCAGATATCAAACATGTGTTCCTGTCTCAGTTTGTTCCTTGTCATCATTGGATCATTCTTATCTCCTATAATCTGACTTGATGCATGATTCCTTCTGACATACTTGGCTAATACAGGCTTGGTGGGTTCTGTATGATCTTCTTCATCACTCGGTAACTGAATATCCTCTTTATTTTCTTCAATAGTTTTCTCGGTAGGACTTGTCAGTTGAACATAGACAAATTCTTCATAATCTTTTGGTTCTTTGGAGTTTCCTTCATCATTTCTTTCTGCAAATTCATCAATTTTCACATTTGAACTTTCTACTATTTTGTTAGATGATTTGATCAGACATTTAAACGCTTTACTTCTAGAAGAATAACCTAGAAATATTCCTTCTTCACTTTTCTGATCAAACTTTCCATTTCTATCATCTTTGTGTACATAACATCTACTTCCAAAGATTTTGAAGTAACTTACATTAGGTTTCTTGTCATACCAGATTTCATATGGTGTCTTCAAAGTTCCTTTCTTCAGTTGTATTCGGTTAAGGGTGTAAACTGCTGTGCTTACTGCTTCTCTCCAAAATGTTTGTGGCACTCTCTTTTCAATCATCAGGGTTCTGGCACAATCCACAATAGATCCGTTTCTTCTCTCAGCAATTCTATTTTGTTGTGGAGTTCTCGATGCAGAGACTTGTCTTTTTATACCATTATCATTGCAAAATAAGTTGAACTCATCAGATGTGAACTCTCCTCCTCTATTTGATCTAAGACATTTTAGTTGTCTTCTTTTTTCATTTTCAACTCTTGCCTTGTACCATTTAAACATTTGAAAAGCTTCTGATTTTTCTTTTAAAAATATTACTGACATCATCCTTGAGTAATCATCCACAAATAATATGAAATATTTATCACCATAATAACTTTGAACTTTCATAGGACCACAAAGATCAGTGTGCACACGATCTAAAATTCCCTTAGAAGTGTAGGACTTACTTGTAAAGCTTTATCTTTCCATTTTACCCATATGGCATCCTCGACACATAGCATTCTCATGTTTTTCAAGACTCGGTAGACCTCTTACTGGGTGCTTCTTACTTTTTTTGATCAGATTATCAAAATTTACATGACAAAACCTTTTATGCCATAACCATGTATCATCTATCTTTGCATATAGACACTTATTTTGAGTTGAGTCAAGGTGAAATGTGTTACCTTTTGTTTGTGTCTCGGTAGCAGCTAATTTTCCATGCTTGTCATGAACTTTGACAATTCCTTTCTGAAATTCTATTCGGCAACCTGTGTTGCTTAGCTATGCTACACTCAACAAATTGTATTTCAAACCTTCAACCCAATAAACATCATTGCATTTTGCATTGTCAAGAAGTGTTATAGATCCTTTACCTTTTACCAGACATGGTGCATCATGACCAAATCTAACATAACCTCCATCATAATCTTTTAATTGTAACAAACTTGTGTTTATCACCTGTCATGTGATGTGAGCATCCACTATCTATGATCCAAGAATCATTAGTATTTATGTGAGATATTAGGGATTTTTCTTCATACCTTTCTTCATTTGATCTATCTTTGATAGCCACATAAACTACTTCCTCTGTATTAGTTTCATCTGATTTATCATCATTGGATTCCTCATCGGCTATTAAGCATAACTTTGTATCTTTTCTTCTGAAGTCTTTGTGTCCTCTGTAATGATTATCTTTCTGTCTGTCATCTCGGTAATCTCTCTTCCTAGTAGATTCTTTGTCAGGATAGTTAGTTGCCATATGTCCTATCTTATCACAATTGAAACATTTCAAAGGTAGTTTTCCTTTATACTTACCTTTGCCTCTCGGTAACCTTCTGGCTAATAGTGCTTCAAACTCTTCTTGCTTTCTAATTTCCTCATATATTTTGTGTACTTTTTCCATGTTCTTGTGAAATCTCTCACTTTCTCCACTGTGATCCCCTCTAGTGTACTTACTCATTCTATCATTTTCATCATTAGATTCACAAATATGAAAAGAACTAAATGCAAATTCAACTTTATTTACCAATGACCCACTGTTATCAAAATTACTTAACTCAAATGCATGTAGCTTACCAATAGTAGCATCTAAAGAAACTGGCATATTGGGTACAGACCTCAATTCATTGATTATAGAGACTCGGATTGCATAAGCTGGTAGAAGGGTTCTTAACAACTTATTTGTTATATCCTTTTCTTCAATAGTTCCACCTACTCCTTTGATTTGATTGATAATCTCCTTTAGTCTTGTACTGTACTGGGTTATGTTCTCACCTTCATTCATCCTCATAGATTCAAGTTGTCCTCTTACACTATCCACTTTTTCTCTTTGAACATGTTCATCACCACCATACATAGATATGAGCTTGTCCCACATTGCCTTTGCATCATTGCAGCCTTCTAGATCATTAAACTCTGAGTCAGTCAATGCAGATGTTATTTCAATCATTGCTTGGATATGTTCTTGCTTTGCCTTTATCTCTTCCATTGTCAATGGATAGGTGCTTGATGTAATGAAATCATTCTCCAGATAATATACAACATATTCTCCAACTCCTGATAGGTGCAGCTTCATCCTTTTCTGCCATGTAGGGAAACTTGACTTGTTCAACTTCGATGCATCCCTCTTATACATCTTTGGATCTTTGCCTCAAGTACCTTTAAACTTTTTCTTCCAGAGTCCAATGCTCTGATACCAATTGATATTTTTGATACTTCATGTTAAGTACAGATGCCAAGCTAACAAGTTGAGAGGGGGGGGGGGGGGTGAATCATACAAACTTAATCTTCCATAAAAACAACAGATTCAACCTCGATAACATATACTTCAACAATATAACCAAAACTGCTAAACATGCAAACTCATAAGCATATAAACATCATAACACTCATAACACCAGTTTTAACATGTAAACCCAAATAGGGAAAAACTACTATGGGATTTCGGACCCACTAAGAAATATACTCTTCTAGAGTATGCTCGGTTAAAAGCAAATCCTATTAAAGATTACAAACACATTGCTAGATGTGACCCGATTAAGGGATTTCCCTAAGATCTGTTAGGATCTTCAGTTTATTAGAAGTGACCTTGTTAAAGGATTTCAAACACTCAATCAGAATATCACCTTGCTAGAGGGTTTTACAAATAAGACTGTTAAGTCCACTTGGTTAAGAGATTTTCTGTCACTTTACAAAATAACAGTAATAAAAATCTATGTGCAACTTCACATCTAAAATGCTAAAGCAGATTCTTATTTGCTTAATACATTCTAGTCATAGGACTTATCTTGTCCATCTACTGGGCTCTATACTTTGTTAATCAAATAGGTCTCCAAGCTTCTATGCTCAGTAATCACTATGTAGCATCCCTGTGCATACACTTGCCCGCATACATTGTTTATCAAAAGTTCCTTATTTATAAACAATTTGCCAATCGCTTAATCTCCTTGATCACACTTCCCATGATCAATTATAGCCATCATATCTTCAAACTTGACCAAGTTCAATGTATCCTTCGATCTGAAAATGTTTTTTCCCACCTTGGAACTTGCATAAATTTCTTGGAACTTGTGCTAGGGTATTGCGGTTAAATCTGAGCTGTAGATCTTCCTGCTGATCTTCCTTTGCCATAGATCCTTAACAACGTTTATACACATTGTAATAATCATTTAATCATAACTAGCTCATCAACTTACTTCATTAAGTAATGCTTTTATTCATTCAATGCATTCTGTTACAACTTGGTTGCAACTCGGTAAATACTAAACTTCACTCGGTAGACATTCCACCTTCATGAACCGATAGCGATAACCTTAGGGTTTACCGACTAGGTTCCTTAGGGTTTACCAACTAGGTTCTTTGCTTGGTAACATAGTATAGTATTAACCTTACAATGAACAACATATGTAGGATATCAAAATAATCTAAACATCATGATCTCATCATTGTTTAACTCGGTAATAGTTGCCCATTGAATAACTTATTCCTCCCCTTAATCATCACATTCTTTCTGTGTCTTTTACCAACATCTTTATACTCACCAAATCATACTTCTTAAGATATGGCAACATCATAATGAATTAGAAAATCAATTTCTTGACATCAATGACAAAATAATAATATTAAGATAGTAAACATCCTTAATCAGTTATATCCATAATCATCAACAACCTTCTCAATATCCTTATAGAAATGCCAACAATCTCCCTTTGTCTGATATAATGCCAACAAATAAAAGACAAAGAGGATCCAAATTTTATGTACCATGAGCTCACTTAACTTATTAGTATCAACTCATGTATTTTTTTGGGACCATGATACATGTCTATATATACATACATGTACATTCAAGTTATTTTTTTGGATCATCATACATATATACATATATACATATGTACACATGTACATTCGATCTATTTTTTGGACCATGATACATATATATATATATATATATACATACATATATATATATATATACATACATATATATATATATATACATACATATATATATATATACATATATATATATACATATATATATATACATATATATATGTATATATGTATATATATATATATGTATATATGTATATATATATATATATATGTATATATGTATATATATATATATATATACATGTATACATGTACATAAGAGTTATGTTTTTGGATCGTCATACATATATATGTATGTATACATGCATATTCAAGTTATTTTTTGGACCATGATGCATGTATATATACATGTACATATGAGTTTTTTTTTTGGATCGTCATATATACACATATGTATACATGTACAGTCGAGTTATTTCTTGGATCAATGTGATACATATATGTGTTTTGTTCAATTATATTTTTTCCCATATTTAATGTTGTGGATTCATAATGACATTAGATGTACATAATTTGTCATATGATGAATGTGTTGTTTATTAGCACATTGGAAATATTTCATTGCATATTGTTTGGATCATTAAATTTGACTTAAATGCATATATATTTTTTATGCATCTCACTATTCTAGTTTCACATATGAAAGTAATGATAGTCATTATATAGTACTCTCATGTATATTTATTATATAGAATCATATGATAGTAATGATAGTCATTTGAATAGAGTGATTATACTGTGTGTTTAAACAACATGTAATGTTGTTGTACAACTTGTAGATGGATTATATCTTGATTACTACTTTAGTTTATCTTATTATTTAGGTAGTCAATGTTAGATTCAATGATAGTCCCAAAGACACTAAGAGGGTGCGGGGGGGGGGGGGGGGGTGTGAATTAATGTCTAACCGGTTGACAGTATATTTAAACTTATTAATAACTTTGCATCGATAAATAAGAATTATTGCAATAAACATAATTAATAGAGACAACATAGAAATGCACCATAACACAAGATATTTAACAAGGAAATCCGGTGTGGGAAAAACCTCAGTGGGATTTATGACCCATAATATTTACTCACTAGCCAATGAATAAATACTACTTACAATGAGGGGCCTACACATGCAGGGAGGCCAACAACCTAGAGCTCACTGCTTAATAAAGAGTCACATTGACTACAAAATGGATTATCAAATACAATACAATGTACTTCTCAAAACAACATCTCTCATGCCAGGTTCAATATCGGTATAAGCTCAGTCAATAACCAAAACCTTCACTGTCAACTACATCACCTTATACAAAATTGCCTCATCACACATTATACCTCTCTCTCATCTACTTACATAAAATGACCTATAAGATCTCATACATATATGAGTCTTTTACAATATACCATGTAGGCTTTACAAAAGATAATTACATTACAAAACAATTCATAAACAAAACTTTATCCCATGTCGGTGGGAGTGTCGGTATGCTTGTTGTCGATGTAATCTGAATGTCGGTGAAGTACCTGTTGGTTCCAGTGTCTACCGGTGTATGAAGTTTGTGATGTTGGGCATGTAGAAACCAATTTTTGGTGACTTTCCAGTTGGTTGCCAGATGGTTGCCATCAATGACAACATCAACTATTCTCATAAGAGTGTATAATACCAACAATCAACCATTATTATTAATAGTATTTATGATTATACAATTCAATTATTATGTAGATTGTTTTGAGATAATTATTATGTGGATTATGGAAATCAATTATTATGTGGAAATTGTACATGTAAAGAGTAGTGATTAACATTCATATTTATCTTTTTAAGTTAATATTTTAAACTAGAAGAATTATTATCTAGTTGATTGTTAAGAGAAACATCCAATTCACTTGTGATTAATTTTAACAGAATGGTGCTAAAATAATTTTATGGTCATTGTAATCTATAAGACTAGTTTATGTTTTGGTTGATCCCATAATAATGCATCTCACTTGTTTGCCATCCTAATTTTTATTTAAAATTATATTTTTAATTTTTTTTTAGTGATTTAATCTTAGAATATAATATATATTATTTTATTTTTTATAATTTAATAATGAATGTAGGTCTATTTCATTAAATAATGATCTCAATTCAAGACATTATAAATAACAAAATATTAGAAAAACATATATGATTTTTTAATTAAAATCAACAATTCTACAACATGAACCAATTATAAAAATATAATATCAGATCATAAAATATTTATAAAACAAAACATTGATTAAATGTCTAGAAATACATGTGTACTAAATGAGCTCATAAAACATGTATAAAACAACATACAAGTGTCAAATAAGACATCATGTACATCAACAACATATATATATATATATGAAATAAAGTTTGAGAAAATAAACAAGGTGTTGAATAAAACATCATGCACGTGTCCAACATGTTGGAATCCAAGAACACTGAGAGGGGGGGTGAATCAATGTTCTACTAGAATGATCAATTTTAACCTTATTAAAACATGCATTCACCAGCTGGTATATCGGTACATATAAAATTAAAAGAAGTAAAGCAACCAATAAGCCAATCACACAAATGAATACCATAACACACATAATTATACATAGAAAACCTCAACGAGAAAAAACCACAGTGGGATTTGTGACCCACAATATCAATCGAGTCGCCATATGAAGAGATATTACAAAATATAGGGGCTTACACTTGGAGGAAGGCTTACAGCCTAGAGCACACTACTATCACAAAATGAGCCTCAACGACTACATAAAAATCTAGACTATAATCTGGAGAAATGATTGAACTACAAAGATAACATCTTCTATACTTGAATACAGTTTCAGTTAAGTTCTGTCTATTCCGGTCTGAAACCCTAAACCCTTACTGGAATACCCCTTACATAAACTTCGCATTACAAAATATTATCATATTCTCCTATCCATCCATAGCCTTACATCCTACAAATCCTTTCATATTTTTCATTACATTTCATACATCAAAATGATCTAACCAATTGACCTATATACCCCTTTACAATTGATCATGCCTTATGTCGGCTTACAAAGATAATTATAATATGAACATACATGTTGGCTCAATAACATAAATACATGAATATAAAAAATAATTGCCGATGCCGAATCTTCCTCATGATGTCAACGTCCAATACCAATAACTTGAATATAAACCATGTCGACCTGCAATGCTGGTAACAGGAGAATTCCTTCCAACCTGCCAATGTCGGTGTCAGTGACGGTGCCAACAAAGTGTCTACCAATACACAAATGAACCCAAATATGAAGCCGAAACATATTGCCATGTTTCCATCAATGGCAACATATTGAAACCAACTAATTGAGTGTCAATTTCCAACAGTCCCCCCTTTGGCATTGATGGCAACACTCATGTGAAAAATGATCATGGTTTCTATCTGCCAGTTTCATCCTGAGCCTGATCTCGCTGAGTTGAATATCCATTTGAACAAAATAATCCATATCTCTTGAATATTTTTAACCTATACTCCCCCTTTGACATCAATGACATCAAAAACTCTAAAAAATATCAAAAACTGGGACAAATAATGAAAGACTGTACAATGAATGTCCCAAAATACCTTACCAGCGCTAAATATATTTGAAAATTTCCGGATAGGCCTTCTCCAAAAGCTCTAGATAGGTATCCCAACTAGATTTGAAAGTGCCAGAAATAGATACAAGTCCATTTAGCATATGGGCAAATGAATCTTTCTGAATTAGCTCTGTCAGTGTGGGCCTATCAACCATATCTATACACTCCTTCTTATGTACACTTAATGAATCAAACCAGGGACTCACCAATCCTCTAAGACCTTGAGCTCTCCTAATGAATTCATCTTTTTCCCTCTCAAGAGCCAAAACTTGGGCTTCCAAAACCAAAATCTGACCATCTATAGATGTAGTTAAAGAGTTTGATCTATCAAAAGAATTAACTATACCTTAAATCTTCTCCTAAATATCTTTAATCCTTTTATTTGTCTCAGCTGTAAGTAAACCTGTATTAAAACATGCTTTATAAATATTAATACATTACCTTAAAGAATTATCTATCAACTTCAACTTATCATTGATCTCCTTACTCTCAGACTCAATCATTTGATCAAATGTAGCTCTCTTTGCCTGCATAAACCTTTCTAGTGCCTATTAGTTTGATATCTACTGCAAAGATTGAGAATCATTTGAAATGTGCTCTATTATTATCTTAAGCTTGTCGGATGGGCTTGATTCTTTGTCAAATTTGCACTCCAAGACAAGTCTATGTAAAATAGTGATAAATTGATCATTAACCCCTTTATCCATAGATCCTTCCTTCATCATTTTCTGTGCAACTATCATCATGAGTTTAGTAGAACTCATCTTGGTAATACTTTTCTTTTCAACCTGTGAGGTGTCAATAAACAACAATGATGGACTCACTACTTGTTCCCTGTCGAATTCCCCTTTCTTCTCTTGTGATGGTTTAACTTTTATAGCTTCCTCACTTACACCGGTGGCTTCGCCACTTGGTGCAGTCTCAGTAATAGCTGGTCCTCCCTAGGAACTATGTCCACATCCTATACATTCTGATCCAAAGGACTGTTGTCCTCAACATTAGTAACCTGTACATTTGCAACTTTCACACTCTCTGATTCTGCCAGTATCTCAATATTTTCCTGTACATTAGTATCTACTGGGGGCTCAACATCCCCTATCTTAATGTTTTTCAAAATTGAGGGTGAAGTACCCATAATACCTTTACCTTTCCCTTCAACTGTGATGTGTGTAGTATATGTCTTAAGTTTCGGTGAAGTTTAGAAACCACGGTTTTCTTCAAAGAACTTAACCCATGCCTTGTGGGTCTCATCAATTATCTCATTTACCCTACCTAACATAAGACTGATTATTCTATTCTTACTATGAAAAATATTTCTATCTTTAACCTCAAGTGTCTTGCCCATCTCCTCTGGAGTAATAGAAACACAAACAAATAATAATTCCTAAATTTTTATATGCCTATCCTCTTCCATTGCTGATAGTCTTCTAGCATCTGATATATCATACAACTGTGCTAGTATTTGGTCTTCAATTTCTAACAAGGTGCTCTTATAAATATCCAAATACAACAAAATTGATTCCTCTATTTCTCTCTATTCATTATTATCCAAATGCTCATAATAAAATTTTACATTCTTTAACATACCATGTTTAGTGATTTCATCAACTAATTCTGCACAAGTCTTTCATGGAATAGTAGTTACATTACCAGATTCAAGTGCAAGATCAATGTCATCTTTCTTTCTCCTTCCAGTACCGGATGGGGCTGAAGGTGTTTCTTTAGGTGCTCTTCTCTGTGCCGGTACCCTGATAGTAACTTTCCTAACCGGTTGCTTCTTTTCTTCTACCTTAGTCTCTTCATTTGTCTTCTTCAATACCTTTTTGAATACTAAGGGTGTGTCATCATCATCAGATACAAAATCTGCTACGATTGGCTCAATGAATATTTCTAGTTCCTTCCTTTTTCTCCCTTTCTCTGGAACAACATCAATCAATGACTTAATGTCCTTTGAAACCTTTTCAACAAATTTAATTGCCTTTCCTTCCTGCTTCTCCCTCTTCTTCTGATTGAACTCAGTTTCAACCTCATGCTTCTTTTGCTTAGCAGTACCAAAGGTTTCTATAGTTTCATTAATAGGTGCATCAATTAGCATCTATGCATAAGCATCTAGGACATGTGCATCAACTTCATAACCCATTTCCTCAATCCAAATATTCAGGGCCTTACAAATTCCATCAAAGTTTTATCTTTCTTGACCATGAAGCATATCTCAGTTGAGTACTTATCAACACTGTGATTAGGAACCCTCTCACTAGAATTCATAGCCTTCTGAAATGCTTTAAAGTAACCCCACACTTTGTCATCTCTCTTACTACCCAATGTAGCAATTGATTGTTTAAGGTGCCTCCCTACTAGGATATCGAATGCCCATTGTCTCTTCCCAAAACTGAGAGTCTCATTGATGAAAAAAGCATTAAGAAAACAATTAGGTTTTCACAACAGAATGTTCCTTTCTTTTCACCCTTGATCTTTCCTAGGTTAATCAACAGTTCATCCAACATCCAACCACATAGATCTAACTTCTCATTCTCCCTCATCATTTTATGAGCTGCATAAATTCATGAGCTAGAAACATAATTTAGTTAGTTTGATTGAGTTAGCTTATAACCAATGACCATGCTTCCGAATTTGATATATGTGTCGGTGATAGTACTGATCCTCATTGAACGCTTGTCTGATGTTGCGTTGGTGATCTTGTTGACCTGATCATTAGAAATTTTCTTCTCTGGGCATTGTCCAACCTGTGGTAAACTGGTGATGGCCTTGATTGCCTCCTTTGAAATCTTATATGTTCTATCCAACCAAATAAATTCCCCATGCACTCTGCTCAAAACATACCTGACAATTTCATCTTCAAATTCCAAAATATCTAGAATGCCGGTAAACCCTAGATCCTCAATATGTTGGTATTTGGGCTTAATATTTCTAGAATCTCCCATTACCTCATTCATGTAAATGATCTTAGTATCAATTGTTCTCAAATCCTCAATATGACAGTGAATGTAAGCTCTAAAATCTTTGACATACACAACTCCTTCTGGGACACAAGAAAAAGCACCAACCGAATCGTCCAGGGTAGCAACATGTGGATATCACTTGAAACTAGGTCTGGGATGGTCCTTGACCTCAACTATAGTAGGATTTACAATAAACATAGGTTCAGATGATGATACTGCTTCCATGATGAAAGATTTATACCTATGAATAGCTGCTGGTGAAAAACTCTAAAGAACTCTTTCGATCGCTGGTGAAATCGCTCAAGATGATATCGATTTCTCTGAATCACCTTAGACTTCCTTTGAATTTCTCTAAATCACTCTAAATGCAAAGTGATCAGAGATGAAGTGAATTCATCCTTTTAACCTACTAGAAACCCTAATCCATCATTGACATGAATGGCTTCTGGTGGACGATACTGGATCTCGATCAAACATCTCCATGCCGGATAAACATCTCCAATGTCTAGATCATCTTCCAAAACCTCTTCTCGAGGCATAAGCAATGTCTTCATGAATTTCTCCTACCCCTAAGGCATCTACCTTAGTTACCGGATGAGCTTCCTGCTAGTGCAGGAGTAACCTCCTCTACCGGTTGAGTAACCAATGTATTTCCATCTGCTGATTGTTCTTCTGACTTCTTGACCCATCTCTGGGTATGATCTTGTTGGATTTCATTAACCTTCTCTTTTCCTTTCTCATTTGATCCATTATTACCAACCAGTGGATTTCTTCTTCTACATAACTTAGCAATATGTCCAACCTCATTACATGCATAACATCTAACAATATTCTTTGGAGTTGCTTTGCTAAAACCGATATAATTGCTTGGCCTACACTAATTAGCAATATGTCAAAATTTTCCACATGCATAAAATTTAACATTCATTCTACAATCTTCTATCTTATGACCATACTTATTACATTTAGAACATTGACCGGGAGCAGAATCAGGGTTCTAATTTTCTCTATTTCTACATTTCCTAGCCATGTGACTAAATTTATTACAAAAAAAGAATCCACCATTAAATTTATAAGCCTTAAAATGCCTTATCGGTGCCTTATGGTTTTGATCTTCATTTGTAGTACCATAACTTTGTCCTTTTTCAAATCCAAGTCCACTGGAATCTCCATTATGTCTTTGTCTCTTCAATAACTCATCAAGTTGTGCTGAACTAATCTTAAATTTTTCTTTACACTCACTTGCAATAGTCAGATCATCTCTCAAAATTATCATTTATCTCTCAAGCTCTTGTTCATTACTCTGGGATTGTATTAAATCAGTTCTTAGCATATCATTTTCATGAACCAACTTTCCACATTCTTCAAATTTGTTTTTCAGAGATACAACAAGATTTTCTTCTTTTTTCTTCCAGTCCTCAATCTCTTTAGACATCCTCATAGTTATAACTTGCATTTCATTCCTCATAACCATGTTCTCCTAACTCAGCTTCATACATCTCTCATTAAGTACATCTTTCTCTTCATTATCCTTATTCTGCAAAAGTTCCTTCCTCCTAGTCTGAACATATGATAGTATCTCCTGTAGGACAAGAATGAATTCCTAAGAAGAATTCAATTCATCTTGTTACTTCAATTTCTTCATCCTTTCAGCATCATAATCTTTAAGTGCCACTTCAATTTGCTTCTCCAAACTCATATCCATGGATTCTAGATTCAACATCTTCCTCAAGTTGATAAACTTCCTTTGAGGCACAAGTCTCTGATACCAATTGTTGGAATCCAAGAACACTGAGAGGGGGGGTGAATTAGTGTTCTATAATTTTAACCTTATTAAAACATGCATTCACCAACCTGTATACCAGTACATATAGAATTGAAAGAAGTAAAGAAACCAATAAGCCAATCACACAAATGAATACCATAACACACAAAATTATACATGGAAAACCTTAAAGAGGAAAAACCATGGTGGGATTTGTGACCCACAATATCAATCCACTGGCCATATGAAGAGATATTATAAAATATAGGGGTCTGCACTTCTAGGAAGACTTACAACCTAGAGCACAATGCTCAATCACAAAGGAGCCTCACTGACTACATACAAATCCAAACTATAATCCGAAGAAATGATTGAACTGCAAAGATAACATCTTCTATTCTTGAATACAGTTTTGGTTAAGCTCTGTCTATTCCAGTCTGAAACCCTAATCCCTTACCGGAATACCCCTTACATAAACTTCACATTACAAAACATTATTATATTCTCCTATCCATCCATAACCTTTCTGTTGGCATTTTGATGAAGTTGTGATTGTCATTGATGGCCACACACTTGCTTTGTGTACACTTTCTTGATTTATGAGTTATGCTCAACTGGTATTTGTTCCAACCGGTATTATGTATTACAGTCTTTAGACTATTGGTGTTTTGTAGAAGATGTTTACTGGTCACAAATTGACTGAAGACCTCAAGCAGTATGAAGACCTCAAGCGGTTCAAGAATCTCAAGCGACACGAAGGAACAAAGTGGTAGTTAACATTTTTCTAGTCTTCATTTTTGACAACCAATAATCGGTAAATTGTATGAACCGGTATTACTCTGTGATGAGTTACCAACTGGTATTTCTATGATGAGTTATCATCCACTGACACTTTGGCGATGATTTTGTGCCATGTTACAAAATGTGTCTAGATGCACTGAACCTAGGAACTTGTAATTTAATCCTATTGGACCGACATGAAATCAGACTCCTTTATAAGGACATCATGTCTAGGGTTTTAGATGATGATGAGGGTTTGTATGTGTGATCATAAGAGAGAAGATTAGGTCTGTGTGAAGAGTAGGAGTGTGGAGATATTGAAGATTGAAATAATGCTGAAATGCATTAACAATGAGCTATCAAGGATCTAACCAAGCATACTGTGCTAGTATCTAGATCACTCACTTGTTGATTACTCACAACTTCGACAAGTCTGAAACCCTTAACTAGGTAGGCCTAGCAAAGCCTTTGTAAATCCTCGAACAAGGTGGTTCACAACTGTGAATCTGAAATCCTCTCACAACGTAGTCTTTAATAGGACTTATCTCCTAACAGAGATCTAGATTCCTAACAGGATCTATTCTGGTGAATAACATTGTATGACCTTAACCAGTCTGGTTTCTATTCTACAGATAGTTACTTGTGAGTTTCTACTCACCGTGGTTTTTCCCATTTGGGTTTCCACGTCAAAACATCTTGTGTTATGGTGATTGTGCTCCTGTGGGTGAATGCTTTGTTTTCTATTTGGTTTGCATTTATCTTAACCAATTTATTAGTGAATCTATTGTACTGGTTATCTGCTAAACTATTTAGAAGTTTGAATTCAATGTTTTTTGGTATACTAATTAACTCCCGCTCTTAGTATTCATCAATTGGTATCAGAGCCAACCTTTATATAAGTCTAACCACTTGGAAGGAGATATGGGGGAATACACTGTGAGGGAACTTACTCATTGTCTCACTCAGACTAAGAGAGCCTATGATGAACTCAAAGTCAAGTATAAAGCCTCTCTGGAAAAAAGAAGAGAGCATGCTGAGAAACTAATGGAGCTTACTCAAAATAGTTCTTCCGATGAAGTAGACATGGATGCCCTAGTTGAAGAAGTTGAAAAAATAAATGAATCTAATGCCAACCTGAGAAGGGAACTGGAAGGACTGACTATTAGAATGTCTCAAGAGCTTGAGAACCGAAGGAAAGATGAAGATCTGGTAAAAGACAAAAATCATGAGATCTCCAAGCTAAAGCAAGAAATCAGTGCTCTTACCGCTCATCTCCAAAATAGAAAAGTGGAAGAAGAAGAAATGCAAGGTGAACTAAACATGGCTATTTTTGAGAATGTAACCTTGAAGGAATCCAATGCTTCTATTTCAAAAGAGCTTACCGAGACAAAGGAGATACTTGCCAAATTCAATTAGAGTACTACTAAGCTAGAGCAAAATCTTGAATCAACAAAGCCGGTAAAGAATACCACTGGACTTGGTTTCTCTGGTTATAAGGAAGGTGAGACCTCTAGAAAAAAAGATGTAGCATCAAAGAAGCAACCAACATCAAAGGATAAAGGTAAGAAAAAGTTTAAACCTATTTGCTTTAATTGTCTCAAGGAAGGACATACTGCTAATGTGTGTAGAAATAAGGCCTACAATAATTTTCCTTATTTTCTAAACAATAAGCCTAGATCCAATAGATTCAATGGAAACTGCTATGCATGCAACAAGTTTGGGCATAGAGAATTTGAATGTAGGTCTGTTTTGCACAACACTGGGAGATACCCTCCAAGGACTCAAGGAGTTATCCCAAAACCCACTATGAACCGGAATCAAAACTAGTATAATGCCTATGACCATCAGTCAGGTGGTAGTGGCTATCATGTGGCGACTGGTTGGAGAGCAACTTGTTTGATCTGTCATGGTAGTGGTCACACCACTATAACATGCAGAAGGAAGAATGCTAGTATGAACAATGGACCATGGAGAACACCTAGAATGGTATGCTATCATTGCAACAAACTAGGACACACTACCAAAACCTGCAGAATGAGAAAGAACCTATCAGATAATATACCAATAACTCCAGAAGGGAAGATTGATGTTGAAACCATTCAAGTCAGAATGAATAAAACATGGAAAAAGAAACTTGAAGAAGTATCACAAGATGAACTGGTTTCTGCATCTAGTGTGGAAGTCTCTGAACCGACAAACTGAGCTTCAGAAAAGCTTAGTGGGATCATATCGGTGAAATATTTGAACCCTCGGTTTATATCGGTAAAGACCTTAACCAGTATACATTACCTGTCAATCGGCAAAATATTTTGAAGCAATAAAAGGAAAAATTAGGGTTTGTACCCTAGCGGTGGAGCATTTATTATGGTAGGTGAAAGATCATTTAAAAAGGATTTTTGATGCCATTTTCACTTATCTATTTTCGAGCGAAGAATTTTCAAGTGCAGAGCGATAAAGGGCAATTCATCAAGTGATTCAAAGTAAAATCAAAATCTTGCAAAAGAATCCAGAGATCTTTTTCAATCAATCAGGTGAAGAACACCAAAGTGGTAATCCAACAACCAAAGTGGTGTGTTGTGAATGACATTGCAAAACCCTAAATTTCAAAGTATGAAGGTATTTCTTGAAATTTTTATCTATCATTTAATCATGGCTTCTCCATTGCACTCCAGTTCTAGTGCACCTGTAGACTCATTGAATTTCATTCAAAAGAAGATGAAATACAATACCCTATCCCAGATACCCACTGGAGTCATTATTGAGGAAGACATTTCAGCTTATATTGATTGCAAATTGGAAGACCTAGGATCCCTAGTTATCCATTCCCAACTAGGTCTATTCTGTGGGGATGACAAGAAAATCAAACTGAAATATAGCATCCTAGAGAGGAAGAAACTACACAATGTGTTAGGATTCCCAAAGATACTGAGAGGGGGGGGGTGAATCAGTATTTGACTGGTAATAACATTTTCTTAACTTATAACATGAAAAGCATATTAAAACTGTGTACCGGTAAACCCGAAATAATGTAGCAAATAAGAACAAGAACCACAACATGAAAAGCACACCATAACACAATATTTTAATGAGGAAACCCGGTGTGGGAAAAACCTCAATGGGATTTGTGACCCACAATATTCACTTATTGGCCAATAAGAGAATATTACTGCTACAATAGGGGCTTGGACATGCAGGAAGGCCAAGTGCCTAGAGCTCACTACTCAATTACAAAAGAAGTCACACTGACTTACAAAAATGGATTATACAAATCCAATGTCTTGTACCACTTTAGATTAGCATCTGCTATGCCATATTCAGTACCGGTTTAAGCTCTTCTACATACATAAACCCTTATCCAATAATTCACATATTAGGTATGCTACCTTCTATCTTTCGCATCATATCCTTCTCACACTAAAATGATCTACAATGATCTCATACATATATGAGTCATATTACAATCCGCCATGTTGGCTTACAAAAGATTTTATAATTAATTACAAAATACATTAATACAAAATTGCTGTCAACCAGGGTGTTGGTAATCTTCCTTTTCAGTGTTGGTGTTCTATATGCCGGTGTAGAGTCTGTCGGTGTTTGCCGACCGGTATCACATGATTGTAAGGTTGCCATCAATGATAATACCTTCAATCACCTACAATATCTCATTGGAGTGTGCATCTGCCAACATGATGCAATTTATTTTCTTGAAGAGTTCGTGAAAGATCACATCCGCATCATCTTGAGTAGAGTACATGGTGATAAAATGTACCTTGAGCGGACGCATGATATCACACCAGAAGCAATTCATGCTATCACTAGTTTCTGTAACATCGGTGAGGTGCCAACTTTAAGGAAGGTCATCAAGATTGAAATGACTAAGCTCATCGATTCTCTGAGCGACCAACGGGGAATGACTATCAACCCCATCAAAGATGATTTGGCTAAGTATGCTTGCATGGTGATCAGCTACCAGGTGTTTTATGCAAAAATAAACTCTGTCCCCACTGCTGCAATGAATGTAGCCTACAAAATGATTCAGGAAGATGCCTCAATTGATTTATGTACTTGTTTGCAGAAACAACTGCTATTGAACCTATAGTCCATTAAACAGGATAATACTCTAAGGTTTAGGTTTGGACATTGGCCTATTTTTCTACTTTCAAGGTTATTTTCCTGGAGTAGGTGATATTCAATGGTCTGCTGACCAACCGGTCACTAAGAAAATTAGGGAAAGTCTCCAAGCGGTAGGAACCGGATATCCTGAGGTTCTGAATAAATATTTTAATGAACTCAGGCAGAAAATGAGCCAAAGGATGAGGATTTTTGGAGATACTGTAAAGAAATATGAAGATGACATCCGCTTTATCATAAAGGTAGATGAATGCATAATGGAAGTGGTAGACCCAAGAAAGGAACCAGTAGAACCTATGGGGTATGAAGTAATGTATGACATGTTGGATGGGTATGTCTCTACCCTGATTGCCTCACCTCTAGATACTAAGAAAAAGCAAACCGACACCTACTTGGAAAGGGTAACACCGATTGAAGATCCTACAATGAAAAAGGGAAAAGTAGTGCCATCAGTATCAGCACCGATTACCTCAGCCAACCCAAAAGTGACCAAGCGGTCACCTGCCAAGAAGAAATCAGAAGTTGCACCTGCTAAAGTATTTGAGAGGAAGCGAAAGACCAAAAATAACTCACCGGAGTCAGAGGATACCAAACCAGAAGTACAACCTAAGAAAACCAGGCAATCAAGCAAGAAGACTAAGTCTACCAGTAATGCACCTGCATCGTTAGCACTGGTAAATATAGACATTTCTTCTTATAATCCTCTGACATATTGTCAAAGGACTTTAAAGAATATTATGAGAAAGGTACTTGATGACTTAAAATAATATTTTGGTGATTTTTCTGATAATGAGAAGGAAGAAGTAGAGTAGGAAATGATAAAATATCTATGTGTTAATGACCGGTCACCATTTGAAATTAGATCGGCGACACTTGATTCTTTATACAATTCTTTGGACAATAAATGGTGCATTGCCATTGAGAAAGAACAAGAAATAAGGGAGAAAGTCTTTTCTTAGTACTTTCCTGATGCCTCCAATTCTAAATTGTTTGAGATAATGGACAAGAATAAAGGTCTCTTCTTCATGAGAAGAAGAAGACTCAGGCTGCTAGAAGGCAAAACCTCTAAAGTGGAGAAGGACACTCATCTACATGCAAAAGCTACCTGCTAGATTACATAAGGTGTCTGAGGCCAATAAGAAGGTTGAACAAGAACCTAACCTATCCTTAGCCAAACCGGATGAGGTATTTGATGGTGAAGGAGAAAGAGTTATAGAACAGGTTGACACTATTGATGTGGATGCATTGGATGTTGAAGATGTCACTCCAGATACAGAGAAGGATAAATAGGATAAATAAAAAGCAGAAAAGGAAAAACTAGACAAGGATAAGGTTGATAAAGAGAAAGTGGAGAAAGAGGAAGAGAAAAAGAAAGAGGAAGAGAAAAAGAAAGAGGAGGAGAAAAAGAAAGTGGAAGACAAGAAGAGACAAGAAGAGGAGAAGAGGAAAGAAGAGGAGAAGAGGAAAGAAGAGGAGAAGAAGAAAGAAGAGGAGAAAAAGGAGGAAGAAGATTAGAAGAAGGAATAACTAAAGAAGATACAAGAAGAGGACCAAAAGAAGAAAGAAGATGAAAAGAAAAGAGCAACAGATTAAAAGGAAGCAGAAAGAGCCAATCAAGCAGAGACTCCCAAGGCAACCGATGGTCAAGCCAAACCGGTTGACATCGCTAGTCCTGTTGATCTCCAATCTACAGATGAATCAGAGCCACTTCAAAGCATAAAGCTTGCACAAGAATGATTGGAAGCATTGAGGAGGAAGAAGGAACATCATGTTATTCAAACTGTGATTGACACTCTTACCAGTTTGATTCCCGGTACTAACCTCCCCAGTACTGATTCCTCTTTGTCAAAGCTTAAACTTCTATGTACCATTGTAGAGGACCAGGTCCAATGCCTAGAAGAAGTTGCTAAAGCAAATGCAAAGAAGAAGCATGAAAAGGCACTCAACACTGCCTTAGTCAAGAAACTGAATGAGCTTCGGTCTCAACTTTAGAAACAATAGAAGGATATAAGTGTTGCTATGGATGAGGGAAAACTCCTGTTGAGAAAAATCAGCCAACCCCATCTATTTTGCGATGATGTGCTCACACAAAAAGATAAATTGCAATTAGATTTGTAGGCATACATAAGCAAATTCAAGATGCCATATGATTCCTTCACTACATATGGGAAAATAGGTCATCGTTATCAGCTTCAGTTTGCTAGGATAGAATTAGAGATCAACAACCAATCAAGAGATTTGCAGGAGCTTCAACTAGTCTTATTACCTAGACTGCAAATTCTTCAGAAGTTCTTTCTCAATCTAGAAGCCCTAATGGTAACTCAAGAGATGAGTACCATTGATGCCATGGAAGAATAGGTATCCCAAATGCAAACTGAGAGTGAGGTTGCTACCTCATTACTTGAGTCATGGTCGTTAGCCATGAATACTTTTTTGCAAGATTTTAAATCTATTTTTGACAAGTTTCATTCCTTATTGTCATAAACATTTACTCAATTTTAATGATAATGAGAAACAGGGGTTATTCTGCATTACTTTGTCATTGTTGGCAAAGGGGGAGTAGTATTTAAAATTTTGGTAAATGTTATGTATACTTTCATGTTACCACTTTAAGGGAGTAGTATACATTGTAATTTCTGCAAAAGGGATAGTGTATATGCTTAAGGGGAGTAATTTTTCATATGGCATATTTTTGTTGTAAAACCACTTAGATGTCAAAATTTTCCTAAGTATTGCCATCAATGCCAAAGGGGGAGATTGTTGGCATTTTGATGATGTTGTGATTGTCATTGATGGACACACACTTGCTTTGTGTACACTTTCTTGATGTATGAGTTATGCTCAACCGGTATTTGTTCCAACCAGTATTATGTATTATAGTCTTTAGACTATCGGTGTTTTGCAGAAGATGTTTACCAGTCACAAATTGATTGAAGACCTCAAGCGGTCCGAGAATCTCAAGCGGTATGAAGGATCAAAGCGGTAGTCAACATTTTTCCAGTCTTCATTTTTGACAACCGGTAATCGGTAAATTGTATGAACCAATATTACTCTGTGATGAGTTACCAACTAATATTTCTGTGATGAGTTATCATCCACCAACACTTTGGTGGTGATTTTGTGCCGTGTTACCAAATGTGTCTAGATGAACTGAACCTAGGAACTTGTAATTTAATCCTATTGGACCGACATGAAATCAGACTCCTTTAAGGGTTTTAGATGATGATGAGGGTTTGTATGTGTGATCATAGAAGAGAAGATTAGGTCTGTGTGAAGAGTAGGAGTGTGGAGACTGAAGTAATGCTAAAATGCATTAACAGTGAGCTATCAAGGATCTAACCAAGCATACTGTGCTAGTATCTAGATCACTCACTTGTTGATTTCTCACATCTTCAACAAGTCTGAAACCCTTAGCCGATTAGGCCTAGCAAAGCCTTTGTAAATCCTCTAACAAGGTGGTTCACAACTATGAATCTGAAATCCTCTCACAAGGTAGTCTTTAACAGGACTTATCTCCTAACCGAGATCTAGATGCCTAACAGGATTTGTTTTGGTGAAGAACATTGTATGACCTTAACCGATCTGGTTTCTATTCTGCAGATAGTTACTTGTGAGTTTATGCTCATTGTGGTTTTTCCCATTTGGGTTTCCACGTCAAAAAATCTTGTGTTATGGTGATTGTGCTCTTGTGGGTGAATGCTTTATTTGCTATTTGGTTTGCATTTATCTTAACCAGGTTATTAGTGAATCTGTTGTACCAGTTGTGTGCTAAACTGTTTAGAAGTTTGAATTCAGTGTTTTTTGGTATACTAATTCACCCCCCCTCTTAGTATTCATCACTTTCACCCTACATATCCTCTTATTTTTCATTACATTTCATACATCAAAATGATCTAACCAACTAACCTATATACCCCTTTACAATTCATCATGCCTTATGTCATCTTACAAAGATAATTATAATATGAACATACATGTCAGCTCAATAACATAAATACGTGAATATCAATTTTTTTTTCTAATGCCAGATCTCCCTCATGATGTCATCCTCCAATACCAATAACTTGAATTTAAACCATGTCGGTCTGCAATGCCAGTAACCTGAGAATTCCTTCCAACCTACCAGCGCCGGTGTCGTTGAAGTGTCTGTCAATAGACAACTGAACCAAAATATGAAGCCAAAACATATTACCATATTGCCATCAATGACAACATATTTACACCAACCAATTGAGTGTCAATTGTCAACACAACATATATATAAAAAAATTGTACCGTATATAAGCTCATCAAACATGACATATAAAAAATAAATTTGTAAAACTAGGTTGGTGGGCTCCCCACTGATCCATGTCTCGAGTGATGTCTCTACACAAGAAAGTACATGCATACACACATGGTAGAAATAAATATTAGTTCAACATAAGTATGCAAATTTTACCTGGCCTGATCCAACATCCGCAGATCATCAGACTGTACACCTATAGGAGGAGGTCAGGATGGAGAACTCAAACATGATCCACGAACTTGGATATATATATATATATATATATATATATATATATATATATATATGTATGTATGTATGCATGTATGTATGCATGTATGCATGCATGTATGAATGTTTATGTACATACATACATACACACATATGTATACATATATATACATATATCTATATGTATATATATGTGTATATACATATGTAGGTATATATATATGTATATGTATATACATATATATATATATACATATAGATATATGTATATATTTGTATATATCTATACATATATGTGTATATATATGTATATATGTGTATATATATATATGTATATGTATAAATACATATATACATATACATATATACATATACATATACATATACATATACATATACATATACATATACATATACATATACATATACATATACATATACATATACATATACATACACATATATACACATACATATATACATATACATATACATATACATATACATATACATATACATATACATATACATATACATATACATATACATATACATATACATGTATACATATATATAATGAGCTCTCTAGATATGTATCTATTTAAATCTTAAAATACCGGGTTGTGAGCATGTGTAGGAGCTGAAGGAGGCTGCAAATGTCTCAATGTCTCTAACGTAATAGTGTGAGGCTATATATAATTCAAAATTCAAATTGTGTTGACAATTTTGAAGTTGAAATCCACTATTTAAAATTAATTTAATAATATCATAGAGAAAACAATGTACCTCATGTGATTTGAAGGCTCTCCCAATCCTATTGACCTCAAATGAATGGAAGGACATGTGGTCAATGTTTATATCTATAGGTGCATCATCTAAGTCAGTAAGAATACTAGTATAGTGGCTTCAATGTCAAGCATGGGGTGTAAAAACATGTTGCATATGCTGCAGGGGGATACAAAAACATGCGACAGTGGTGTAGGATCAATTGGTGTAGGCACAACTGGAGGTGTGGAATCAACTGATGTCTATCATGGAGGGGTTGTAGGATGCACTGGAATACCCTCCTCTCTCCTCAAACCACCCTAAGATACTCTACCACCATGTTTACTAGAACTGTAGTGCCCACTCTTGAGCATACTCTTGTTTCATTTTGGATTTACTTGATCGGACCTTTATTTTGTGCGATGGATATGCTGGGTATGATTTGATTTATGAGATGCATGGATATTGTGTATGACTATTACATTCTCAGTTGATGATTTTGATGATAGACATTACATGACCTTATACTATTGATGTTATTGACTGTGGTCATGACTAGTTATGATTTCTGGATGGTTAGTAATGGTATTTTGGTTATCATGTGCTTTGATAGATTTTATGGATCATGTCTCATTTTGGAATGGATATACTAACCCTAGTTTGATTTACTTATGATGCGATGTTTCATGATTTATATGTTCACTATATGGATACTATTGACTGTCTTTATGGGGGATCAACATCACATCACTCATTGCGAGTGGGATGTACCATTGCGATATCCCTCTACTTGCCCGTCTTGTATGTATTTATATATATATGTATATGCACATGTATCTTTGTTGTGGTTGCACCTAGTTGCAGGTACTAAGACATTCATTCCTCCTAGGCAACTGGGTGAGAGCTCCCCTGGCTTTACAGGTGTGAATGTGCCTCTTCCTGATGGCAAATATGTGGTTCAGAGATGTCGTTGGTTCCCTACCCACACCCTAGGTCTAGGTTGTCATTGAGTACTTATCGCCAGTCTTGGTGAATTTAACCATGTCGAGTCGGTTGCCATGATTTGTGAGTATGTGGCATGGTGAGTTTGATTATTTAGCTTATTTAATTTATTTAAATTGTGATTTGTTGACTATAGTAATACATTAATTATTGAATCTATTTAATCATGATTTATTGATTTAGAATGGATTGAGTGTTTAATTTATTTAATTATTGGTGATAAATGATTTATTGTGATTTAGTAATTATTTAATAATAATTTATGATTTAATTAGTGGTAGTGTTATTTTAATTTATTATGATTTGATGATTTTTGATTATTTAATTATTCTTGCGATTGAATTTAAATAAATGTTTAATTGAGATTTTATTTAGTAATTAATGTCTTCAGTGATTTGATTTATTGAATTATATAACTATTTTGCCTTATTGATTTTTATTATTTATTGGCAATTTTAATCTTTATTTAATTATTTATTTGTTTATTTTAATTACTTTATCTATTTAATGTTGAAATTTAATCTTTATTTAATTATTATGGGTTGATTATTTAGATGATTTTCATAATAGTGATATTTTGATAAATTAGAAATAATAGAAACAATAAGGGTAAGTAATAAATAATTACCTTATTCGTTATATTATAATGGTTTAATAATGTTTTGATTATTTTGATAATATATATAATAATTACCCTATTCACATTATAATATTACGAATAGGGTAATTATTATATATATTATCAAAATAATCAAAACATTATTAAACCATTATAATATAACGTATAGGGTAATTATTTATTACTTACCATAATTATTTCTATTATTTCTAATTTCTCAAAATATCACTATTATTAAAATCATCGAAATAATCAACCCATAATAATTAAATAAAGATTAAATTTCAGCTGCGTGTTTCTGGAAGAATGGGAAAACTGTTTGTGAAATTGTAATTGTTCGTTGTTATTCCTTAATGTATTTGGGGCATTCTGTATGCAACAATCATATTTGGTTGGGGTTGTTGGCTGGTGTTGCCACCTCCATACCTTATATTTCTTTAGGAGTCATGATTTTTTTTAGTATTGCCCCCTTAATATTTTTGTATGCTGCTGTATTTTGTTTTAAACCACACTGTGGGTTTAGTGCACAACACCACCCATGACATGATGGATACTATTGCACCACCCATGTCGTGGTGGGTGCATAACACTCCCCTAGGATATGAAGGGTACAACAACACCACCCATGTCATGGTGGTGCCTAGCACCACCCACGACATGGTGGGTGCTGCGACACCTCCCGTGTTGTGGAGGGTGCAAAGCACCACCCACGACATAGTGAGTGCACCTGCACCACCATGATGTGGTGGGTGCAATAGGGTGGGTGCTCAACACCACAATGTTAATGTCATGGCCTGCAACATTTAACACCCACTTTGCTGGGATAACCTTGCCTGTAATGTGGGGAATTTTATGATAAATTCCATTTCAAGGGGTCTGGTAAAGTCTCTAAACCAAAACACCCATTTCGATGGGTCTGTAAATGATCTTACACATTTTAGTCGATGTTGTTAATGAAGTGTTGTATCTCATTTTAGTATGTGTTATCTGATTTACCTTAATGTGAATCCCTATCACCAGGCGATAGAAAGTTAAGTGTAAGAAGTGCTGTAGCTATTTGGTAATTATATTTTGCTATGCAATTTGATGCATTGTACTGTCCATGAGTTTTAGATGTTAAATGTAAAGTCCACTTATGGTTTCGGATGAAGCCCACAAGTTATAGCGTGGGCCAAGCGTATTGCAAACACCGCCCCAACTTAATTTATTGTCTTCTTTTGTGGATGTCATATTTTATAATGTGTTATGCTACATTTGGGTACCAGAGGCTGTTTTGTGTGTGTTGTGTTTCAGATTGATTTTGATTTCAATTTTGACGTCATTGCTTAGATGCAAGATTTGTATTGTTATTTGGATATGTCTCATGATGTTTTGCCATGGGAGTTAGTTTCTTTATGTTGCTGATTTTAAGGACAACAAGTGTGAAGACCTTGTTGGGTTTATATTTCATTGGTTGCAGATGTATTATGATTTTATTTATGCACTTCATTGGTCAAGAGGCTCATTTCTCTTGTTTATTGATGTTAACTTTCATGAGTATGTGTTAATTCATGGTTTGGTACTGCATGATGTTTCATTCAGATTTACTTGTTTAACTTAGAGCCTCTTGTAATGTTAATTTTGGGTCAATGTAAGGGAGTGGGCTCCTTTATGACACCTGGGGTCACAAGAGATGGACTATCATGAGGTTCCTTGTAAGGATTCATGGAGTCCATACCTCTTGGGCATAAGGGATTTTACCTTGTTTTAATTAAGTGATAACTTATAAATGAATTAGAATGGGTAGTTACATAATTAAAAAAGATAATAATTGATAGTGCCTCGCGACTCAGTCCTAGGGAGGATGTTTTAGGCTGAGCATGAGAAGACCATGGAGACAGTAAGCCAATCTCCCTTGGTCTCTCATAGGTTAAGATGCCTCCGCATGCCCATAGGCTAGTGCCTTATTTTTGGTTTGGAATGTGATGACACTCCCTTTTACATGTGTTCCCTTATATTTACATTTGCATTTATGCCTTGATGTTTTGTCAGCCTCCGGGAGTTATCTTGGTTGTTGATTGCATTGGTGTTTGGTCCATGTGTATGGAAGTATTTCTTGGTGTTAGTCCCTTTGGTCTTAAGTGTCAACCTAGGTGTAGTGTGTGTGTTGGGACCTAGCAACATCTCTTAGCTCGGGGGTGGTTCCTTGTGTTAGACACAATGCACCACTAAGAGGGGGGGGGGGATGAATCAGTGGTTCTCAAACTGTTTCCCTTTAACTGACTTATGTGAGTATACCAGTTATTAGATCTAACTTAGAATATACTTACTGGTTAGTGGGGAGACTAATAACTGTTAGGACCTAGAGGCAACTGAGAGGGGAGGCTGAATCAGTTGTCTAATAATTTCAACCCAAATACAACTTAACCAAACTTAATACTTAATACCAGTAAACCAAAATTAATGTCGGTAAACAGATTAACAGTTAATAATAGTACTGGTGAAACTTAATGTATGAAATAGAAAGAGAAACAATATCCACAACACATAACACAAAGATTTGTACGTGGAAACCCTGTAAGGGGAAAAACCATGGTGAGAAACCTTACCCACAATCAGATGATACTACTGCAAATAGTATGTGTATACAAATGGGGTCTACACATGCAGAAAGGCCAGCTACCTAGAGCTCACTACTCAATCACAAGATGGGAGTCACACTGACTACAATTGGATGATTAAATCCAAAAATAATGTACTGCTCAAAGTAGCATCTCCAATGTTGGATTCAGTACCAGTTAAGCTTTGATTGTCTCCTTCAAACCTTCCTTGAATATTCAAATGATCTCTGCATGAGTAGCTTTACTTATATTTGCATATACTAAATATCAAAACCTTATAATACCTTATTACATATCACCATTCCAATCTCACAATTGAGATCTTACATATATACCAAAACCTAAGACCAAATGTGTAGGTCAGCTTACAAGGAATAATATAATAAATTCTATTACAAGTCAAGATGCGATGCATCATGTCAGCTCAACAACAATATTAATTGATTAAACCATCTCCATAACATGTTGTGCTGATCTAGAATAGATAACGTGTGTCAGTCCATAACCTAGACCAATTTGCTGGTAACAAAAAATATGTCAACCCGATTAGACCAATAACCAAATAATCAAAACCAAGTGTCCAAACCATTTCTTCAACATAACCAAGTGATCTCTAGATGATAACAAGTCATTGTCAGTGTCGATGAACAATATAACCTGCCAGTGAACCAAATGTCAGTGACTGTGCATAAGTCACTGAACTTGCTGGTGAACATAACCAAAGATTTGCAGAAGGATAAGTGTTGACATCAATGACAAAACCAATGCAACATATCCATAATATCAACAATCTTCGCCTTTTGCATTGATGGCAACACAAGATGGAAAAACCATCTAAGTGCGAAAGAAAAAATGCCAAAAATAAAAAACCAACAATCTCCAGAATAGATCAATACCAAAAATCAAAATACAAATGAAGAGAGTAAAAAATCTCTCCTCCAATGAATAAACTCTCCCCAAAGGATACTGTGTTTTTCCATAGATATCTCTCCCCCTTTGACATCAAATGCCAAAGCAATACAAATACCAAATGCAACTAGTTCATAGAACCAATTTCAAATACCAACTTATCCAACTACTCCCCCTGAGAAGTAGCTCTGCTCCATCAAAGTCGGAAAAAGGTTTCTCTGTAAATTCTGTCGGTTTGATGCCAAGCATCAACTATCTCAGTCTCTACTGGTGAGGGTATGACCCCAAGCTGCTCTCTGAGATATTCAAAAGTTTCCTTAGGCAAAGGCTTAGTAAAGATCTCTACAATCTGCTCTTTAGTATTCACATAAACCAATCTTACTTCTTTTGCTTCAACATTCTCTTTCAAAAAATTGTATTTGATAGAAACATGTTTAGTTTTAGAGTGAAATACCAGATTCTTAGATATATCAATTGCTATTGAATTATCATAATAGATGATTATAGGTTCTTTACATTTTACCTTTATGTCCTTCAACATTTGTTTAATCCATAATACCTGAGTACAATTGGTTGTTGCCACAACATATTCTAATTCTGCTATTGATAATGATGTACAACTCTGGTTCTTGCTCAACCATGAAATCAATCTGCTACCAAGAAAGAATGCCCCGCCGATGGTGCTCTTTCTATCATCTACATCGCCTATCCAATTAGCATCAGTCTATGCACATAACTCAAAATTTTCATCTTTAGGATACCATAAACCAAGATTTGTTGTTCCTTGTAAATACTGAAAAATCCTTTTTACTGCCGATTCATGATTTTCTCTAGGATTACTCTAAAACCTTGAAACAATATACACTACATTGATTATATTAGGTCTTGTTTGTTTCAAATATAGTAAATCTCTAATCATAGATTTGTATCTTGTTGGATTAACAGGAGCTGTATCATCCTTCAATGATAGTTTATCAGTTGTAGTCATAGGAGTACTTATCGGTTTAGAGTTTTCCATACCAAATTTCTTTAGTAATTCCTTCAAATACTTTGATTAATATAAGAATATACCTTTATCAGTCTGTGAAATCTGCAATCCTAAAAAGAATTTTATCTCCCCAATCATAGACATTTTAAATTCTTTCTGCATCTTGTTAGAAAAGTCTTTATACAATCCATCTTCTCCTCCAAAAATGATGTCATAAAAAAAAATTCAATAAACAAAATGTCTTCATTAGCCACTTTGAAATATAAGTTGCTATCAGCATTACCTTTAGTGTAACCAAGCTTCATAAGATATTTGTCCAATCTAGCATACCAAGCTATAGGAGCTTGCTTCAATCCATATAAAGCTTTCCTTAATCTGCAAACCATATATTTATCATTTGTCAATGAAAATCCATCAGGTTGTTCAATATAAACTTCCCCTTCAGAAATGCACATTTAACATCCATTTGATGTACTTTATAGTTTTTGTGTGCTGCAAATGCAATAAATAATATAAATGCCTTAATTCTAGCTACCGGTGCAAAGGTTTCATTGTAATCAATTCCCTCTTTCTGTGAATATCCCTTACACACTAGTCTTTCTTTGTTTCTAATTACCTTACCATCTTCATTAAGTTTATTTCTGAATACCCATTTAGTTCCAATTACATTTTTATTTTTAGGCCTAGGAACCAATGTCCATGTATTGTTCTTTCCAATTTGTTGCAATTCATCTTCCATAGCCTTAATCCAATGTTTATCTTCACATGCCTCAATGACAGATGCTAGTTCAATTTGAGAAATTAAATATACCTCTTCATTTTCCAGTCTTCCTCTTGTCATAACTCCTTGATACTTATTTCCAATCATCTGACTTTTAGAGTGATTCAATCTTACATACCTGGGTGTGTTCACTTGTTGCTGTTCTTTAGTCACTATAGAATTCTCTGATGATGTTGGTGTGACTGGATCAACATTCTATACTGGTGCACTTTGTATAGGTTCATTTGTGATTATCTCATCTGCTGGTTCAAAATCCACAGACCTTGAATTTCTTCTAAAGTGTTCATCAATCTTCACATTTGCACTCTCAATGTTTTTTTGCAATCTCTTATTAAAACATCTATATGCTTTTCTTTTAGATGAATACCCAAGAAATATTCCTTCATCACTTCTAGGATCAAATTTACCAATATACGTATCTCTCCTAATGTAACATTTGCTTCCAAATATTCTGAAGTACTCAAGAGTAGGAATATTACCAAACCATAGTTCATAGGGTGTCTTACCAGTTTCACCATTGATGTGAACTCTGTTGAAAGTGTAAACTGATGTATTAACTACTTCTCTCCAATAAACATGAGGTAGATTTGCTTCTGATATCATGCTTCTAGCTGGATCTAGAATAGTTCTATTCTTCCTTTCCACAACTCCATTTTGTTGAGGTGTCTTGGGTGCTGATAGTTGTCTTCTTATTCCATTCACTTCATAAAATGTATTGAACTCCTTAAATGTAAATTCACCTCCTTGATCTGATCTTAAACATTTGATTTTCTTGCCGGTTTCATTCTCTATAAGTGCCTTGAATAATTTTAATTTTCCAAAAGCTTCTGATTTCTCCCCGAGAAAAGTAACCCAACACATTCTAGAATAATCATCAATGATTAGCATAAAGTATCTATCTTCCTATAGACTTCTTGTTCTTGCCAGACCAGATAAGTCAGTGTGAATTAAATCAAAAACATCATTGGTTTTCTCAGAAATACTCTTAAAAGTTGTTCCAACTTGCTTTCCCATTTGACATTCCTTACATATCAGATTATGAGGTTTTACAATCTTATGTAAATCCCTTACTACCTTAGATGAAATAATCTTCACAATGTAATCAAAATTTACATGACAGAGTCTTTTATGCCATAGCCAACTTTCATCAATGTGTGCAATCATGCCTTTTCAATGTTTTTCAAATGAAAGATATCACCTCTAGTCTGATCATCGGTTGCAATTTTCAAACTAGTTCTATTCATGATTTTGCATTTACCATTCTTTAATTGTAACTTAAATCCTTTTTCAACTAATTGTCCAACACTCAAAAGATTATGCTTCAAACCTTCAACATAATAAACATTGTCAGTATTGTGCTTACCATCAAAAGATATAGTGCATTTTCCTCTAATAAAACAAGCTTTGTCATCTCCAAATCTTACTAGACCTCCATTATATTCCTGAAAAAAATAAGAATTTACTTTTGTCACCAGTCATATGATGTGAGCATCCAAAATTTATAATCCATTCATCATTTTCTTCAATTTTAGCTACCAGGGCTTGCTCTACCAGTGGAACAGTAGGTGCTAGTTGATCTTCTGTTATTGCAACAAAATCCCATCCATTGTCTCCTAGTTCTTCATCAGAATCATCAGTAACTCCTTCATCAACATAGTAACAAGATTTGTCTCTATTTTTCTTGAATATGTATCTCTGATATTCAGGTTTAGGCTTATATGTTCTTTTACCTCTTTTCTTAATATTGCATGTCTATCCAGACATATAGATTCTATATGACCAATTTTATTACAGTTAAAGTATTTAAAAGGTGATTTACCTTCATACTTACTTCCAATAGGACCTTTAGGCATTTTCCTTGCAAATAGTGCTTCAAGCTCTTCAAGTTCTTCATTTTCCCTCTTGATGTCTTCACGTTCTCTTGCATAAAGTGCTTTCTAATCAGATTTATCAGCTGATGATGAAGACACTATAGATGATGATGCTTTGAAAGCTAAATCTATCTTAATTGTAGCAACAAGACCAAATTCCTCAAGCTCAAATGCTGAAAGTTTTCCAACCAAGGTATCTCTTGACACTGATGTATTAGGCATAGTTCTTAACTCATTAATAGAAGTTACTTTCATTTTGTATGCCAGTGGCAATACTCTTAAAACTTTAGAAACAATTTCATCTTCACTTAAGGAACCTCCACAACATTGTATTCCCAAAACATTTTCATTAACCCTTTCCATAAAAGAAAAAAATCTTTCATCTTCTTCCATTTTCAAATTTTCATACCTGACTCGGAAGCATTCCAGTTTTGTAATTTTGATAGTGGTATCTCCTTCATTCAATGTTTCCAATTTATCCCAAATAGCTTTAGCAATAGATCTGTTTGATAATCCCATGATTTGCTGATCTGACAAGGCACTCAAAAGTGCTTCTCTTGCTTTGTAGTCAATCTCTTGATCCTTACCCAATGTAGGTGGATGAGGTTGATTCGGTGTAGGACCAACATAACCATTCTATGTAACATCCCATATGTCTCTTCCAATGCAATTCAGACGAGTCTCCATTCTGATCTTCCATTTATCATAGTTAGTTCCATCAAGTTTCAGACTGTTCTTCCTGAAATAGTTAGTTGCCATAGAATCTCCTCAAGTTGTTAAACTTTTGCAAAAAGAGGACTTGGCTCTGATACCAATTGTTAGGACCCAGAGGCAACTGAGAGGGGGGGGTGAATTAGTTGTCTAATTATTTCAACCCAAATATAACTTAACCAAACTTGATACTTAATATCGGTAAACCAAACTTAATGCCAGTAAACAGATTAACAGTTAATAACAGTACCGGTGAAACTTAATGCATGAAACAGAAAGAGAAACAATATCTACAACACATAACAGATAGATTTGTAAATGGAAACCCTGTAAGAGGAAAAACCATGGTGGGAAACCTTACCCATAATCAGATGATCGTACTATAGATGGTATGTGTATACAAATGGGGTCTACACATGCAGAAAGGCTAGTTGCCTAGAGCTCACTACTCAATCACAAGATGGGAGTCACACTGACTACAATTAGATGATTAAATCTAATAATAATGTACTGCTCAAAGTAGCATCTCAAATTCTGGATTCAATCTTGGTTAAGCTCTGAGTGTCTCCTTCAAACCCTCCTTGAATCTTCAAATGATTTCTGCGTGAGTAGCTCTGCTTATATTCAGATATACTGAATATAGCAACCTTATAATACCTTATTACATCTCACCATTCCAATCTCACAATTGAGATCTTACATATATACCAAAATCTAAGACCAAATGTGTAGGTCGGCTTACTAAGAATAATACAATCAAATCTATTACAAGTAAGTCAAGATGCGATGCATCATGTCGGCTTAACAACAATATTAATTGATTAAACCATCTCCATAACGTGCCATGCTCATCTAGAATAGATAATGCATGCCAGTCCATAACCTAGACCAATTGCCGGTAACAACTATAGACACCTAAAATTGTCATGTCTAATTAAATAAATATCTTTATTTATTTAATTATTTAAGCCTAATTCTTCTATTAATTAAATAAATCTTTATTTATTTAATTAATTCATTTATCCTCTTCTAGCCTTATTTCTCATTTAAATAAATACATTTATTTATTTAAATTATCCTTTTCCTAAATTAAATAGATACTTTTATTTATTTAATTGATCCCACTTCTTCTATTAATTAAATAAACCTGTATTTATTTAATTAATTCATTAACCTTTTCTACCCATGACACATGTCATTCATCTCTTCTTTCATACACTACCTACCCTCTCATTATTTTCTTATTCCTTCTACCTACCCTCTAATCATAGCCGACCATTTATCTTTTACACCTCTCAATCTTATCCCTCCATTTCTTATGGTATCTTCTATATAAGGAGATGCTTTCTTCATTATCAACCCTATGCATTCTATTCAAGAAACCTAGCATTCGATCTTTCATATGCAATCCTACTTGCAACCACAATTCCATTCTTTGTTGAGCTCTTGTGCACATATAAAATCTGAGAGCAAATATATCAAGCAAGATCAATGGAGATAGGAAGAATGGAGATCCAAACCCTATTGGACATGTGATGGTATAATCTTTGTGATTTCATTTGATTTGCATTGTCTTAGGTAATCTTCATATGTTATGGTGGATCTTTGTTGTTGTTAGGCTAGGGTTTTGTGGTTGAATCTATTTAGTCTTTCAATATTATTGTTTATCCATTTTCACCATAAACATTTTGGCATGCCCTGTGGGACATGGATTTTTGTTAGATCTATGTTTTTTGCAGGTTTTCCAAACATATATTGCTGTTTTGTAAAACAATTTGGAGAATAACCTTGTGCAGCTAGGGTTTTGGACACAAAATCAAGATCTTGGAGAGATTCGATCATATCTCACAAACGGCTTGGAAATTTAACACCAATTTTTTTTGTAGGTTGAAGACAGTATATAAAGAGCTCAAAGAAAAATTTAGATCTATTGGAGCATATTTTAATTTTATATGAATTTTCATAAAAAATTAATTTTGAGAGTAAATGAGCAATTTTTTTGGATTTTCTTACATTTTTGGTAATCTCTCATAATTATACACAGGATCTGTTGTTTGTGATTTTAATTTTGATGCAAAATATTTCGTAAAAAATTGGATCTTTAAAAATTAGGGTTTTTCATTGTTTTGATCAGATCTCACAAATGAATTTGAATTTGGGCATTAAAGTTTTTTTGCAGGTCAAGAACATTCTTAGAGATTGGCAATAAAAAAATCAGATTGTTTGGAGCATATTGGAAATTTCTATGCATTTTTTATGAATTTTCTTGAAAAATTAATCTTGAGAGCAAATAAGAGAATTTTTCAGATTTTCTTACATTTTTGGAAAGCTCTCATAATTATACATAGACTCTATTTTTTGTTATTTTAAATTTGATGCAAAATAATTCCTCAAAAATTAGGTCTTTGAAAATTAGGGTTTTGCATTATTTTGCTCATATCTCACAAAATCTTCGAATTTGTTGCATGAAAATTTTTATGCAGGTTTGGAAGACACTCAGGACTGTCCAGTAAAACATTTAGATTTTTTGGATTAATTTTGCATTTTATATGAATTGTTTATGATTTTTCATAAAAAATTAATTTTTGGAGCAAATTAGCAATTTTTTTGGATTTTCTTACATTTCTAGAAATTTCTTGTAATTTTACAGGTAGTCTTTTTTTATGATGAATCAGATCTTTGAATTGGTCAAAAAAACTGCATTGTTGAAGGCCCCTATTTCACAAAGTCTTTTGGATCTAAAATTTACCTAACTTGTGTGCTTGTAGGAGGGGTATTATTGCAAAACTACTAACAAATCTTTGTTGCATAATTTTGGCAAGGGTTTTTGATCTTTATTGTGTGCCTTATTTTCATAGACTAGCAAACACTTCAATTGGTGCACTAAAATTGAACCAATGTCTTTTGTATCTTGGGCAATAGGCTCTTTTTGTTTCATCTTTAGAGGGCCCGTCTCCCCGTGTGGTCATTAGGACTAATAGTGAGGAGAGAACGACCCAAGTGGTAGCGAGGAAAACCCACCTCTTTTGAACCATTATAAACAACTGTATTCATGGTGAAAACTATGGATAACATGTGCTGATTAGTTCATACCGACACTATGTCTCCCCATAAACCCATTTGATCAAATTTATTTGATCATTAGTAGGGCGTAACCCCTACCAACTGGGAGCCTTCTGTATTTACAGAGCTGAAAGTGCCACATGTATGGCCACACGAGTGGATGCCCTTACTAGCATCTTTTTGTTTTAGAAGCCAAAATCCTTCTAGTTGTTGGGGCAGGAGGTTGGACCTCTGGTAGTGGCCCACACACATACGGTTCTTAGTAGAGATACAAAGTTCACCACGGAGAGTTTTCATGGGGATTGATGCTTGGTTGCCCCGAGAAGTGAGTGTCAAGGGTGGAGCCAGTGGGGTCAAGGATCTAAGTATCCGCTCTGAATAGAGTAGCCTCAGGGGAAACTCCATGTGGGATCAACAACTATTGTCATGGCCAGCCATAAGAATTGTGCTTGACTTATTTTAAACAATCAAACATTCAAGACCAAACATCAAAACATTGTGTCTTTTATGTCTTCAAGTGTATGCAAAATATTTTTACATCAAATAACACACTTTTCTTTTGAGTCATTTTGAGTCTAAACACTTGCAAACATTGAGTCTTCATCAACACTATGTCCTCTTGTCACGAAAAATAGTCAAACATTCAGATTGGGTCACAACAAAACAACTTCACAAATTGGAAAAATTTACAATCCAACAAACAAGAGCAGCCAGTTTCAGAATTCTTGAGCTTCCTAAGCTATCTCTTTAGGTTTTCATCTAGAATTCAACCTATCTTTGGGTCTCACAAAGTCCATCATTGCTTTACACCTTACATTACATTCACATTTGTCTAAACTTGAGTCAAAAGGTCACTTTCTTGTCCTCATCATACTTTGTCAACACATTACATACATACAACATTTTGCTAAGTGGTCCCTCATCAAGGTCTATCACCTTTGGGTCTCATTTGGTCTTACTTAGAGTCAAGGTCAACTTACCTCATTAAGAGAAACTATCCTCTCTTTGGAAGTCACACCTACTCTACTACATACATACTTGGTCTTACACTTTGGGCATTGCAAGTAAACCTCAGATTCATTTACATTCCATCCAACTCTTGGTCTTCCATACTCTTTTCCATTTTCATCTAGTCTCACACATCTTGGTCAAGACCTAGTCCATGGTTGAAACCCGTTACCAAAAATCTAGGAGAGAAGCTAAAGAGGCTCAAGAGTCCGCAAACATGAGTGCCTATGAATATGACAATGATATCTTTTTCAATTCTAATCATACTACATTACCTGACATGGATGCTTCTAGAAACATTCCAAATGTTGAGAACATGGACACTACAAACAACAATGATACACACAATGACAATATGGATAACTTTTCATTACATTCAATAGAAGTGGAAGACACCATTATGGATCCCCGTTTCAATTGATTGGTTGAGGAAATAATGAGGAGAGATAGACAATACTTCTTACAAGTTATGGCACAAAGTGGAGCCAAGATTCCTCGTGATTTTGACATGTCTCAAATAATGGAAAATCAACCTTTGCAACAACCTCAACTCAACATGGATCAAAGGAGGCCTAATAGTGGAGGCAATAGAGGACCATATCTTGTGCCCGAATCACCATCATCTTTGTTTCAAAAACTAGAGGTCCCATACACACATGGTCAAGCATATGACCTTTGAAGACCATTATGGAAGTCTTATGCAGAAAAATATACTCAATCACATGCCAATGCCAAGGACCAACCACCAAAGCAATTAGATATCCAAAGGCATGTTCAAAATTTGGACACAAGGAAACCCTACGTCAAATTTGGGGGAAACATGTTAGAACAAACTCATGACATGCCTGTAGAGTATGGTATACATGGACAAAATAGATATTCCATTCCTCATCATGACTCTATACCAAGTGGTCCATATATGCAATATCATTATAGACCTCCTCCATATGAACATGTGTATGATCAATATCATCCATATATGCAACATGCTCCCCCTCCACCCAGTGGTTTAGGCATGGGATATGGTCCAAGAAGTTGGTCTCCACCTAAGAATAATTTAGAATAGAAAATCAAGGATTTACAAAAGAAAATGGAGGACATAAATACATCGAAGACAACTTACACAATGAGAGACATATGTCCTTATCCATTTGACAAGAGAATTCCAATGCCTCCTTTTCCTACACATTTCATGACACCTAAGTTTGATAAGTATAGAGGAAAAGGGGATCCTAAGGCACATATAAGATAGTTTTTCACAGCTTGCATTGAGGTAGAAGCAAAAGAGACATATTTGATGAGATTATTCCCACAGAGCTTAGGTGATCAAGCTATGGAATGGTTCTCCCAACTTCCACCCAGAATTAAGTCATGGGGTTATCTAGTAGAGGCATTTATCCAACATTTCTCATACAACATAGAGACAGACATATCGATCACTACCTTATGCAACACCAAGCAAAAGGATGGAGAATCTTTTTCATCATTTTTACAAAGATGGAGAAATCTAGCCAACAGATGCTCTTGTGAAATTCCACAAAAACAAATGGTAGAAATGTTCACCCAAAATGTTAACAAAGACATTGGCTATGATCTAAAGAAAGCTTGTTTGTCCACCTTCAAGGACGTCATTGAAAAAGGATTAGCAATAGAGAAGGTCCTAATTGAACAAGGAGTCATTAAGATATTCAAGGAAAACAAAGATGACTTTAAAGGAAAAGATAAGTCAAGAATTTGGAACAAAAACAAGAACACAATCAATGTTGGTGTTGTTGATGCCAATACAATATGACCAAAAATCATTTTTTCTAGATCAAGCTCTACAAACAATCAAGTGAATACTCAAACAACTTCAAAGTCACGAAGGAAGTACACTCCATTGGGAGAACCACTATAATCAGTTTTCAAGAAGCTAGTGGCAAACAAAATCTTAAAAATTCCATGTTTGCCTCCATATGAACCAAAGGTTAAACCAAATTGGTGGAATTATGATGAGTATTGTGAATTTCATAAAAGCAAGGGACATAAAACATGAAATTGCCATTGACTGAAGAACATCATACAAGATCTCATTGATAGAGGTGACATTGAGATTGAAGGACACTCATCCAATCAAGAACATGAGATGTTTAAGGAACCATTCCCAAAACATGACAAGGGAAAAGCTAAAGCCATAGATGACCAGACCAACTATACCAGAGCATCCTATAACTATGATTCAACTATCAATCACATTTCGATGGACAATTATGTCTCTACCATTATCATCAAGGACAAAACACCTGAGAATTCTACCCAGAGACCCAAGATTGTCCTAAAAGGCATTGGTTCCTCTTCTGAACCTACCTCTGAATGTAATGTTACAACTCATTGAGGTAAATTCACTTTGCAAGGTCCTCTAGCCAAAAACACAGCTTCCTCATCAACCAAACCTGAGTATGACCTTGTAAAACAGTTGGGGAAGACACCCGCACTTATTTCCATCCTTGACCTTTTATGCATATCCCCCACACATAAAGCTATTCTTGACAAAATCTTGAGAGACACTTCCGTCCCTAGTAATCTGAATGTGGACCAGTTTCAAGCCATGGTGGGATACCTTTCCATTCCACACTCACTTACATTCACAGAAGCTGATGATGCCTCCGTAAGTCAGCCACATAATGCACCGTTATGCATTGAAGCCTTCCTAAATAAACATTGAATAAAATGAGTCCTGATAGATGGAGGAGCAAGTCTAAACATTTGTACATTGAGCACTATTAAACAATTGGGATATATAGACAAAACTATGAATTCTAAAAACAAAATTACCATCAAAGCATATGATGATGAAGAACATTCATCCAAAGGCACAGTCACCTTGCCCCTCAAAGTTGGGCCAGTTACAAAGGATGTGGTTTTTTAGGTCCTTGATCTAGATCTCACATACAACATACTCTTGGGACATCCTTGGATTCATGAGATGAGCGCAATACTATCTACATATCATCGATGTATCAAGTTTCCACACAATGGAGTTGAAGTGACTGTCAAAGTGGATCCAAATTTGCAACCTCAATTAGAAATAACAATCCCAGTCAATCAAGAAGCTATTCCTTCATCAACATATGTAGATCCAAAATCCTTGAAACCTTCTACATCAAAGCAAGCAGAGCTCAAAGAAAAATTCAAGTTTAAAGATCTAGGATGTGGTGAGTATATCTTTCATGTTGATCAACTCCCACTATCTCCTAAGGTATTCAGTCAAAAAGAACAACCTAAAAACAATTTTCAATGCTAAGGAATTGGGTGTGAACCACCTAGTGTTGTGGCTACTAAGTCTAAATGCAAATCTCCTCTAGTGGTGCAAGCATCTTTTGATATCAATAATCCTAAGAGTGGTTCCAACAAAGAATCTATTGAGCGTATCGCCAACCCTCTTGGGAACTCACATAGATTTATCATTTCATCCACTCATTTCATTTCCACTCCACTTCTAGACTTGGATCAACAAGAATCACAAAAGCCCTTACTCATTGGGGATCAAGAATCAAGCTTTGAAAAGAAAAATCTAAAAGTCAAAAATAAAGAGAAGTCCTTTCATCCAAATCAAAATCAAAAGCTATTAGACTCTACAAAAATCAAAGTCAAGGATAAAAATCCTATGAAGGAAAAAGAGCAAGAGATGATCTCCCCTAATATCAAAATAACTGGGGGCAAAAGTTCTAAAATTTCAAGTCAAAAAGCATACTTGTTGATCCTAAGTCTCCATCATGCTATCCTACTTTCACTTCTTTTTGCAATCATAAGCCTTCATCACTCATCCACTTGTTCCATACATCCTTTCCCTTCTAGCAATACATCATGGACCTTTAATGGAGCTTCCTCAAGGGACTTTGCTATCAGGGATGCCCAAACTTCTTTAGGTGACACGCATATGGGAAAACGTAGTCCACACACTAGTAATTTTATCTCAATTCCTTTATCAAGGAAGATAGACACTCAAGCTACACATCATTTAGTCAAGGAACAATGTAGCTACAATCACAAGGTAAAGCCTCACACATTTGAGGTGGGTGACTTAGTTCTTAGAGAAAATCCTAAAAATCATCAAGATAGAGAGAAGAAGGGAAAGTTCAAACCAAACTAGCTTGGTCCTTACATCATCACAGCAGCATATGGATTTGGTGTGTATCAGCTCTCAACTATAGAGGGTGAACCTTTTGAGGATCCTATCAATAACATGTACCTCTACAAGTTTTACACATAGCTCTTCAGAATATCCTAATTCAAAAATACAAAAAAATCAAAAAAATTCAAAATACAAATACAAAAAAAAAACCATAAAAATAAAAAAATCGTTACTTGGTGAAAACCTGGCAAGTAGGCACCTTGTGACACAAAAAAAAATAAAAAAAAATAAAATTGAAAAATAGAAAACATTTCGTCCAACGGTGAAAACCACTTCGGTGGCGCCCGAGGCAAGTACCGTGGTGAAAACCGGGTCACTGGCACCATGTGTAGAGACATTTCTCCTCCCTCTTTTAGGATTCCATTTAATCCTTTCACTTTGCACACACTTACATCCTATCCATTCATAATAAACTTACCCATTCCCATCATGGCTTGTTATTGATCTACCCAAGATTGGTTCGCCATTCATGATAAGAAATTCCTTTTCACCCCTTTCCATCCATAATAAATCAGCTCCTATCTATGGCTAAGGCAAATCCTACGTCTAGTAATGGGTGTGGAACTAAGAACATCACATGTTTCGAGGAGTACAGTTTCTTCGAGTTTTCTTTAGTCTATATGCGCACAATCCACAATAAAGCAACATCTGCATCGCCAATCCGCAATAAAGTTTCATCTTCTCCGCAATACGGTATCAGTTGCATGGATTCAGTCAGTTTCAGATGAGACACAACAACAACAATGGGCTTCAACAAATTAAATCTTTCGACAGACTCAAACAACATTATGGTTTAGTGCTATCTATCCTTTTTGTGAAAGTAAACATTGTGACCACAATCAAATAAGACTTATACAAGTGACAAGAGACACTAAACTTGAGGACTATAGTGGATGTTGGTGTTGAGTCTTGGTGTTATTTTGATTTTATCTTTTGGTGACATGTCTTTTAGCTTTTCCAGGATGTCTCTGACTAAAGATTCTATCTCTAGGATGTCTTTGACTAGAAAGGCGAGGATGGGGTATCGTGACCTATTTTCTTTGTTGTTTGCGGATTGTCTCTTAGTAATGCTATGACTTGTCCAAGGATATGACGACACTAAGAGTCTAGTATGAACTGGGGAATTCCTTGTTTGTGACTGTCTTATCTCCATGCAAACAGGTACAATGACTTTCTAGGTCAAACATAAGCCTCGATTGTCATAACCTACTTGCCATAATAAAGCTCAATGATGATAACGCACAAGAAGCTCTTTTACTTCCATATCTTCTATCTTTCATCCCCCTTTCTTGAGTGACTTCCATCATCCTTCTTGAGTCTGTGTAGCCTGCTATCACATGACTGAGTATAATGACATGCCAAAAATATTTGCATTTCATGTAGTTGCACCTACATTACCACATATTAGCATTTCATACATACATATGGATATCACAATTGCATCATATCCCGCACACAACAAATGTCAGCACATTTTACATTCTCGTTATGTAAATAGTTCTTTGTATTATCATATTCATTTGCATTTCATACATTCACAATTACATATGCATAACATATTAAAAACACAAAAGAACAAAAATATTGCATTCCATATATACATATTTGCATCCATATCATAACCATCACATAGAAACATCACATAGAAACATCTCATCACATAGGTACACATGCATATAGCTACCTCAAAGATGAATCATCTCATATTTATATAATCAAAAGTGTCATGATACAATGATGTCAAAATCAGATGGCTACAATCACCCGAAGGTGTCTACATCATCATACAAAATGGTACAAAATTGATACATAAGAACCCACTAATCACTCCTGCCAGTACTGCTGGTAATGCTAATCTAGTCTATGTTATCATGTCCTATGCCACATGTCCAACCCTCATCTCCAATCTCGGATCCTGGAACACTTGTCTTAGTGCATCCCTATCTCCCTCTTGATCATAAGGAACTAACTCCCCATCAATCGGTATCCGTAGTATCCTATATACATCCTCTAAGGTGACTATCATCTCACCCATCGACAAATGGAAAGTGCAAGTCTCTGAGTGCCATCTCTCAGCCAGCGTAATCAACAACCCCATGTTCGCCCAAAACTCAGGCACATATAGAATGAATCACAAACCCATAACCTCAATCACGACTCTATCCTCAAATGCCAGCTCTAGTCATAACCTCGAAGTCGATGGGAATCTCTCCCGTGACTCCAACATAGGTAGGTACTCCTACAGTCAAACAAATTAGCTGTGTCAGTCAAAGTGGCATTCCTTGTTCATCACAAAATGCTTCTCTTTATCTTAAGTGCTTATGATACTCTATCCTAGTGACACTCACTGTTCATCACAAAGTGTTGCTATTGATCCTAGTGGTACTCCTTGTTCATCACAAAGTACTATGCATTTTGCACTCCCTATTCGTCACAAAGTGATGCTCATATTTGCACTCCCTATTCATCACAAAGTGCTGCTCATATTAGTACTCTGTGTTCATCACAAAGTATTATGTTGGTACTCCCTATTCATCACAAAGTGCCTCGATCTATCCTATCTTAGGGCCTCTGCTTAAGTGTATCCTCTTGAGTAGTTTCCTAATTGGCAATGTATGTTCTATCACAGAATTGTCAATCCTAGCCCTATCTGCTATCCTAGTCTTCCTTAGAGGACTTGCTTGAGTGTATCCTCTCAATAGCTTATCCAATCGACAACTTTTGTTCATCACAGAACTATCGATTCGACCTAGAAGACATAAAGGTGCCTTCATGACATAAACGTGCTTACATATTGCATAAATGCGCCTGCTCTGCACAAAAGTGCCTACTCTGCACAGACATGCCCACATTGCACAAATGTGCCTGCACAATGTAGATGCACTCACATTTTGCACAGACGCTTTTTTTGGCACAAACACACCTGGCACCAATGCAGACATACCTAACCAACCTAGATGTGCCTGGCACCAACACAAATGCGCCTTAGCATTTTTTGACCTTTTTTTGACATACCTAAAAGTGCATTAAATGCACCACCTAACATACATTAATGACAACATTTACAGGCTCTCCTACGTCAGCTGGCCTCTGAAATTGGCGAATGTGATCGAATCTATGCACCAATGCCATCATTGCTAATTGTTGCTGCTCTATTCTCTCTCTACACTCTGATCTCTTGGATGTGTGGATGACAATGAGGATGTGTTCCCTTGTGGTCTATATTATAGACTACCCTAGCCCTAGCCCTAGCCTGAGTTAGTCTTCTTTATCTCGTGACTCTGTCACTCTATCTTGTTAGTCCTTTCTAGCCTTTCTTTCTTATCGAGAGATTGCCTACGATCTTTTCAGACATTTTCATCCAATCTCTTGAGGGGACATATCATTCCCATCTTAGGGCAACATTGTATCAGTTCATATTATCTTCTTTGAAACAATGCGACAAGCTGCATTGTCTCAAAGGGGCAAAATGTAGACACCTAAAATTGTCATGTCTAATTAAATAAATATCTTTATTTATTTAATTATTTAAGCCTAATTATTCTATTAATTAAATAAATCTTTATTTATTTAATTAATTCATTTATCCTCTTCTAGCCTTATTTCTCATTTAAATAAATACATTTATTTATTTAAATTATCCTTTTCCTAAATTAAATAAATACTTTTATTTATTTAATTGATCCCACTTCTTCTATTAATTAAATAAATTTTTATTTATTTAATTAATTCATTAACCTTTTCTACCCATGACACATGTCATTCATCTCTTATTTCATACACTACCTACCCTCTCATTATTTTCTTATTCCTTCTACCTACCCTCTAATCATAGCCGACCATTTATCTTTTACACCTCTCAATCTTATCCCTCCATTTCTTATGGTGTCTTCTATATAAGGAGATGCTTTCTTCATTATCAACCCTATGCATTCTATTCAAGCAACCTAGCATTTGATCTTTCATATGCAATCCTACTTGTAACCACATTTCCATTCTTTGTTGAGCTCTTGTGCACATATGAAATATGAGAGCAAATATATCAAGAAAGATCAATGGAGATAGGAAGAATGGAGAGCCAAACCCTATTGGACATGTGATGGTATAATCTTTGTGATTTCATTTGATTTTCATTGCCTTAGGTAATCTTCATATGTTATGGTGGATCTTTGTTGTTGTTAGGCTAGGGTTTTGTGGTTGAATCTATTTAGTCTTTCAATATTATTGTTTATCCATTTTCACCATAAACAACAACAAATATGTCAAACCGATTAGACCAATAACCAAATCATCAAAACCAAGTGTCCAAACCATGTCCTCAACATAACCAAGTGATCTCCAGATGATAACAAGTCATCATCAGTGCCGGTGAACCAAATACTAGTTACTATGCATAAGTCACTAAACTTGCTGGTGAACATAACCAAAGATCTCTAGAAGGATAAGTGTTGATAAGTGTTGAAATCAATGAAAAAACCAATGCAACATATCCATAATACCAAAAATCACAAATGCAATCACACAAGGGGACATCACATGACACCAACATATATGAGTAAAACCCAAGATGGGAAAAACCTCGGTGAGCAATGCTGTTGGAGTCTACTACTCCAATCCAACCTCACAATAAAAACTTTGTTACAATGTTTAGGGCACCAACCTAAGGAGCTACAACCCCTAATTTAGGGCACCAACCCAAGGAGCACCAACCCCTGATTTAGGGCACCAACCTAAGGAGCACCAACTGCCTAACTTGTTTATTGGCTGCAACCTAAAGGAGCTACAACCCCTACACCAAGCTACAACTCAGTGATCACAATAAACACATCAATTACAAAAGTAGTTATCTTGTTACAAGTGAATCTTGTAACCATTGCATAAACCTTACTCTGGTAGTGAGATACCTTCTCTCTTCTACTAGTACATTTCTCCTTCTGCTCACATCTGCTACTTTACTGCTGGTAAACTCTACCTGTTCAAATCTACTCTCCTTCTACTCTAATGGATCTCCTCCTCACTAATATTCTCTTCACAAATACTACACTCTTCCGGTCCACTGTCTATCTTCTCTGCAACTCTCTTCACTTCTGCTCTGCCTGTATGAACAATACAAGTTCAACACTACTACCGGTTGAACACTTCAATCTCGTTCTCTCTCACACTCAGTCTCTTGTTAGATATTCATCGAATACTTGACTGATTTTCTCTCACATGTAGAATTAACACTTAATCACTTTGCATCAACACTCTCTTCTTCTATTGAGCAGCCTTACTCTCTCATCCAGTGGCAACCATCTCTATTTTTGGCCTGCATATTTATAGTCTGGTTTTCCTGCCAAAAGCCTATTCTAAATCTAGGTGGTTAGAGTTTCCTCATCATACTTGAGGCAAACCAAATCCAATCAGATCTTGCCTGATTTGATCACCTTGATAGCCAAGTGTACAACTCCGCCATTAACGAGCCTTCCTGATCATGCCTTCTATCTCTAGCGATCTTCTTTTTCCCTTATCGGCTGATTTCTTGGTCAACCACCAAGATCAATCTTGTTGTTTCCTTCATCTGCCTCGATCTCCTCAATCACTTTTAGCTAGCTCTAAGTTGTCCTCCAGACCTTGAGCCACAAACCTCTATAACAGCTCTACAACATGTCCTGTGATTTGTGGGGTCTTCGATTAATGTCGACCAACTCTACAACTACCCCATCGGTGTAGATTCCTTCTTCATTCGAATGAAGGTATGCCACCTTGAATTCATGTGGCATCCATGTCGACCAGCTGCTAATTTGACTCTTCATGTCAGTCCAGATAGGATCACCGGTCAAACACTCTACCAGTTCATTTTTCTACCGATTTACTAACCCTGCCAATATCTCACATTCTACTAGTTGACTCCTCATGTTTGTACTTTGTTGAACTACCGATAGAACACCTAAACCAGTCTTTAGACATGTCTATCCCAAGAATGCACATTCCCACAAAGTGGGAGGACATCTGCATCTGCACCTTGGTCATATTACCGCAAGACTTACATACTGGTAAACACTCTTGATCTGTACCAACATCTCAACATGCCTTCTCAGTTGGTTCAGTGTATATCCCTGATTTCATGCACTTGATGCACACCTCTTCTTCCTTATCTCACAAAACTATGATGCACACAATGCGTGATAAGAGATAAGTTCCACTTACCGATGGAGTGACACCTTGTCTTCTACATCTTTCATTGTACTCATGCGACTTCCTTGTTTGTGCATCATATCTTCAAATAGGCACATGTGATCCCCTGTGGGAACATTCACTGTCAGTCATTTCTTCTCATGATGATGATAACACAATGATGAACAACGAGTACCAAACTAGTACTGAGAGGGGGGGGTGAATCAGTATAGATATAAAAACTTTTCCTGAACTGGTTTGACTATAAAAAGTGAACTTGATTGGTAATCACTAACACCGGTCATAAACCAAATTTCTATCAGTTAAGAACAATGAGATTGTGAAAGATATAAACCAGAAACACTTATCTTACCACACAACCTACACCCTCATTTCCATGTTATCCTTGTGCATAAACATGTAATCTATTGTCTAAAATATAATAACATGCTAGATCAACATGATTCACCGCTTGACAAAAAACAACAAAGCATCACATGAAAAGGACATCACACATGACACACATATTTTTCACGTGGAAACCCAATTGAGAAAAACCATGGTGGGGATGAATACCCACAAGCTGTTTTTGAACTTTTTAGAAGTCCGCTCTATTAGGAGCCTAGTTTAGTTAAAGAATGTTACAACAGGTTTTGTTAATAACCGATCCTGTTAGGGATCACCCAGTTAAGGGATGGATAGAATACTTAGTTAAGGGTTAAACCCTGTTAGAGGTTACCTTGTTAGAGGATTTCATGAACCCAATGGCTTTGAGTCACCTTGTTAAAGGATTTCCAGCAAGCTAGTTAAAGCTACCCTGTTAAGGGATTTTCCAACTGTTGAAGTGGTTAGAGATCAACAGGTATTACAATGATTTGGTAATAGCACTCAATGTCAATGTAGATCCACTTTAGTTCCTTTCTTCTGCATACACACTCTACAAGTATCAACCCTCTTATTTGGTCTAGCAAGAATCACGTATCTTTGTACTTAGATACACACACAAAATTTGCCAACAACTTCAAAATGAAACACAACATCGACCTTATAGGAAATAGATAGGTTGGTAACATAAACCCTAAACCCTAAACATTTAGGTTGAGAAATTTAGTCAGTTCAATCCTAACCATTGAACACTTTGTATTTGAATACAACGGTCTTGAACAGATATCAAGACTTTCTCCATCATTCGTTCTTTGCTGCTTCTTGGAGGAAATAACCCATCACGCGCTCTCCATTGTTTACAGGGACTTCACTCATTCCTGAGGCAGATAGGATCAATCCCCTTCATGCAAGATCCTTCACACACATGAGGCTAACGTGGGAACACAATCTAATCTCCATTACACTGCTACCTCATCACACAATGCCATCAGTTGAATCACACAGGCTCGAAACACTTCAACTGGAAACCCTGAAGCTGAGACTACCAACCAGTCATCATACCATATTAAACCACTTCAGCTTTAGCACATATACCATTTTTCATCATTCTACCAGTTCACTTTGCAAGTTGCTTAACTTCAATAAAACTATTCACTCTTCATCATATTACTGGTTCTCTTTCAACATATTACCGGTTCTCTCTTAAGCATATTACCGGTTCTCTCTTGAGCATATTTCCAGTTCATTCTTTCAGCATATTGACATCAATGACACCACAATATCATCATGTCAACATATTCTGCACATATGCCAACAATCACCCCCTTTGGCATTGATGGCAATATATAAAGAATACAAAGATATCTCTCTTTTTGCATCACATCTTCTCCTTAATACTGTAGATATCTTCTACGCTTCACATCTTCTCCCCCTTTGACAACAATGCCAAAGTGGAGGCATAAGTTTCCCTATTCCACTATGCTGCTCCCCTTGAGGAGTAGCATCCTTCAACACATCAATCCTAAAAAGATATATCAAAGTAAGATCTGACTGATGTGGAGCACATACCTTTAGATTACTTCTTGAAGGGGCAACACCCCTAATTCACCTCATAGATAGGTAAAAGTAGCCTTTGGTAGAGGCTTGGTGAATATGTATGCTAACTGCTCCTTACTGGAAACATGTTCCAATACTACCTCTTTGTTCTGAACCTTTTCCCTCAAGAAATGATACTTGAGTTCAAAGTGCTTGGTTCTAGCATGTAAAAATGGATTCTTGGAATTGTTAATTACACTTGTATTGTCACAAAGTATACTTACCGGTTCAGATACAGGAACTTTGAAGCCATTCAATACATGCTTCATCCAAGTAGTCTGGGTGCAATTCATAAAAGCTGCAACATACTCCATCTCTGCTGTAGATTGAGAGATACAACTTTTCTTTTTACTCATCCATGATACTAGTCTACCACTGAGAAAGAATGCACCACCGGTTGTGCTCTTCTAGTCATCCACATTACTAGCCCAACTAGCATCTGTGAACACTTTCAGATTTAAATCATCATTGTATGGATACCAAAATCCATAGTCAATACTTTCCTTCAGATATCTAAGAATCTTTTAACTGCTACCAAATGGGATTCTCTTGGGCTTTGTTGAAACTGAGCGGTAATACCCACTGCATGTGCAATGTCCAGTCTGCTATGCACTACATAATGCAACTTACCAATCATTGATCGGTATTCCTTCTCATTTACTAATGCTGAGTCATCCTCTTTTGATAGTTTACAACCGGTCACCATTGGTGTACCAACCGGTTTGCTGTCTTCCATGCCAAAGGTCTTCAACACCTCTTTGACATACTTGGACTGAGTAATAAAGATTCCATCTTTCATTTGCTGAATCTGTAGTCCAATGAAGAACTTAATCTCCCCTTTGAGTGACATCTCAAACTCCTTTTTAATCTCATCTGCAAAGTCATGACTCATCTTGTCATCTCCACCAAAGATTATGTCATCAAAAAATACTTCATAGATCAAAATCTGATCTCCTTCTGATTTCAAGTAGATATTGCTATCTTCACTTGTTCTTTCAAATCCAATCTTCACAAGATGGGAGTGTAAGTGTTCATGCCATGCTCTAGGTGTCTACTTCAGTCCATATAAGGCGTTATGTAGCCTACACACCATGTCACCATCTTCTGATAGGGAAAACCCATCTGGTTGCTCTATATATACCTCCTCTTCAAGTATTCCATTTAGGAATGCAGATTTTACATCTATTTGGTATACCTTAAATCCTTTAAAAGCTACATATGCAAGAAGCATACAAACTCCTTCCAATCTTGCTACTGGAGCAAAGGTTTCTCCATAGTCTTCCCCTTCTTGTTGGGAATATCCTTTACACACTAGTTTGGACTTGTTCCTTACCACTGTGCCATCCTCATTTAGCTTATTTTTGAAGACCCATTTGGTTCCAATGACATTTTTATGCTCTGATCTAGGTACCAAAGACCATGTACCATTCTTCTGTATCTAGTCAAGTTCTTCTTCCATTGCCTTGATCCAGTCTTCATCTTTATGTGCCTCTTTGAATGATTTAGGCTCAAATTCAGAGATCATACATGAGCTTTCTCTGACCTTTCTTCTTGTAAGAATTCCTGCATCTTTGTCTCCTATGATATGCTTTGTATCATGATTGAGTTTGACATACCTAGGTATATTCTTAATAGATTCCTCTTTCTTTTCTTCTTCATCCTCATCTTCATCAGCATCAACATCCACCAGTGTAGGAGCACAATTACTAGTACTGGGCTGATTTTCAACCCATTCCCAGAAGGTTACTACCAGTTCATCTCCTACATGCTCTTTATCAGTTTCCTCAGGTTTCTCAGAGTTTTCATCAACCCTAACATTGATGTTTTCAATAATTCTCTGAGTCCTATTGTTGAAACATTTGAGAGATTTTTTGTTTGCAGAATACCCTAGGAATATTCCCACATTTAGTATCAAACTTGATCTAATGTTCACTCCTCTTGATATAACATTTACTTCCAAATACTCTGAAGTAGCTTACCACTAGTGACTTACCGGTCCAGTACTCATAAGGAGTCTTATCCTTTCCTTTCTTGATGAGTACCTGGTTCATTGTGTAGACTGTAGTGCTCACCGCTTCTCTCCAAAAGGTGTGAGCAACCTTTCCTTGGATTAGCATGGTTCTAGCCACTTCAACCACCATCTGGTTGTTTCTCTCTGCTAAGCCATTCTACTGTGGAGTTTGAGGGGCAGACAGTTGCCTCTTGATGCCATTCTCTTCACAATATTTGTTGAATTCACTAGAAGTGAATTCTCCTCCTTGATCAGTTCTAAGGCATTTGATTCTTCTACTGCTTTCCCTTTCTACTAGAGCTCTAAAAGCTTTGAAATTTCCAAAGGCTTCAGACTTATCCTTCAAGAATGTGACCCACATCATTCTTGAGCAATCATCTGTAAGAATCATAAAATACCTATCTCCCTGCACACTCCTAGTTTTCATAGGACCACACAAATCAGTATGCACAAGATCAAGTAAATTGTCTGTAGTGAAATATTTACCTTTGAAGGTTAAGGAAGACATTTTCCCTAGTTGACACTCTCTACACAAAGTATTTTTTGGTTTGCTCAGCACTGGCAATCCTCTGACTGCCTTGATCTTATTGGCCTTCACAATGTTATCAAAGTTTACGTGGTAGAGTCTCCTATGCCATATCCAGCTATCATCAAACCTAGCCATAAGACATGTACTTATACTTGCATTCAGCTGAAATAGGTTACCTTTGGTTTGCATACCGGTGGCCATCAATTCACTAGTCTTTCCTTTGATTTTGCACATTCCATTTCTGAATTCCAGAGTGAGTCCACTATCATTTAGCTGAGCAACACTCAATAGGTTGTGTCTAAGACCTTCCACCTAATACACATTGTCAACACTGCTCTTTCCATTCATAGAGATGGACCCTCTGCCTTTGACCATACATGGTGCACCATTACCAAAATGAACCACACCCCCATCATATTCTTCCAGAGAAAGAAATTTAACCTGGTCACCAATCATATGGTGAGAACAACTAGTGTCTATAATCTAGTCATTGGAATTATCAAAGCGGGAGACAAGAGCCTTTTCATCTGACACATCTTTCTTGACTGCTACAAACACAATATCCTCATTTTCTTCATCTTCTGATTCCTCATAAGTGACACCTTCATCAACTGCTACAAAATAGTTTCTCTAGTTTCCTCCTTTGAACTTCTTGAACTTTTTCGGTTTGTCCTTGCTATCACCATTAGGACAGTTTACAACAATGTGTCCTATCCGGTTACAAGAGAAGCATTTCAAAGGAAGCTTACCTCTATATTTACTGGTTCCCTTAGGAAGTCCCTTGGCAAGAAGAGCTTCAAATTCCATCAAGATCTCCTCATCATTCATTTCTCTGCTCTATCTTGGTTCACCACTGGTACTAGCTTCTTTTCCTTTTCTAGATTGTGCAACAAATGCTCTAAAGGTTGATTCAATCTTCTGACTACTACCATAAAAAATATTTAGCTCATAGGCTATCAACTTTACAATGATGGACTCTAGGGATACCTTAGTCTTGTCTATTGACCTCAACTCCTGAATAGTAGCAACCCTTATTGCATAGACCGGTAATAAGGATGTCAAAACTTTGCTAACAATAGTGAAATCTTCCATTTTACCACCTGCACTCTTGATATCTCCAACAACAGTTTTGATTCTTATTCCATATTGTTGAATGGTCTCTCCAACCATCTGAATGTCTTCAAACTTTCCCCTAAGGTTTTCCTCCTTAGCTTGTTTTACATGCTCATCATTGCCATAGATATTCTCAAGAGTATCCCATACTTGGGATTTTCTTTATCCTAGACATCGATAAACTCAATGTCAGATAAGCTACTGATTAGGGCTTCCATGACTTGCCCATTCTCTTGGATCTCTCTCTTTTTATCATCGGTGAGAGTACCGGTAGGAATAACATAAGCATTCTCAACATAGCTCCAGTGTTGAGCACCCATGCTTCTGATGTATATCTTCATTCTATCCTTCCATATTTTGAAATTATCTCTATTGAACTTTGGACCTTCCCTCTTCATCATTACAACAGGATCTTTCCCTCAAGTGGTTAAGCTTACAACACAAAGGACCTGGAGGATGCTATGATACCAATTGATAACACAATGATGAACAGTGAGTACCAAACCAGTACTGAGAGGGGGGGGGGGGTGAATCAGTATACTTATAAAAACTTTTCCTGAACCTGTTTGACTATAAATAGAGAACTTGACTGGCAATCACTAACACCGGTCATAAACCAAATTTCTACCGGTTACGAACAATGAGATTGTGAAAGATATAAATCGGAAACACTTATCTTACCACACAACCTACACCCTCATTTCCACATTATCCTTGTGCATAAACAGGTAATCTATCATCAGAAAAATAATAACATGCTAGATCAACATGATTCACCGCTTGACAGAAAACAACAAAGCATCACATGAAAAGGACATCACACATGACACACATATTTTTAATGTGGAAACCCAACTGGGAAAAACCACGGTGGGGATGAATACGCACAAGTTGTTTTTGAACTCTTTAGAAGTTTGCTCTGTTAGGAGCCTAGTCTAGTTAAAAACTGTTAGAACAGGTTCTGTTAAGAACTGATCCTGTTAGGGATCACCCGATTAAGGGATGGCTAGAATACCTGGTTAAGGGTTAAACCTTGTTAGAGGTTACCTTGTTAGAGGATTTCATGAACCCAATGGCTTTGAGTCACCCTGTTAAAGGATTTACAACAAGTTGGTTAAAGCTACCCTGTTAAGGGATTTTCCAACTGTTGAAGTAGTTAGAGATCAACAGGTATTACAATGATCTAGTAATGACACTCAATGCCAATGCAGATCTACTTTAGTTCCTTTCTTCTGCATACATACTCTGTAGGTATCAACCCTCTTATTTGGTCTGGCAAGAATCACGTATCTTTGCACTTAGATACACACACAACATTTTCCAACAACTTCAACATGAAACACAACATCGACCTGATAGGAAACAAATAGGTTGGTAACATAAACCCTAAACCCTAAACATTTAGGCTGAGCAATTCAGTCGGTTCAATCCTGACCATTGAACACTTTGTATTTGAATACAACGGTCTTGAATAGATCTCAAGACATTTTCCATTGTTCGTTCTTTACTGCTTCTTGGAGGCAATAACCCATCATGTTTTCTCCACCATTTACAGGGACTTCACTCATTCTTGAGGTAGATAGGATCAATCCCCTTCATGCAAGATCCTTCACGTGCATGAGGCTGACGTGGCAACATGATCTGATCTCCATTACACTGCTAACTCATCACACAATGCCATCGATTGAATCACACAGGCTCTAAACACTTCAATTGGAAACCCTGAAGCTGAGACTACCAACCGATAGTCATACCATATTAAGCCGCTTCACCTTTAGCACATATACCGATTCTCATCATTCTATCAGTGCACTTTGCCAATTTCTTAACTTCAATAAACCTATTTACTCTTCATCATATTACCGGTTCTCTTTTAGCATATTACGGGTTCTCTCTTAAGCATATTACTGGTTCATTCTTTCAGCATATTGACATCAATGACAACACAATATCATCATGTTAACATATTCTACACATAACAGATGACTACATCTTCATCCAGTGGATGTCTTGTTATTATACAACTTCACAACATACCTATGATCTGTTCATTGTTCTCATTTGGTGTTGATGTGATTCAGGTATCATTCTTCCTCTTCATCACAAACAATAGATCAAGCACCTTGGCCATCCAACTTGTACACCAGTCATGAGCTTTGCAGGCTCAGAACCACTCACTTGGTTGATTAGTCTTCTCCATCTCAACACATCACTTACCAATTGACATCCTTACTTACTGGTGATATATTGTACCGGTACTGATCACCTTACCAACTCATCCACACACGTCAGATGGTAACTTGTGTACCAGTGAATCTAGTGGTCATTCATCCTTACCTTACTGGTCTTCTGCAACACAAGGTGATATCAAAGATATCTCAACCTATACTCCTCCTTGACAATGTTTTACATACATCACTCATACTAGTAGTCATCACATACCGGTTGACATCAATGACAACCTAATGCCAACAATCTCCCCCTTCGGCATTGATGTCAACTCATGTAGTATTCGACATACTACATAATCCTTCTCCCCCTTTCTCTAATCCATGGATTCTCAACACATGTAGTATGCTGTATACTATAGAATCCTTTTCCCCCTTTGACAACAATGGCAAAGGGCACTATCATGATACTAGTCCTCGTATTTGTTAGGCACTGACATAATTCTTTCTCCCCCTTTGTCTTTACCGGATGTCTCAATTGTTACATTTTGTTGCATTTTATCAAGTCACAATACTTGAGATGGAGGACTCAACTATCAACTAATATGAATTGAGCATGCAAATTTTATACCATTTGTTAAACTACTCAATTGCAAAGGGATGTGTCAATGAACACTACTCACCTGTTGGTCAAACTGCATCACCTCCCATTTGATCCCAAATTTCTTTAGGAATCAAATGTGATTGTATTACCAATACAACCAGCCAACTAACAAGTAGGAATCAAATGTGATTGTACTATGAATATAACCAGCCAAATGACATGTAGATACCCCTTACAATGAAATTTTCCTGGGTATTCCTACTGTAACTTTTCATCATCTGCAGTTCTGGGAAGTCAATGCACTTACTCTTCTAAGTTCAAGAATCCTAGATTTGCATCATAGCCACTTGAAATCCCCTTGAGATCCAACATCTCCTTTAGGTCTTAGGAGATATCACCTATGCAATGAGTGCATAGTGCCAGTCCATGGTCTTCTTCCTCCATACCTGCTTGGTCTCATTCTTCTTCCCATTTTAAGGCTTGGGAGAAGGTCTTTCCTTCTTCTGTTGACGGGTCCTTCCATTTCCTGATTCTCCATCACAGTCAGAAGTAGTTCTATAATAGCACACAACATCCATCCCAACTTCATGTTTGGGGAATCTCTTGACATAGCGATTTGACCATCTTCTTCTGGTCATGTTGCTATGACTGGCAACTGAAATTGGTGGACCTCTTGCTCCTGCAAGGACATTTCTCCTTTGGTTCCATGTAGGTCTCTGACTTCCATATGCTCTATATTTCCTTTTCTGTAGAGCATAGTTATATCAACCTCCATGTGACTGCAGGTTCCTCTTCCTACACTCAAACTCTCTATCACCAAATCCATTGCAGTTATAACATACAACAGCGGATGGATTCTTTCTAGCATAACCGGGAGAGAGGACATGTATGTATCTTCTTCTAGATACATTTTTCTCATGTGCATGATGTCCATGAGATCCTATATTATTTTTTTTAGATCTCTTTCTACATTCCTTTGCCTTATGGACATAGCCATTACATGCAAAGCAATAACTAGTAAAGGATGGCATATGAATTACAAATTTGTTTTGCCATGCATGAGGAGATATTTTTGGTTTAGCATCTCTATTTCTTCCTCTTTGAGAATGGATCCTTGGTTGTCCATTCTATGTAGCTCTTCCATATGGTCTCTTCCTCTCTCACACTTGCTTTTTTTCTGTGGGTGGTAGCATTTGTTTGTCCTCTGCTGGTAGGAGGTCTTCTTTGCCCCTTCTTGATTTTCTTGCTTCCGGTGAAGCTATCTTCTCCCATCTTCCCTTTACCTCTAGGATCTGCATTGTTCCTTATTCTTGTAGCACCGGTCTTCATTCTTGTCTGCAAGTCTTCATTGGCTGTCCTTAGGTCACCCTTCTTTTGGGGAGCATTTCTGACTGTGAAGGTCTATCCCTTATTCTCTTTATTTGAGGAGATAAACTGAATGTCATTATGGGGGACATTCTTGCTGGTTGAGCATTCACTGACACCACTTCCTAATCCTTTAGTGTCCTTGGCATGATTTTGCTTTTTCAACATTTTGTCCAAGGTATCAATGCTGCCATCAAATCAGATTCTTACCTTGATCTCATCCTAACTCTTCTCAAGGTCATTTCGGAGAACCTCCATTTCTCCAAGCAACTTCTGATATTCTTTATCTTTTACTTCTAGCTCAAAAGATTCATCACTGCACCAACACTCCCCGGTCTCTTCCTTTTTAGACATCATCCATGAGATTATTCTCTCAAATTCTTCAAGGCATATGATCAACCGGTTTCGCTCAACAACTGCAACATTCTTAAACAACTTGTATTCATTTCTTGGATACTCCATTTCACTTTCCTTGGAGTCCAAGACTGATTTCAAATCATCAGTCAATCTTTTTGTCTCTTCTAGTTGAGTGGTCAATAAACCAACATTTTGGTTTGATATTTCAAGGCAGGTTCTCAAGTGGCTGCAATCCTCATGAACTGAGCTTTTGTAATTTTTAAAATCATTTCTAACATTTTGAAGCTCTTCTAGAGCACTTACCAGTTCACACTCAAGATCTACTTTTTCATCTTCTTCTTCTTCATCATCATTTACAAATAGATCTTGTCGGCTAGATCTATTTACCTTTTCTCCTTCTTCTTCTTGTTTTTTAGTGTCGTTGTCAAACACATCATACCAGTGGGATGTATCTGCATTATCCCCTTTTGATGTGTGACTCTCAATGTCTGTCTCATGGGCCATGAAGAGATGAGTCTCCACATCACCAATACTATAGCAATAATCTAAACTGCCTCTATCATCTTCACATATATCTTCAACATTGTTCTTCTCACCCTCACAAGCTAATTCAGTAGTGAAGGGTTCATTTCCATAGATTTTCTTTAGTCTATTCCATAGAATTTTTGCTGTTTTGCATTTGTCCACCTATAAGGAGACATCACCGGTGAGCCCACTGGAAATAGCCTTCATGGACTCTTCATTGCACAAGCATCTTCTTTCTTCTTTAGATCTGGAGGGAGGACTTACATTTCTAGGGAGACCATTAATAACTGACATCCATACATCAAATCCTAGAGAGGATAGGAAGACTTTCATTCTACAACTTCAAATAGAATAGTTTGAACCATCAAACATAGGACCATGGATTGACACTAAACAAGCCATTGTGTCCTTATTCCAGAATCTACCCAAGTTAGATAAAAACTCATCTGACTGGGAACTCGGCTCTGATACCAATTGTTAGACATAATGCACTACTGAGAGGGGGGGGCTGAATTAGTGGTTCCCAAATAATTTCCCTTTAACTAAATTATGTGAGTATATCAGTTATTAGATCTAACTCAGAATAGACTTACTAGTTAGTGCGAAGACTAATCACAAATGCAATCACACAAGGGGACATCACATGACACTAGCATATATGAGGAAAACCCAAGATGGGAAAAACCTCAATGAACAATGCTGTTGGATTTTACTACTCCAATCCAGCCTCACAATCAAAAATCTGTTACAATATTTAGGGCACCAACCCAAGGAACTACAACCCCTGATTTAGGGCACCAACCCAAGGAGCACCAACCCCTGATTTAGGGCACCAACACAAGGAGAACCAAACCCTAACTTGTTTATGAGCTACAACCCAAAGGACCTACAACCTCTGCACCGAGCTACAACTTAGTGATCACAATGAACACATCAACTACAAAAGTAGTTATCTTTTTACAAGCGAATCTTGTAACCATTTCATATACCTTAGTCTGCCGTTGAGATACCTTCTCTCTTGCACCTGTACACTTCTCGTGCTGCTCACATTTGCTGCTTTACTATTGGTAAACTCTACTAGTTTACCTCTACTCTCCTTCTGCTCTACTAGATCTCCTCCTCACTGCTTTTCTCTTCACTGGTACTACAATCTGTTGGTCCACTATCTGCCTTCTCTACAACTCTCTTCACTTCTACTCTGCTGGTATGAACACTACCTATTCTGTACTGCTACCGGTTGAACACTTCAACTTGGTTCTCTCTCACACTCAGTCTCTTCTAAGATATTTGTTGAGTACTTGACTGATTTGCTCTTACATGCAAAAGTAAAACTTAATCATTACACAACAACACTCTCTTCTTCTATTGAGCATCCTTACTCTCTCATCTAGAAACAACCATCTCTGTGTTTGGCTTGCATATTTATAGTCTAGTTTTCCTTCCAAAAGCCTATTGTAAATCTAGGTGGTTAGAGTTTCCTCATCATCCTTGAGACAAACCAAATCCAATCAGATCTTCCCCGATCTGATCACCTAGACAACCAACTGTACAACTCCGCCATTAACGCGCCTTCATGATCACACCTTTTATCTCTAGTGATTTTCTTTTTCCCTTATCGACTGATTTCTTGGTCAACGACTAAGATTGATCTTGCTGTTTTCTTCATCTGACTCAATCTACTCAATCACTTTTAGCTGGCTCTAAGTTGTCCTCAATACCTTGAGCCGCAAACCTCTGCAACAACTCTACAACACGTCCCGTGATTTGTGGGGTCTTCTGTTAATGTTGACCAACTCTGCAACTACCTCATTGGTGTACATTCCTTCTTCACCTGAATGCAGGTTTGCCACCTTGACTCCATGTGGCATCCATGTTGATGAGCTACTAGCTTGACTCTTCATGTTGGTCTAGATAGGATCACCGACCAAACACTCTACTGATTCCTTTTTTCTACCGATTTACTAACCCTGCTGATATCTCACAATCTACTAGTTGACTCCTCATGTCTGCAGTTTTTTGAACTACCAGTGGAACACCTAAACTGGTCTTCAAACATGTCTATCCCAAGCATGCACATTCCCACAAAGTGGGAGGACATTTGTATCTGCACCTTGCTCATATTACCACTGGACTTACATACCGATAAAAAATCTTGATCTATACTGGCATCTCAAAATGTCATCTCAGTTGGTTCAATGCATATCCTTGATTTCATGCACTTGAAGCACACCTCTTCTTCCTTATCTCACAAAACTATGATGCACACAATGCATGATAGGAGATAAGTTCCACTTACCAGTAGAGTGACACCTTGTCTTTTGTATCCTGCAATGTACTCATGTGACATCCCTGTTTGTGTAGCATATCTTAAAATAGGCACATGTGATCCAGTGTGGGCACATTCACTGTCAGTCATTGATTCTCATGATGACTACATCTTCATCCAGTGGAAGTCCTACTATTCTACAAATTCACAACATACCTGTGATTTGTTCATTCTTCTCAATCAGTCTTGATGTGATTTAGGTAACATTCTGCCTCTTCATCACAAACAACAGCTCAAGCACCTTGGCCGTCCAGCTTGTACACCGCTCATGAGATTTGCAGGCTGACAACCACTCATGTGGTTGATCAGTCTTCTCCATATCAACAAATCACTTACCAATTGACATCCTTTCCTAACTGGTGATATATTGTACCAGTACCGATCACCTTACCAACTCATCCACACAAGTTAGGCACTAACTTGTGTACCGATGACTCCAGTGGTCATTCATCTTTACCTTACTAGTGTTCTGCAACACAAGGTGATATCAAAGATATCGCAACCTGTACTCCTCCTTGACAATGTTGCACATACATTACTCATACCAGTAGTCATCCCATACTAGTTGACATCAATGACAACCCAATGCCAACACCTTGTAGACTCCACATTTGTCGAGTGGTTGGAGCTTTTTGCCATTGGGGTTTTTCCCTTCTTGTTGCTATACTTCTTGTGCATGGACTTGGATCTTTCTACGTGATGGATATGGATTCTATGGAGTAGATTTATGTACTAGAACTTCATGTCATTTGAGATATACTTGTTATGTAATAGTTTAGGAACCATTTGGAAGGATGAGTACACCTAATGTACATATGATTATGTAATAGTAATATGTAGTGTATTCATGATTATAAATTAGACTTAGGCATTTAATGGAGTTTATCTTTTGGTTGTTATGCAATGGTTCATATTTGATGCAGGATCTTCCCCAGTTTATAGCAATCTTGCCTCAATCAAAAACATTTTCCTTTTTGTTTTTCTTTCTATTTGCAATTTTAGTTTTCCTTTCTGTGTGTGCTAGTTTTGGCTCACCGGATCTTGTGGAGTTGGATTTTAATTGAAGACTTGATCATCTTTCTTGCTTCCAGACTGCATCACATTTGGATCATTTTCTAGCAAGATATTGTTATCAGTTTCCTTGATGGTTTCCTGTTACTAGTTGGCAATTTTTGTTACCGGTTGCCTGGACCTATTTTGGTGATCTACTGGAACCCCTTTCGAAGCTTGCAGAGACTTGAGTGTTGATTTTGATGTTCCTTGGCATGTGGTCGACCTTTTCCCATGATCTACATTTCATCCTTTAGATTTTACAAAGGAATCTCTTGGTGTAGGCTGACCTTATTATTTTACATGTGAGGTCTTCTTCTTTAGGTTTTGATCCCTTTTGGGCCAACTCGCTCCTTTGGATCGACATATATAATTATAATTGCGCATTAGAATGTAATCAATTCAAGAATTAGGTAGCTAGATTGTGCGTAGAAGATAGATCTCAAGATTCAAGGTCCCGGTTGTGACCTATTTTGTATGTTCTACCAGGGCTGTGAGCTGGTATGCTATAACCCAGTTGTTACCAATTGGTTGTAATCAATTTTCATGCAATAAAACATTCTGTTTTGCATTTCCTCCATTATATCTTTGTGTTTCTGTTGTGTTTACTCTTTCTGACATGTTCAGATTGATCTCTTTGAGGTCCCTCCTCACCGGTGACTACTTCAAGTGGTATCAGAGTGAAGTTTCATTTTGAAGTTTGCATGTCCTAAGATTTTCTTGTAGGGCGGTGGATTGTGGATCCGACCTGCAGCTGTAGAGGACTAGCATGAACGATGGCGTGAAGAGGAGCTAGGAATGGTGGAGCACATGAGAATGTAGACCTTGTTGTGATGAAGATATTGCAAGGTATAGCAGTCCGGTTGGAAGTTGTGTAGACAACCCAGAGAAGAGGCTAAAATATTGAAGATGTAAGTGAAGATGAAAGAGAAGAAGCCCTGACAGAACAAGCAAACCTACTGGTAGTTGATACAGATGAGGAAAGGTTTTTGAGGGTTTTGAGTAGGGTGAATACTAAACCTTATTTTAACCCACCAAAATATGATTAGAAGTTAGATTCAAATGAATTGATGGATTGGATCTTAGAGATGGAGAAGCATTTTGATTTTGAAAACACTACAGAAGACAGGAAGGTGAAATATGCCTGTACCCAGTTGAAAGGTCATGCATCTCTTTGGTGAGAGAATTTGCAAGTTCATAGACAAAGAAGAGGTAAAGAGAAGATTAAGATATGGGATTAGATGATTGCTAAATTGAAATCAAAGTCTATGCCAGCTGATTATCAAGTGAATCTATTCTGGAAGTTGCAGAATTTTAGACAAAAGGAATCTAGTGTGAAGGAGTACATCGACGCATTTTACAAGTTGAATATCAAATCCATACATGTTGATGATGAAGTTTAAAAAGTTTCAAGATATTTGAATGGATTTTGGATGTCTATACAAGATGAACTCAGTTTGATCAAATTGGAGAGTGTTGAAGAGGCTTATAAGTATGCCCTAAAGGCAGAAGAGAAGTTAAACAAAAGACATGAGCAGAGGCAGAGAGGTAGAGGTGGAAGGTTTACCAGAGGAATATTTCAAGGAGGAAGAGGATATATCGAAGGTAGAGAAACCAATAGAGATCATAACAAGGACAAGGTAGTTAACAAAGAAGGTAATTCATACCAGAAGGATAATATAAATTTCTATCGAAGGAGAGACCAGATGGTTATTGGAATGAGAATTTTGGAAGACAAGACAAGAGGACATTTAGAGAGGAACTTTCTTTAAGTGTGGAGGAGAAGGAAATCATGCATTCGAGTGTAAGAAGACAAAAACTACCAGAAGAGAAGTAGCAGTGGAAGAAAACCCCACCAAATCAGACAATAAACTAGAAGATGGAGAGCTGTTGGTGATGAGGAGAGCTTTGTGTCTTACTGGAGGTGATGAAGAGCCCTTGCAGAGGAAGAATATGTTCAAGAAAAGATGTAAGGTATCGAGTAAGTGTTATAAAGCTATTATTGATAGTGGTAGTTCAGATAATCTTGTTTCAGAAGAGATGGTGAATAAGTTGTAATTAGGGAGATTGAAATGCCCTAAGACTTATCAGATAGCATGGATTCAAGATGAACATAAGTTATTAGTAAGTGAACAATGTTTGGTGAAATTGAAAATTGGGAATTGTCATGATGAAGTCTTGTGTGATATTATGCCTATGGATATTTCTCACCTTTTGTTGGGTATACCTTGGCAGTTTGATAGAGAAGTAATACATGATGGGAGGAAGAATTTATACACTATTGTGGCCAATGGGATGAAGAAAACCTTTTTACCCTTGGAGGAACCTTTGAAGAATGAAGTCTATACGAATGCCAGAATCTGTTTGGTAGATGAAAGTAAATTATTGGATGGATAAAGAAATGAGAATGTGTGTTTTGCGTTAATTCTAAGAAGATTGAGAAACTGGAACCAAAAGGAGAACACCCAAAAGAGATAAAAGATGTGCTAATAGAATATGAAGCCATCATTTAAGATAATGTACCTGATGGATTGCCACATGTGAGAAGTATTAGTCATTGCATGGACTTGGTTCCCAGAGCTAAGTTGCCTAGAAAATCTGCACACCAGTTGACACCAGTAGAGAATGAAGAACTAAATAGATCACAAGTGCAGGAGCTGTTGAAGAAATATTTGATCAAGGAGAGTCTAAGCCCTTATGTAATACCATTATTATTAGCACCTAAGAAGAATGGAGAGTGGAGAATGTGTACTGATTCCAAAGAAATAAACAAGATCATAGTGAAATACCAGTTTCCTTTGCCTAGGATGGATGACATAATGACTGTTTGAGTGGAGCAAAATACTTTACAAAGATAGATTTGAATAGTGGATATCATCAAGTCAGGATCAGTGAAGGTGATGAATGGAAGACAACATTTAAGACAAATGAAGGACTGTATGAATGGTTGGTGATGCCTTTTGGATTGACTAATCCACCAAATACTTTCATGAGGCTGATGAATGAGGTATTGAAGAAATTATTGGGTAAGTTTGTTATTGTGTATTCAGATGACATTTTGTTTTTCAGTAAGACAAAAGAGGAGCATTTGTTGTAGTTAAGACAAGTTTTGTAGAGGTTGAGAGAAGAGAAGTTGCTGAGCAATATCAAGAAGTGTACTTTCATGAAGGATGAGTTAGTCTATTTAGGATTTGTGATATCTGAGGATGGTTTGAAGATGGACCCTAAGAAAGTGAAAGCGATTATTGAATGGCCTACACCAGAAAGAATTGGAGAGGTAAGATCATTTCATGGATTGGCTAGTTTTTACTGGAAGTTTCTCAGAAATTTTATTCAGTTTGTAACCCAATGACTGAGACCATGAGAGGAGATCAGAAAGAATTAAAGTGGACAACTGGAGAAATAAAAGTTTTAAATTGTTGAAGTGGAAAGTGATTGAGAAGATTGTGTTAGATTTACCAGATTTCAACAAAGTATTTCAAGTGGATTGTGATGCAAGTGGAACAATAATAGGAGCAGTCTTGAATCAAGAAGGGAGAGAAGTAGCTTATTTAAGTGAGAAATTGAACGATGCCCAAAGGAGATATTCAATGTATGATCAAGAATTTTATGCCATAGTTCAAGCCTTGAAGAAGTGGAGACATTACTTGTTGCCTAAGGAGTTTGTGTTGTATATAGATCATCAAGCTTTGCAGTATTTGAAAAGTTAGAGTAAGTTGAATCAGAGACATATGAGATGGGTAGAATTATTTCAGAGTCACACCTTTGTGTTGAAGCATATAGGTGGGAAATATAAAAAAGTTGCTGATGCATTGAGTCAGAGAAGGAATTTGTTGGCAGAGATGAGAGTGACAGTATGAGGATTTGAAGATTTGAAGACCTTATATGATGATGACCCAGATTTTGCAGAACCTTGGAAAGCATGTAGAGAACCGGTTATGGTAGATAGAAGCAAGTGGTTGGATTACTTCATTCAAGATGGGATGTTATTCAAAGGAGTTCAGTTGTGCATACCTAAGAGTTCTATGAGGGAGAATCTGATAAAGGAGAAACACAATGGAGGACTATCTGGACATTTTGGCATTGACAAAACAATAGCATTGGTGAGTGAGTAGTACTTTTGGCCCCAGATTCATAAGGATGTTAAGAGATATGTGCAAAGTTGTAAATTTTGTCAAGTTGCAAAGGGTAGTAGTCAAATGTGGGATTGTATAAACCTTTGACAGTATCGGCAAGACCTTGGGAGGATATAAGCATGGATTTTGTACTTGGATTGCCTAATACACCTATAGGGAGTGATTCTATATTTTTGGTAGGGGATAGATTCTAGAAGATGACTCATTTAATACCTTGTAAGATGAAACTGGATGGATTGCATGTAACATACCTATTTTTCAAGGAAGTGGTAAGGTTGCATGGATTACCCAAAAGCATAGTTTCAGAAAAAGACACTAAGTTTGTTGGCTATTTTTGGAGAATACTTTGGAAGAAGATGAAGAAAAATTTAAAGTTTAGTTCTACTTTTCATACACAGACAAAAGTTGTTAATCAGAGTTTGGGAAACTTGTTGAGATGTTTAGTAGGAGATAAAATTGGAAGTTGGGATTTGATCCTTGCACAAGAAGAGTTTGCCTACAACAATTTAGTGAATAGAAGTACTGGGAGATCACCTTTTAAGATTGTTATAGGAGTGAATCCTAAAGGTATAGTGGAATTGAGAAACATTAGCAGTGAAGATCGAAGAAGTTCAAAAGCAGAAGACTTCACAGATCACATGGCAGCATTGCATATTTAGGTTAAGCGACATTTGGTAGACATGAACAACAAATATAAGTTGAAGGCAGATGAGAAGAGAAGACATAAGGAATTTGAAGTTGATGATGAAGTGATGGTATATCTAAGAAAAGAGAGATACCTGATTGGAACTTATAACAAGTTGCAGATGAAGAAGTTTGGACCTTGTAGGATTTTGAGGAAGTTCAGTTCTAGAAATGCATATGAAGTGGAGTTACCAGATAGTCTAAGTATTTCACCTATGTTTAACATTGCAGATCTTTATGAGTATCATGAACTAGAATTTAGTGAGAACAATGTTGTAGAATTGGAGAAACAATTGCCTTAGAAGGAACTAGATCAGATTGAAGAGATTTTAGATAGGATAATTGGGCATAGTACCTAGAGCAACCAGTATAAGGACTATCTTGTAAAGTGGAAGGATAGACTAGTTGAAGATTCATCTTGAATTTCTCGCATAGAGGTAGACTTACTTGGTTTCCCTCTAACCCTAGCAAAGCAAGAGGCTTAGTTTTTCAATAACCCCAGATGTCTGATGCACGAGCATCCCTGGTTCATAGAAATCTTGCATCAACCAAAAACATTTTCCTTTCTATTTTGCTTTTTGTTTATAATTTCAGTTTTCCTTTTTGTGTGTCTCAGTTTTGGCTCACCGGATCCTATGGAGTTGGATTCTACTTGAAGACTTCATCATCTTTCTTTCTTCCAAAGCACATTGCATTTGGATCATTTTCCAAAAATATATCGCTATCAGTTTCCTTGATAATTTCCTGTTACTGGTTGCTTGGACCTATTTTGGTGATCTACCGAAACCCCTTTTGAAGCTTGCGGAGCCTTGGGCATTGATTTTGATGTTCCTTGGCATTTGGAAGACCTTTTCCTATGATCTACATTTCATCCTTTGGATTTTCTGGAGGAATATCTTGGCGGAGGCCGAACTTGTTATTTTACACGTTAGGTCTTGTTCTTTGGGTTTTGATCCCTTTTGGGTCGACTAGCTCCTTTGGATCGATATATATAATTTTTATTGTGCATTAGAATGTAATCAATCAGAAAATCATGTAGCTAGACTATGCAAAGAAGATAGATCTCAAGATTCAAGGTCCCAGTTGTGACCTATTTTGTATGTTCTATCGAGCCTGTGAGCCAGTATGCTGTAAATCGGTTGTTACCGGTTGGTTGTAATAAATTTTTATGCAATAAAACAATCTATTCTACATTACCTCCATCTTATCTTTGTGTTTCCATTGTGTTTACTCTTGCTGACTGGTCCAAATTGATCTCTTTGAGGTCCCTCCTCACTGGTGGCTGCTTCAATATTTATCATTAGTTTGGAAATGGTTATTCTACCTTTTGGGAAACATTGTAATCATGTGAAAGAGTATTAAATTTTGGATGTTTCATCATTAGGAAAATATTGTAAAGCATGTGTAAAGATCCAAACACTTGTGTTGTAAATTTCCATATGCTATAATGTACTCAACAAGTTATATCTTATGTGTATAATGGAAATAGCTTTGGGCAGCAAGCTATACTTTTATGTGATATTATCATGACATGCAATGTATATTTATACATATAGATAGATCCATGTTGTAATGTAGAAAGATGTAATTGTTTACTCTCATCATGTTATATTCAAAACTATGTAAGGAAACTTGTATGAAAATGATGTGTATATGTGAATGCAATATTGTTAGATGTTAGATCTTGTTTATGAGACACTAAAACTTATATAGTGACTATTATCAAAGACCTTGTCAAACCATCAATGTTAGAGAAATGAAACATGACATACACAATAGCATAATTAGCTAGCATCATAGAAACTAAATCAGTGATGAGGCTATAATCTATTATAAAACTTAGATGTCTGAAAAATGTATAGAACCACAGTTGATTATGAACTCATTAGTAACATGTATGCAAACAAACATTTGATGTGTGGATGATGCAATAATCAATAAAGAGCATAAGTTGTTATGTATGCATTAGTAAGGTGGTAATATTAAAAAAATCATTGTGTAGACAATGTCAATGTTCATAATGAAGTATAAATAAGTTAGTATGCATGCATTTTATGACAACAGTAGCTCAAATGGCTTATAGGTAATGCATTATGCATACAAGAAATAATAACATAGTTGTCATCATAATAGCACTAGGTTGTATGTCATTTAAGTGTTTCATTTTTCTTGAGGGCAGTGATAGGAACATTTTGATAATAGTGGTAGGAGCTCTTCCTTAGCATGTTAAGGTGCAAGTATCTTGTAGTATGTAGGTTGTAGATTGAGAGTTGATTGTTATGCATTGCATTGTATGATAGATCATTTAGTTAAATACATTAAACTCATGTAAGCATAAGGATATGTAATAATAACTATGGTGCATATGATAGAAGCTCTCATTTAAAGTCATGCACTTGTAAGAGTATGAAGTGCCAAGGCATTAGATAGGCTAAGACATGTAGACTTGTAGGATTGATAGTTTGGGCTCATAAAAGGAGCTAGTGTATAGAGAGGTTTACTTCCACATTTAGTTAGGTAGTTGCTTATAATTATGGATAGTAGAATGCATTAGAGATTATAGGGCAGCCTATATAATATACCTTTGTGTGGAGGCATTATGTTAGCTAGATAATTAAGTACATATAAGCATTGTCATATTGATTGTGAATCTAATGTATGTATTAATAATCATAAAGTTAGTATGAAGTATGTGATGGCATAAATATACCCTAGGGAGCTATAAGAGACTATGTAATCATGTTTTTGCTTATGTCAAGAACATAATTAGAGAATCAATGTTTAAGATTCAACACTAAAGATAAGATTAAGTGTATTAATTCGTAATCACATTGCCTAGATAATGTTAAATGGAAATTTAATAAGTTAAAAAAAAAAAAATACTCCATTTCTAGGTTGTTAGTGTAAGTTCCCTGGAGTTTGTTGGTGGGCGCGATAAGAACCACCTCTACCAAGATGTTGTCTCACGTGTGATGATATAGACTTGAGTGGGATCCCATACTCAGAAGAAATAAATGTGTAAGCATCCTATAAATCACTAGAGAGGCATGCACTCATCCATTGTAGGGATCAACCTCTATCAACCACACAACATCAAGGGGAGATGGTATGTTTGCATAGATGTAAGGATCATAAGTTCTATATGATGCATCTTTAGCTCAAGAAGTGGTAGTATGCAACCACAATAAATATGCTTATGATGCATCTTTAGCCTGAGAAGTGGTAGTATACAACCACAATAAATATTTGCCAACATGATCATATGACATCTAGCTGACCTGAGTGGCAATGTGCACAACGCTAAAAAAAATGATTCATCTTGCATCATTAGCTGTTGCCTATGCTAATTCCAAATGTTTTGATAGAACCAAAAGGTTTGGACCCACTAATGACCATTTATTAATGGACGCTAGTGCATTAGGTGATCTATACTTATCACCGATCCTCCCTCTCCCTTGCCCAACATGTGATGTAATATCTATGTAATCTACATCTAACTACATGTAAAACATTGCAAATAATTGTTTGCATAAATAAAGTGGCAACTCATCCTTTTGCGGCCATCTATGATGATATTCCAACCATCTAGGATAGATGAATGGGGCCACAAGTGGATCAGTGCATCTGGTGACCAAATAAGCCCTAGCCTTACAGTCTCTCCCTACATAAAATGGGAACATGGTATGCACCTGTGTCGTAGATACATCCTTTGAGATTGTTTTCTATCTCACCATGCCAACCACACTATGAGAGAGAAGTATAGAAAGAATAAATGGATATATCATCATATGGATTATATGATCGAACAATGTCAATAATATTCATCAACTCATCTCTAATGCTAAGTGCCCTATCCTTTTTTGGTTGAATAGAGACGGTCTGTTATTGACTATCAAGATGATGCAAGGCACGCTGTAGAGACTCAATGGTTTCGGCAAAAATATGAGCCCTAGCGTCACTGCCTTCAAAGGGCATTTGACTAGACTAACTAGAAGTCTAGTCACTCTCATGATGCACACTATGCTCATATCGATGATCAACCATGTGGAAAATATCTGCATGTAGTTATAAAAGCAAAAAAAAATTAAAACTAATTATTCAAACTAATTTAAAGTAATTCAAACTAATTCAAGCATATTTGAAATGATACTTAATTTTAATTTACAGTAACTTGAACTAATTCAAACTATTTTAAATGAATTCAAACAAACTTCAAAATGATACAATTCTAATTTAAACTAATTTGAAAATGATGCCCAGTTGTCATTGAATATAAAAACATTTGATACAAATTACTTCAAAGAAACATTAAAACTAAATAATCATACACACACACACACACACACACACACACATACATACATACATACATACATACATACATATATACATATATACATATATACATAGAAACACATACATACATACATACATACATACATACATACATACATACATACATACACACATACATACATACATACATACATACACATACACACATACATACATACATACAAGCACACACATGTACACACACACACACACATACATACATACATACATACATACATACATGCATATACATAGACATACACACACACACACATACATACATACATACATACATACATACATAAATACATAAATACATACAAACATACATACATACATACATACATACATACATATGTATGTACATATGTACATTCATGTACACATAGATACATACACATGTACACACATACATACACATACACATGAACATACACATACACATGAACATACACACACATACATACATACACATACATACATACATACATACACATAGATACATACACACATACATACTATACATATACACATAGACACATACACACACATACATACACACACATACATACATACATACACATAGATACATACACACATACATACTATACATATACACACATACACACATACACACATACACACATACACACATACATACTATACATATACACACATACACATGTATATAGACATATACATGCACATACACATACACACACACACATACATACATACATACATACAAACATACACATGTACATACACATGTACATGTTGGCATATGCACACTCAAATGAGACATTGTATGTGATTGAAGGTTTTTTCATTGATGGCAACCTTGCAATCCTATGGCACCGGCAAGACATTATACTGACAAAGCATTACACCGGCAAGATAGTGCACTGGCATCAGCAGATCACACTCTACACTAGCACCGACACAGAAGAAAACAAGTATACTGGCACAGAGGTTGACAGGATTTTTGTTATACTATATTTTGTTTATTATTGTAAGCCGACTTGGCAAATTGTAAAATGACTCTTATATATAAAGGAGATCATTGTAGACATTTGTAGGAGTGATGTAGGAGCATTAAGGAAAATATTAGGCAGACCTAATGTGCGAAATATAGGTCAAAGGGTATATGTAAAGAACAGAGCAGGAACCGGTACTGAATCTGGCATTGAAGATGCTATTGTAAAGAAGTACAAGTTATTGGATTAGTATAATCCTTATTATAAGTCAGTGTGACTTCCCATTGAGCAGTGAGCTTTAGGAAGTTGGCCTTCCTGCATGTGCAAGCCTCTATTGTAAGTAATATTCTCTTATTGGCCAGTGAGTGAATAATGTGGGTCACAAATCCCACTGAGGTTTTTCCCACACTGGGTTTCCTCGTTAAACATCTTGTGTTATGGTGTACTTTTCATGTGGATGTTCTTGATTCTATTTATTGCATTATTTCTTGCATACCGGTGCACTGTTATATTATGTTCTACATGTTTTAACTTAAGAAATTCTTATTATCGGTTAGATACTGATTCACCCCCCCCCCCCCCCCCCCCCCCCTCTCAGTATGTGTGGGACCCCTAACAATTGGTATCAGAGCTTGGTCCTCTATTTTCAGAAGCCTAACAGCTTGAGGAAGATCTTGACACCAGTAAAGATGGAAAATCTGATGAAGCAACTTGAAGGAGCTCTTACAGACTATGATGCAGAGAAATTGAAAAATATCAAATTAGAAGATGATTTAAGGGCAACTCAGGATATCATTCAGGCACTTCAAGAAAATTTTACTGTTGCAAGAAATAAGAGAAGAGAACTTTGTGAAAAACTGCAAAATGAGAATGATGAAAAGGAATCACTTAATGATATGATAAGCAAGTTGAAACAAGAGATCATGACAACAAAAAATGAAATGCAGGATATGACAATGATATTTTTCAAAGAGATTGAGGATAGGAAGAAGAATGAAGAAGAATTGACTAGAAGACTAAGTGATGTAGTAAATGAGAACACAAGACTTAGCTATGAAAATGACATGTTGAAGATAGATCTGATGCATACTCAGAATGACTCAAATGAACTGATGAGACAAAAAGAAATCTTGGAAAGAGAACTTGGAACTGCAAATCAACACAAAGAAAAATTCAAGAAAAGCTTAGAGGAACTTGGTACCTTGCTAAAGAGTCAAAAACCTAAAGGTGACACTTCTGGAATTTGCTTTGAAGTTGGTGAAAGCTCTGGTACTACAAATACTTAGGATCACAACAAATCGGTAAGACAACCTAATGCTTATAAATTCAATGGAAAATGCTTGAACTGTAATAAGTATGGTCATAGAGAAAATGAATGTAGATCTAGGAATTATCAAAATATCAACACACCCATCGGTCAATGTTCAAAATTCAACAAAGTTGGTCACAACTTTGAAAATTGCAGAATGAATGTGAGATGTTATGTTTGTGGAAGATTTGGACATTTATCAAATCAATGCAGAACACAAACTGACATAGGTTATGGGAAAGCTATTTAGAAGAATAATGTAGCTTGTTATGCATGTAACAAGATTGGGCATATTGCTAAATTTTGTAGAAGTAAAGGAACACCGGTAGACAAAAAAAGTGCTAGCTTGAAAGGTAAAGAAAAAATTGAAGAGGTTAAGAAAGAATTCTCAAAACAATGGATTAGAAAAGCTGATCTAAATATTGGGAATACTTCTCCACCGGTAGAACCAACCAATGCTTCATCGGTAGGACAAAGTGATACTTCACCGGAAGAACAGAGCAGTGCTCCACCGGTAGGAAGTTCTTCATCTAATTGAAGAAAATTTCCTTGAGGGTTTGGCAATCTAATGACACATGTGCTAATTATTCCCTCAGTTAGAGATAAGAAGTTGAAAAATTACTTATTACCGATAGACAATGTTAAGTGAATACTTAACCGACATGCAATAAATGTGGTAGATAGAGAAAAGACATTATAAAAGTAAGGTTTTAGCTCCATTTCATTTCACCATGATTTCAAATTTTCAGAGAGCGCGAAGATTCTGAGCTAAGGCATTTCGAGCAAGAAGCAAGCACACTCCAAGTAATCATCCATCCAAGGCAATAAAAGGTATTTAATCATGGCATCCACCTCTGCAATTGAATATATAGCAAACCCTACTGTTGTTGAAGTAATAAAAAGACCTAGGCCCATATTTCAATTAGTTCTCAAGATAGCAAAGAAGGATGATACCTTAGGTGCTTTTTCTCAAATCCCTAAGGGAGTTGTATATGCTGAAGACCCCAGAATGTACATCCACTGCAACATTGAAGAGTTAGGAGATGAGGAAATCAAAACCATGTATAAAACTGTGATATGTGATGATACTGACAATGTTAAAGATGAACACAAGATTATTGAAACCCTAGGATTTACAAAGATCCTTAGAATTCTTGAATTTCCTAAGGATGTGATTAAGGTAGTTTTAAGCAGAGTTCATGGATAATTTTTCTAGTTAGATGCAATCCATAAGATCACCAAGGAAGCTGTGAAAGCTATCACAGGGTTACCGACCATCGGTAAGAGACTAGATAAAACCAAGAAGGTTCCCAATGACCTAGTTACAAAACTAACTGGTGCAATATTTGACAAGAGGTCTCTAAGGGTTAATGATGTAAAAGATATCAATGTGAGATTCATTAGTATGATATTAGGTTATAAAGCCACTCATGCTAATAGACTTAATTCAGTTTCAAGTTTATGCATTAAGAGTGCTTATGATATGGTAACAGATAATGCAAAAAATGACATATGTGAATGGTTAAAGGATGAACTAATTGACAACCTTGGAAAGATCAAGAAGGACAAGAAAGGAACTTTCAGATTTGGAAATCTGTTAGTATGCCTAATGCTATACATAAAAAAATAGGTTCTCGATATAGGTTATAAAGAACTTGGATATGACATACCGGTAGGAAAGCAATTGACTTAACTATTCAATAACATGGGTGAGAACAAGGAAAACAATATTAATGACTTCTTTCAAGCATTAAAGACCAAAATGAAGAAAAGAGTAAGGTTATTTCAGAAAATAGTAGACAAATACAAAGATGATATATGCTTTGTCATTAAGAAAGATGAAATCTGGATGGAAGCTATCATCCCAAGGATAATTTGGGTAACTGAGATGGGCTATGAAACAAATGACCACATAGTTGAAACATATGCTAAAGCACTTCTGGAAGCCCCAAATGAACCTAAGGAAGAAGTATTTGGTAGTGCTGAGACTATAGAAAGCCAAATACAATCAAAGAAAAGAGCAAAGAAGGTTGAGGCATTTGTAAGGAAAGGGTCTAGACAAGCAACAGCTATTAAGGAAGATGTATTAAAGAAAACCAACATAATAGAGGATGAGTTGGCAACTCCACAACCTGAAACTCACCTATCACTGGTAGGTACCTCTTCGGAAGGTGACATGCCAACAACTTTTAAAAGAGTTGTAAGAAAAAGAGATCCCTCACCGGCAACCACTCCTTCACCTAGAAGAACAAGGCAAAAGCAACAAGCAGTGAGATCTCCGGCTAGGAAGGCCACACCAAAGAAGAAGCTGACACCTAAGAAGAAGAAAAGGACAAACAAAGACTTGGCCCCTCTTGATATACTGTTAAATGAAATCACAAAGGAAGGTAAACTAAAGAACATAGAGAAAATTTATGACACTCTAACTGCTGATGAGAAAGAGCAAGTTGAGAACAATGTTATATTGCATATGGATATGTACAAGAAATTTTTGATGGAAGTAGTAAATGAAATTCTTGATGAATTATTCAAAAGGCTAGAAGCAAGAAGGAAAGCAGTGATAGAATTAGATAAGAAAATAAAAATTGAGAAGCTACTTGCTGTATATCTAGTAAACTCTCCAAAAGAAATTGATGATTTGATTGCTCAAGCAAACTGGTCAGTATTCTTTACTGCACACCAACATATTTCACTAATGGTAGGAAGAGTTAATGAAGTGACAAAGGAAACAAAAGATGGATGGGATATATTCCTGGTTGACAAAGAAAAACAAGAAGAGTACAAGAACCCTAAACCTATAAAGGTATATCAAAAAGATAGAGACAAGGGGAAAGGTAAAGTTGGTGGACCACCAAGCATCAAAGTTAAAGACAACCTACCCCCACCGGTGAAAATAACAACTACTGAAGATCAACCGACAACTGAAAATATGGATGTAGAGGATAACAATCCTAATTCTGAAGTCTTATATACTGTGAAAGTTGATACTTAGAAGATCAACATAATAGTAGACAAAGATACAACTAATAAGTCAGATATGGCTAATGAGCCTCTGGTAGCAGGGGAAACAGAGAAACCAACAGAAGATACAAAGAAAAAGGTAGAGACTGAGTCACAAATAGAGACAACACAACATACAGAGAAACCAACAGAGCTAAAGGCTCCAGAACAACATCAACCAGAACAGGTACATAAGGAAACAGTGCCACCGGTAACTAGTGAAGTAGGAAAACCAATGCTTAAAGAAATGCAGATACAAATTGACCTACCAGAGGTCAATACAAGCATGGTTACTTCCATCGGTACTTAGATTGTTGGATCATTATTAGCATTCAAATAACAAATGTGACTGAGGTATTACTTGACTCTATCAAGAAAATAACTGACTGCAGCTCACATGCTTATAAAGCAATTGATGATTCCATACCAATTTTGAAGGTAATAGCTCCCAACTATAATATAGATAATAAAGATTCTTTAGGACAATTGGATACATTGTGTAAATATATCTCAGAAAACATTGAGAAAATAAAGGAAGAGTCAATGAAGGATAAGGTAGAAATTAAAAAACATAAATTCTTTGATGAGGAAATAAAGAAGTGTAACAAAGATTTTGACACACTTCTACCGAAACTATGTAATTTGTTGAAAGAATACAAGAATCTATATAAAGATACATGTAAAACAAACTTTTTGACTATAGATATTGACAAGAAAATAAGCTAGGCACAGGATGAGATAAATAAACTTGCAGACAACTTTGTCAACTCACCTAATTCACTATTAGTTTTTGAAGAGAAGATAGCAAATTTTGAGGAAGAACTACTCAAATTGGAAAGAGAGAAAGAAAGAATAATGAATAAGGCAAAACATTTGAGATCCAAACTAAGTCCAAGATTGGACTATTTAGCATCTCTACGGAAGGAAATTTCTGAGGCACTAACACAGGGAGCAAAATACCGGCAAAGCATTTGCAGCATCTCATCGGTACAGTAAAGAGAACTGAGACAACAATAAAGGATAGTAAGAAGTTTATGGATAGTATAAACTTAATTTTGGGAGATCTTTTTTCAGATAATAACTACCCAGCTACAAGGTTGAGGATATGGATAGATGAAACTACAAACTCTACTGACATCTTCACAACCTTTGTCATTGATGCCAAAGGGGGAGTAGTGGGATGAGAAAATTCAAAACAAAGGAATCATATGCTCAGGGGGAGCTCTCACATTTTTGGTAAACATTTTTGGTAAAACATTTTTGGTAACATTTTTGGACTACACATTTTTGGATACTTTTTGAAATTTCTCATGAGTGTTGCCATCAATGCCAAAGGGGGAGATTGTTGGCATATGCACACTCCAATGAGACATTTTATGTGATTGAAGGTTTTGTCATTGATGGCAACCTTGCAATCCTATGGCACCGGCAAGACATTATACCAGCAAAGCATTACACCGACAAGATAGTGCACTGACATCAACAGATCACACTCTACACTAGCACTCAAGAAACCAACACCGGCACAAAAGAAAACAAGTATACCGACATAGAGGCCGACAGGATTTTTGTTATACAATATTTTGTTTATTATTGTAAGATGACTTGGCAAATTGTAAAATGACTCTTATATATAAAGGAGATCATTGTAGACATTTGTAGGAGTGATGTAAGAGCATTAAGGAAAATATTAGGTAGACCTAATGTGCGAAATATAGGTCAAAGGGTATATGTAAATAACAGAGTAGGAACCGGTACTAAATCTAGCATTGAAGATGCTATTGTAAAGCAGTACAAGTTATTGGATTAGTATAATCCTTATTGTAAGTCAGTGTGACCTCCCATTGAGCAATGAGCTCTAGGCAGTTGGCCTTCCTACATGTGTAGGCCCCTATTGTAAGTAATATTCTCTTATTGGCCAGTGAGTGAATAATGTGGGTCACAAATCCCACCGAGGTTTTTCCCACACCGGGTTTCCTCATTAAAAATCTTGTGTTATGGTGTACTTTTCATGTGGATGTTCTTGATTCTATTTATTGCATTATTTCTTGCATACCGGTACACTATTATATTATGTTCTGCATGTTTTAACTTAAGAAATTCTTATTACCGGTTAGATATTGATTCACCCCCCCTCTCAGTATCTTTGGGACCCCTAACAGTACATACATACATACATACACACACACATACATGTACTAACATACATACGCATGTACATGCATACATATGTACATACATACATAGATACATATCTACACACACATACATACACACACATACACACATGCATGTACATCTATGCATGCATGTGTGGGTGTGGGTGTGTGTTTGGGTGTATATGTATGTGTATGTGTATGTGCATGAGTATGAGGATTGAAGTTTGTATGTGTATGTGTATCGATTATAATTTTTTATGGTTTAATAATAGGGTAATGAGAAAATGAATATTTTTTTGCCATCATTTAATAGGAATGATTAGATTTTTTTTATGGTTCATAGTGTGGGTTTTCAAAATTTGTTTGGTTAAATGTATTTTTTCAGATTTCCTATGGTTTCATACTAAGGTTTTCAGAAAATTGATAAAATAGAAATATGTAAAAAAAAAATAACAAAAACTATATATTTTTTAAGCCACAAAAACAATATGTACATACTTGGAAAAAGAGGACCTGCCACTAAGCTCCTTCTTGCTATTTAGTCGAACTCCCAAAGCTCCTAGGTGCTAAATGGTAGGGGCTCACAAAAATTATGGGTTATATAGAAACATAATTTGGTGGAACTTAGTCCGGTCAAAATTTTTGCACCATCTACATGCCATGCCCACACCAACGACCGCCACATAACAACAAAATTATTTGGCCGAACTCAGTTCGACTGCACTAATTTTAGCCGAAGTACTGCAATTATTCTCAAGTATGACACAACATTGTGCTTTGGCCCTTGTATGGTTGTCACTCATGCCAAACTTGGTTGTCTGGATGGATTCTAGTCTAGATATTCTCTTGATTGTTATATTTGTGCTTTGGTTTGCAGATTGAGTATGATATTTTTGGTGTTGGTTGTGGTATTTTGATTATGGTTTACATAAGCTAGTTGTTTCTCTTTTTTGGGAGTAAAAGTGTTTATTAGACTAGTTTGGAAAATATTCAGTGGCCTTTGGATGTGTTTTAGTTTGTGTTTTAGTTTAGTGGATGCAATTTTATGGCTCATATAGTATTCTCATTGTGATTCTTTGGTGAATTCTTTGTTCCACAAGAGAGCTATGCCGATTTGTGCTTGGGTTATTTAGCAATGTTTTTATTTGGTGTGTTCAGATGTGCTACCTTGATTGGATCATGTTCTTTGGTCTAGATATGCATTAAAGAATAAGTTAGAATATTTTTATGGATCTCACCATTGTGTGTGGAGATTCGTGTGGAATAATATGAGTCGAAAGATGTCTTTTGGATGACTGTTCGATATGTTGTATTGCCTATCTCATGTTATGTTTGATGGTAACTTTGAAGGATGATTTAGCATGTGTGTATTGTTGGATTCATCTTGGAAGGATGTGTTATGATGTATTTGGGTCTCCTTTTTCTCCTTGAGTGGACCAACTTTAGTATTTTTGGGCTGGGTGGCTTATTTTGTGCAATATTATTTATTTGAATTATGATTGACCCTCAGTTAAAGTTTTTGATGATCTATCTTATATTTAAGGAATGAGGTTGTATGAATTATGTATTAAATGTGTGTGAATTGATGAGAAGTATATGTGAATGATATGCAAGAAGATTTGAGTTTGTGGATGTGTGAAAGTCAGTTTGTGAAAGGCTTTGAAGATGATATATCTAAGAAGACAATGTGCAAAGACAATGACAAATCTTAGAGATGTTTGCCATGATATTGGTCATTTGATCCTGATGTTCAAGGATAATTTCATGTTCATGAGATCCTTCTCATATCAGTTCTACTATTTCTTTTATTTGTGAATGATAGTGGGTCCTTTATCAACATTTTTGTATCTTACCTTGAAGTAGTGTGCCTTAGCTATGCAAGTCCAAGTATCTTTCCCTAACGTAGTGTTCCTTAGCCTACAAGTCCTTTGGGTGCTGTTTCCCCTTGGAAATGAGCCTAAAATATCATAATCATTCATATTTATATTGTGAGTTATATTCTCATGATGGTTTTTCCATGTTTGCATTTTCTATGTAAATCTGGTGTTCTTGTGTTAATGGTTGATGTGTTTTCAATATTATTGTTGAATGGTTGAATGTTATTTATAATATATCTTTTTTGAAGTTTCAAACTAATTCACCCTCCCTCTCAGTTTTGTTGTGGGTTCAATAGAGAGTATGTGCCTATGTGCATACTCATGGTGAAGTAGAAGAAAGAGAGATAGATAGGAGAAAGATTACAAAGAGATGTAGCATCATAAAATTGTGACCCTTGCAATTATTGACCACATTTGGGTCTTTGCATTAGCGAATGAATACCTAAGTCTAATAGAAGACCTAAAACATGCTCATGACATTAATAACTTGCATTTTTCATCATTCTGCATTGCCTTCTTGCTGCTGCATGTCCTAAGTTATGGTAGGACAGGGGTGTGGCACCCGTTTCCTCTCAAGATAGGGGCATGGCGTCTCTGTCCTCTTAGGACAGGGGTGTGGTGCCCTTGTCTTGAACCTATTTTGGGCCACCTTTGGTTCCCCCTTGCACTGGGCTTGTCAATTATTGAGCAGAAAAAGTTTTCTTATGTCGGCCTAAGACGAGAATTTATCTAAACACCCCTAATAATTGACAAGTATATAAGGAGAACTTCCCCTCCTATTTGCATAAGAGGATCATAAGGCTAAATTACAAGGTGGCATTATCATCAAGCATCAAGCATTCAAGAATCAATTCAATCATTGAGCATTTCAAGTCTCCTTTCATGGCTAGGTGTTGCATTCAAGACAAGGATTCAACCATTAGAGAGGAGATTTATATCAACATTCAAGACATTATATTTCACATACCCATTCAAGAAAATTCATCTACAAAGGTATTAACATTTCAATTGCATCCCCTTCTTGAGGTGGCTTTTACTTCAGACATTTCCTTTCATTTACTTGCAACATTTTACAACCACTTGGTTAATTCCAAAATGGGGTTTGACCTAAAGGCAAACCCCCAATCCCAACAACATTTTCTTCTCTTTTCTATGTGTTGGTTGCATGTGCACAACTGTAATTGCAAGTTTAGGCTTCATTTTAGAGATGAACAAGTCCTTTCAACTCGCAAATTCTTTGGAGGATCGTACATAACTTATGCATGGTTCCTGCAATTTTTTCTCATATTTGCAGGGAAGCTTTGTCTCGACACTCTACTACTAATTCCAGGTGCACAGTTCATTTCACATCTCTATCTCAAGATATAATCATTTCTTTGACATTTCTACGCTTAGTCTCAATTTTCTTAATTCAAATAGACTAATACAAAAGAGGGTCAATTTACTTTCCTAATACTTTCCAAATTTACTGCAATTCACTTAGTATTCAATCTCTTACCATTGGGGATTGGGTCTAGTGAATTCAACCCCTCTTTTGAATGTAATGTGTGAAAAATTGAAGGGAATCCTTTGTGAAAGTTTCATTACTCTTTTGAGGGGAGTAAATCTTTCCACTTTATCTCCCCTCATCATTTTTCACCATATTATATTTTGGTGAACCCGACATCTTACATGCTTTATATTGAAAATTATTGTATATTTTTTATTTAAAAGTTTAATTTTCTTGCAATTTATAAAAACTTAGTGGTTAATTCATTCAAAACCCTAGCTGTTAAAATTGAAATTGAACTTGTGTTTTGCAAAAATATTATCTATTGTCTTAGATCTAAAAATTATATTGCTTGTCAAATTCAATTCTTTCATTGTCTTGTTCAATTTGCAAATCAAATTTACAAAATTAAGTGGTTAATTATCAAAACCCTAATTTTCAAACATCAACTTGAACTTGTGCAAAAATTGGATTTACATTTAATTTTCAGATTTGTGACTGTTTTAAGACTTGTCTTGCCTAAAATTAAAATTTTCAATTTCCCTCCTTTTCCCAAAATTCAAAATTTCAAAATTCAGTGGTTAGGTCCTAAAACCCTAATTTTTAAATTTCATTGGATTTTTGTGCAAATTCCAATCAATTTCAAACAATTTCAGTTTTCTAAATATCATTTAAGGTGGCCCTATATAGTAGGTTTCATCTTTTTCAAAATTGCAATTCAATTTCTTATCTTTTTCAAAACCCTAATAGGGTCCTATTTTGAAATTCAAACCTTAATTTCACCTATCTAGAGATATTAAAATAAATCAATTTTTTGGGGTTATCTCTCAAACCATCGTAGCTTTCATCCCTTAAAATTTCCAAAAAAGTTGGGAGTATTGTGCATAACTTACGCACAGTCCTGGGCTTTTTCCCCAAAAATTTGGGAGATTGTTATGACTGCATTTAATTGCTTAAATCTAGAAAATTGGCCGATTTTGTCGAATTTTGATCCCTCTAAAATTGAAAACACTTCCCAATTTCAACATTGCAACTTTCAAGGAAACATTTGAAATCAAGTGGTTAATTATAATCTACCCTAATTTTAAAATTTTATTTTTGTCAAATTTAAATTTGAAATTAAGTGGTATCCTAGTGCAAGAGCACCCTTCAAAGGGCTCCCACCATTTTTTTTGGTTGTGTTCTTGCTTCTTTATGAAGCCATTGTATATAAAATAAAGAGCCATGTGCTCATTGGTCCTAGTTAGGGTCCTAGTTGAGGTCTTAGGGTCATAAGTCAAGATGGAGATTTTATTGAAAATAGAGGGTATGTGTGCCTTTGAGGTGTTTAGGGGTCCTTCATGGCATGATGGTGTCCTTAGGTTAGCCCAATGTGGGTCTTGGAGTCAAGAAAAGCAACATTGGCAAAGTTGCTCAAAAGTTGCATGACAACTTTTAAAAGTTGTCAAGCAATTTTTCCACCATGAGGTCAAAATCTCTAATGTAGCATGGAAAACTCTAATATGGGTACACAGACTGAGGAAAGGGTAGTATAAGTAATTTAAAACCCTAAGTTAATGGGTTGGACGTTAGATGTTGTACAACCCAAGCAAAGTGACTTGACTGTGACTGCAATTTTGGTGCTAGTCGGCACAAATGGAGTAAAGAAAGATCATTAATGGATTTATTTGTGAGAAAAAACATGTGGAGTGTCTTCTATGATGTAAATAATTTCATTTTGAGCATATAGATTAGGTTTTTGTTTGGCAAGTGTGGCGTGTTTGTAAATCTTTTGTAAATTGCTTCTCTCTATCCAGTTTTGGATTGGTTTGAATAAATGGGTTCATAACTCCATTACCCATTGTGGAATCACCATGAAACCATAGGGAATGAGAGTTTAGACCCTATACTATAATTAAATGCAATCTGGGTCCTTGAAAATGCAAGGAGGCCATCTAAAGACCCATTCCTAGGCGAGACTAGACAGTGCTCGACTAGGAAGGGTTAAGTTGCAGAGGTCTTGGAGAGTAAGGAAGGTCAGAGGAGAATACACCCTTTGGAGGAGTTGTAGAGGGGTGAGTGGACAACCATTGGTGTGAAGGAGGAGCTTCCACCAGCTTAGATAAGGTGGCAAGAGAATCAAACCCACATTGTGACCCTGGCAGGCCTAAAAACCCTCCTAAAAACCCTTAAAAACCTTAAAATCCACCTAGGGTAGTGTACAGACACTTGGAGGCCCTAAAATAGGAAAATCCTTGAGTTCTTGCTAAATGAATAGCAGGTCTTTTAGGAAGTTTCACAAGCAAGTGCATCATTTGCAAGAGGAAGCCCTAAAGGACCGGGTAGGAGGCCTAATTGGTCATAATCCTTGTAGCCCTATTTTGTAGGCAAAACACAAAATAGTGAAATCAGTAAGGTGTTGGAAGCTTGAAACCTCTTGGGGGCACATTAACGGGTGGAAAAACCATGTATTAGACCTGACCTATCCTTGCTAAGACCTAGGAAGGTGTGGAGAAAGCCAAACCCTTATTATCCTAAGTACGGGTTCTTGAATCTCATGAGTAGGTGAAACCTTAGGAATAGTTTTTCAACTTATTGGTGGGTGGATTGGGCAAGGTCAGGAGATTCCATAGGCAGGGGAAGTCCTAGAGACCCTAGGGTGTGGCTAGAACACCCGGTGATCTAAGGAAAGGATCCAAGAGCATAGACTAGGCTAGTCTATCCCAAACCCCATCCCATCATATCCCATTGGCTCTAATTTAAAATTTCAATCTCTTTTTATTGATTATAAATGTTTCTTGGAGATTGAGTCATTTCTTCTTTCTACAAAGTTCAAATTATATAATCATCATTTTCTTGAATTTTGCATATTAAATTTTGCAAACTTTGTTCACAAAATTGAAATTTCAAAATTTTCCCTTTAGTGCATGAGTTTTACAACTATTAGTCCTAGCTATACTATCCTTGTTATATGAAGCATTAGAATTAAGGTTTCGCAAGGTTTAATTCCCGAAGAGATGAAGCCTAATTTGGGTGATTTCTACAATGAGGATATTGCTAATTCTTCCCATCCTAATAACATCTCTACCTATGCAATTGATGATTCCTATGATGAAGAAGAAGCTTTAACTAGAGTTTCTATAGATCAACTTTCAAAATTGGACAATCAATTTGACAATTTCCAATAATGGATGTCCCAATAATATCCTAATAGTGAAGCTCTTTCACTAATTGAAGGTCTAAAGTGCATGATTCAAAGTGATAAGAATGAAATTGATATATTGTGAGGTGTTGCTCACATTGTTGATTCTAATGTTATGCCTATGAAGAGTTATGTTGAGAACCTAGGTTATTCACAACCTCCTTCACAAATCAATCATTCTATTCCTTTGACCACTTATATGGCTAGTATTCCTACTTTCACTTCAAACATCATGGCTAATTGAACTCAAAATTTCATACCTACAACCATTAGTCATGGGGGAAATCCCTCTTCTTCATTCAATCCTGCATCTTTATCTATGCCTTCAATGAGCATTCCTATTGTGTCTCACCAATCAATGTGACACAAGGGGGCAATTCATTCAATCATTTTACTCCTCCTTTTAGTGTCCCATTTCCTACTCAATCATCACCTATGATTAATTACCATAGTGTCCCACCACCTTATTCTCAATCAATGCCTTCTTTAAATAACATCACAACACCTTCTCAATCAAACATGTCTAACATAAATTCTTCAACAAAAGCAACCATTAATAACCTTGCTCAAACTGTGTCTTCATTATAACAACAAATTACTTCAATGAGTCAATCCAAGTTTAGTGTGCCCACATTTGATGTTGCCAACCCACATTCTCTTGATATTGTTAGAGTTGTCCCTCCTAAACATGTTGAAGTCCCTCAATTCGAACTCTACAATTTAAAAGGTGATCCTTTAACACATGTCAAAACAATCCAAACTTTGTGTACTGACTTTGCTCATGATCAAAGATTTCTTGCCAAATTGTTTACTAGAACATTAAGAGATAAGGCTTTAAAATGGTATTGTTCTTTGCCTTCTTATTCTATTAATTCTTTTCAACAATTAGAAAATTCTTTTATTCAACAATTTCAAAACAACATAGGTCCTAAAATCACTTTGACTGATTTAATGCATTGTAAACAAGGTGTTACAGAAAAAGTGTCTGATTTCATTGGTAGATACAAGCATTTGTGTTCTCAAATCTCTTTTCCAGTGCCTGATAATGATATTCAAAGAATTTTCATTTCTAATTTGCAAAAATACATTAGGGAAAAACTTCTCTTTTCCAAGTTTACTTCCTTTCTGCAGTTGTGCACAACACTTCACAATTATCAACTGATTATGAGTCAAATGGAGAAATCTACTCCTATGGCTCCGAGTGATAAGGGTGAGAGTGCTGAACAACCATTTGTGAAGTTCAAACCAAACAAAGGCTTCATAAAATTCAATGACACCATCAACAACAAAAATGTGAATTCTACAACATGTGTGCCTCCTATTTCCAATTTTTTTAAAAGAGAGAAATAATTTACTCCTTTGAATGAATCTTTGTATAGCATCATGTCTAAGTTACAAATAACCATTTTCAAACTTCCTCTAATAAAACCAGTTGATCCTTCTAAAGCAACTTCACCTAAATTTGATAATAATTCTTTTTGTCAATTTCACCATCAACCTGGTCATGATATTGAAAAAATGTTTTGCACTAAAATGTAAGATTCAAGACTTGATTGATAATAATAATATATCTGTGGCAGGTGTGAATGATAAGGGAAACAAATCAACAGCTCCTCCTAATCAAAATATTAAGATTTTCACTGATCCTTTACCCTCTCATACTTCTAACATGATTGAGACTGAACACACTTCTTTCTCTCCCATTGATTTCACTTTCAGAACTCAAAATGTGGCTAATTTGGTAGAGAAATAGAAAACACCTAAGGATCCATGCATCATTTTTGATCCTAGTGAGACCATTAGGGTACCTGATGGCCCTTTATACATAGTTGTGAAGATCCAAGGCAAACCTTGTCATGGTGTGCTAATTGATCCCTCTTGCATGGTTAATATCATCACTGAAGAATATCTTTATACTTTACATTTGCATCAACCAATCTATGATGATACTAATGTGGTCGTTAAGTTATTTGATGGATTTTATTGTCCTACTATTGGTTCTATCACACTTCTTATTGAGGTTCAACTTTGTTATCATATCTTCATCTGAACAATTTCGTGTGAAGTTAGGATACCCTTGGCTATCTTCCATGAAGGCTATTGCTTCTCCAATCCATAAGTGTTTGAAATTTCCCCACAATGGAGAAATCATAACTGTCAACCGTAGCTTATTTTGACCAGCCGAAAGAAGCACAGGTGTTCCTATTGATTACTTTTGGCCTCAACAATTTGAATCTCTTCCACTAAAAACTGATGCTCTCTTTCAATCTTATCAAAAATGGAAGAAAGATATGATTTTATCCTTAAGCCAGCCTAGGGGTCCAAAACTTGATATTCCCATCATTCTTGAAGATGAAGTTCTTCTCCTAATGGATAAAACTAATCTTCCTCCTAAGGAATATTCCCAACCTATTCCTATGGATGAGACTATGCCTTCTCCTAATAAGAATAATAAAATTTCTCCTAAGGTTAGACTTATACCTCCTCCTCATGATGGAGTTGGTCTCCTTCCTAAACAAAACATTCTTCCATTATATGGTGCAGTTGTAACTACTTCCTCTTATACAGAGAAGAGACTTGAATCTCCTCTTATCCAACCTAAAAGACCTCAACCTAAACAACCACCTACCAAAGATGAGAATCTTCCTCCTTTAACAAATATACCTCAATCTTCTCTGCCTTCCACTAAGACTAGATGAAATTGTTGCACAAGAGAACACTGAGGAAAATGTCGTACGAGAGCTCGTGAAGTTGTTTCTCAAACTATTCAAAGATGTTGAGCCTAAATCTCCAAATCATGTTGTAGAAAACATGTGATGGTTTTACATCTATTCATGTTAGAGCTCATCTTTTTATAATTCTTCATGAAGAAATAGGTGAAAATGTTATTCATGATGGCAATACAACCCCTAATGCTTGTGATAGTGAGTATGAATATGTTGATGTTGACAATCATTTATCTGCAAAATTTTTAAAAGCCTTAATCCTAGCTCCTAGAAATGAACAAAGTGACTTAAAACATGAGCATAGTCCTTGTTTTGATCTTGTGATAGCTCCATCTATTGTGCTCGATGTTGCTCCTCTGGTGTGTTTCCAACCTTCCCAAAATAATGATCAACAAGATCGAGAGGTGGATGTCATGCTAGACTATCTGCATTAGTACCATAGATCCTCTACCTCTCTCCTTTCTTTCTCTTTTGTGACCATTCTTCTATGTGTATCCCTATTCTTCTATTTGTTGTCCCTAGTGATGTCTACTTGAGGATGATGCAAAGCATTGAGATCTCTTTTGGTCTCTTTCATGTTGACTCAAAAGATAGATGTGTTCCCTTCTTCCAAGGTGGTTTCCTTTCTTTGGGGAATGAGGACTATTCTATGTATATATATACATGAGTTATCATACAACATACTGACCCCAAGGAAAATGAAGCCACCTCATGCTTTATGTATTATGTTTATTATCCTTGGGTTTATTCCATGATTGGGGGCTAAATCCTTGCAATAACATGCTCCCTCTCATTCTCTCTCTTAGGTGTATTCTACCTTAAAGCAATTGCTCTCGATAAGGCATGCACAATTTCTTTAACGTGGGGGCATACACTCCACTCATATTTTATTTCTTGATACTTAAAGTTACTTAGTGAACTTGGCTTTGCTTTGTAATTTTTGGTATCCTTTCTTTTCATGACTCATAGTGAGGGGAACTTTACTACTTGCAGTCATGATTCTCCCTCCTGATCTTCCCTTTTACTTTGTCAATCAAAGTCGTAAGATCCTTAGTCCACTAGGGGCTTGGTGTATCTTGCCTCCTTGACGTGGTAAAAGTCTTTCAATCTTGTCTCCTTATACTTTACCAGTAGTATTGGTGTATGCTTATAGTCCTACTAAAGTGGGGGCTAAATGTAGCATCATAAAATTGTGACACTTGCAATTTTTGACCGCATTTGGGTCTTTGCATTAGTGGACGAATCCCTAAGCTTGATTGGAGACCTGAACCATTCTCATGACATCAATAACTTGCATTTTTTATCATTCTGCACTGCCTTCTTACTGCTGCCTATCCAAGGTTAGGGTAGGATAGGGGCATGGCACCCTTGTCTTGGCCCTATTTTGGGCCCCTTTTGGTTCCCCTTGCATTGGGCTTGTCAATTGTTGAGCGGGAAATTTTTCCTATGTCAGCCTAAGACATGAAATTATCTAAACACCCCTAATTGGCAATTATATATGGATCACTTGCCCTCCTTGCATAAGCAGATCATAAGTAGAAATTACAAGGCAAAATTATCAGCAAGCATCAAGCATTCAAGCATTCATTCAAGCATTGAGAATTTCAAGTCCCCTTTCAAGGCTAGGTGTTTCATTCAAGACAAGGATTCAAACATTGGAGAGGATATTTCTATCAACATTCAAGATATTCTATTTTGCATACCCATTCAAATAAATTCATCTACAAAGGTATCAACATTTCAGTTACATCTCCTTCATGAGATGGATTTTACTTCAAACATTTCCTTTCATTTACTTGCAGAATTTTACAACCACTTGGTTAATTCCAAAATGGGGTTTGACTTGAAGGAAAAACCCCAATCCCAATAACATTTTCCTCTCTTTTCTGTGTGTAGGTTGCATGTGCATGACTATAATTGTAGGTTTAGGCTTCATTTTTAGAGACGGAAAAACCCTTTTCGGTGCACGGATTTTTCAGAGGACCATGCATAACTTACGCACGGTCTCTACAACTTTTGGTTAGATTTACAGGGAAGATTCATCTTGACACTCTACTGCTAATTCCAGGTGCATAACTTTATCCGGTATCTCTATCTCAAGATATAATTGTTTCTTTGACATTTCTGCACTTAGTCTCAATTTGCTTAATTCAACTAGTCTACTACAAAAGAGGGTCAATTTACTTTCCTAATACTTTCCAAATTTACTACAATTTATTTAGTATTCGATCTCTTACCATTGGGGATTGGATCTAGTGAATCAACCCGCTTTTGAATGTAATGTGTGAAAAATTGAAGGGAATCCTATGTGAAACTTTCATTCCTCTTTTTAGGGGATTAAAACTTTCCACTTGATCTTCCCTCGTCATTTTTCACCATATTACAAGAGATAATACATTACTAAATTTGAGGGAATAAGGCCTCAAGATTAAGATCTTAACTCACACAATCACATACAAGTACACATAAAAAAAGACAAAAATAATCAAAAAGAAAAAAGACAAATAAAGACAAAAGACAAACAAAAAGGGGTTAGTACTAAATAAAAAGGCTCCAAGTCAACTAGTTGAGGAGACCTTAATAATCAAAATGTTTCAGCCACTAATATCATTCCTGGGATGTTATTATAAGAGAATAAGTGGTCACATGGAAAGAGTAAGAGAATGTATCAAGTGATGAACCATGATCCAATGACTAGTAAGGTGTGTTATGCTATGGGTTCATGGGGAAGGAGAATGGAAACATGGATTCCATTGGCTAGTGAGTTATGTTATTCTAGGCAATCCATGGGAGCACATATTCTCATATGACAACAAGTTATGTTGTGTGATCCATTTGGAAAGAGAAAGGAATAGTCAAAATAGTCTAGCAAGCTATGTTATGCTAGTTCCACTCATCTTGCAAAAGGGGTGCCAAGAAACGTTTTCTTTTTGCAAGGCAGTTTATGAGTGTAAATTGAAATCAAATATTTTCCCAAGAGAATGTTTCTTATCAGAAGGTAAGAAGCTACAAAGGTGTTATTGGGAGACTACAACAAGGATAACCAAACAAATAATAGTATGTAAGGAAACCATGAATAAGGATAACCAAGAAAAACATTGTATGAAAGGAAATACACAACATAAATAAAAAAAGGATAACCAAGAATAACATTGTATGCAAGGAAATCTTCAACATAAATTGAAAAAGGATAACCAAGTGAAGCATAGTATTCTAGAAAACCCATAAAAATTAAGGAAGGATAACCAAGAAAATCATAATATGCAAGTAAATCCACAACATTTAAACAAGGATAACCGAACAAAGTATAGTATGCAAAGAATCCACAATATGAATTGAACATAAGCAACAAGGAGTCTGCATATATGCCCTCCCCTTAAGATGTCAACATAGCTTAATATTTACATCTTAAAGTAGACATGAGATACAAGGATAAACACCTTCAACATTGTTAAGATATCTATTAAGAAACAATGTACATAAGTCCAAGCTAAAGAGGCATAAGTTCTCTTTTGAATCAAGGAAGAGATAGTTTTAAAAGAAGTATCCTGCAACAAGTGTAAAGGGATTCTTTTGAGATATGCTTAGTGAAATGGGGAAGAGATCCTTACCTAAATATTTCTACTCCCCAAATTGACGAGATACTAAATAAATATGTCATATTTAAAAAGGGAAGGAAGCTAAGAATACACACCTTCCCTATTGATACCAAAAGTGGATTCTTAGTGAAGGATTACCTGTAATCACTAAGGAGAGATTATTCATAAAAGATGAACCATTTCAAGCAAGGAATAAGTCCAAACCAAGGGACACACATGTACTTGTATGGAGGATAATTATATGCAAGAAAGAATAACAAGTTATGAAAGATGAAACTTAAAAAAGGAAAAGAAAATCCTTGAAAAGAGAGAAGATTGAAACATAATTCTTGCCCACAAAGCATGGAGACAATAATAAGAAATACTATTATGTTACTAATGAAGTATGATTTCACATGTAATTGTACCCCCAGGAATGAAAAAGATCCCTCAAAAGGTAAGCTACAAATGTCACATAGCGAGCAAAAATATAATAGGCAAAGGGGAGTGCTAATGCATTAATTTCAAATTCGGATTGAGAAAAAGCATGAAATTTGGTGTAATATGGATACAAGCTCTATTAGATAAGTCTTGGAATTTTTTTTTAAAATCTTTAAATAATTTTCAATAAAATAAAAATAGCTGTGATGAAAGAGGTAATACACACTACCATTTTAGTTCTTATAATTTTTCATATATCCTACAAAAGGAAAGGTAAATTTTTTTATCATATTTTAGTTTCCATAAGATTATTTTTTCTAAATTTTCTTGATTTCCAACATGGATAGCTCTTGTACCTTGAGGGAGAGAAGGGAAATGTTTTAGTAGAAGAGTTGATAAAGGAGAGGGATTTTCGTTATGATCTTTATTAAAATTTGTTGTGTAAGCACATGTTGAAATTCCAAATGGATGAATATATGAGGAAGAAATATCCTTTGTAAGAATATTCTCCTTGCTATCACCACTAATCATATCCACTTTGTTAGGTTTGGAAGAACTATTCTCAACATCCAAAGCTTCATCTTTCCTCAATGTTATGTTAGGAGATAGGTCTTGAATAAAATGCATAACATAATCTTTCCTAAAAATATGTTTGTGATTAAGATGGGCTCTAAGAGAATAAGGAGGATCTAGAAGGATAAATGGACTAAGATTAACATGTTTTCCTCGTCCCTCTTGCACTAAAGTATTTTTGTGAGAGGAGGATGGTTCAATGTTACTCTTCAATGTCGAATCTCGATTGGAGAGATCATTGGCAGGACCATTGGTTCTTTCCTCATGAATAAAAGATAACCTAGGAGAGGTACATGCATGATTTATTTCAATATCATCTCTAATATTAGCTAGGTTTCCATTTGAAACATATACCAAAGTTTTTATGAAATCTATATATTTCATTAAATTCTTTAAGAATATCATCATATAGTAGTTCAATGAAATATGAATGTAAGTTTTGAGAAATGACTTGAATGTAGTAACAATGTTTGAAGCCCTCATAATGAAATACATTAAAGTTGTATGAATGAATGAAGCAATGTGAAGTGAAAGAAGCTATTATCCAACACATAATTTTGATAAAAGTAACTAATGAGTAATGTAATCACATGTGAAATAAAAAACCAATCATATTTCATCATTTCAATTATGAAAAATTAGATCTAAAAACAACCAATTAGATATATGCAAAATGATAGAAGTATTGGGGTCACCAAAATGTAATGGTGTAAAAATAGGGTATTCACTCGTCTATCTCTGTAAACAAGGAATCAACCTATTTTCACTACTCAATTACATTAAAGGGAGATGAAATATATAGATTCACTCCCTAGGGATGACTGTTGATTAATTTTAGGTGGTCCTTTTGTGAGAGTTGAAATAGATACTACAAAGGGGTAAAGTAAATGCTAGATCTAGGGATAAATATGGAAAATTGAAATAAATTAACATTAACATGTAGTTTCAGATTTGATATGCAGACATAAACATAGATTTGTAATGAGGAAGATGATTAGAACCTATGCTTGGAATCAAGAGCCTAAAAACATGGGACAATGATGATTTGAGCGACATTATCCTTAGAATGTCAGATGCAAATGAAAGTAACTTTTTAAGAACTAGAATGATGCACAAAATTTATACTGCAAGTTTTGCTAGAAATTTTAAGACATAGGTGTGTGGGGCTTGGTTTCTACAAAAGATAGATCTAATTGTCTTCGTCTACTCTTCCCGATTCTATAATTGTATCTTTTGAACTTGAAACCCTCATCAACAAAAGAGAGAAAGATATTGTGAACATGGGTTTGCCTAGGTCAAACCTTGGGTTTGGAATTAACTTGAAATTGAATTTAAATAGTTAAGTAAAGTAATGAATATTATACCTCATATCTATTGTAGATGATTGAAAGTTGATGTTGTAATGCTCTTTGAATGTGATCACAAGTGTTGATACAATAACATGACATGAAATGATATAAATGACCTAATGATAAACACATTCTTCCATAATTATTGATGTAATTTGATGCTCCATGATGTATAGATCTTGAAGATTGTGTAAAGGATATGGGGGGATGAAATGCCACCTTGATGTTGAATGAATGTTTGTGGATTAGAGTGCTTGATGATGAAAGATATGGGTGTGTTTTTATATCAAAATGAATGAGAATAATTCTCTTATATAGGACTCTCTAGATATTTCCCGAATCAGGATGACCTCTAAAGGTTAAATTAAGACATAGTGATCTAGAACCAACTAGTGAGAAGTAGGCACCAAAAAGTTCAAATTTGGCACTTTATTAGGGAGAAAAGGGTGCCCCAAATGCATTTGTCCACCCAAAACATGGTGAAAAAGAAAAGGAAAGGGTACAATTAGCTTGAGGCAGGGAATCAAATCATCATCTAGATAAATGACATCAATTTTCAGGTAAAAACGTTAGAAACGAGCTAAAATTTGTCACACTAAGGAAGGGGAACAAAAAGTGGTGTAAATTGTATAGGGTTACGATTTATGACACTAGAATTGGTTTTATGTTTTTTATTTCACTACTATTATTAAAATTCATCATTGATCTATCATTTAACCTAATTCACCCACACACACTTGATAATATCAATCCCATTATAAAAAAAGAATCATAATCATTTATGTTCAACTCTCATGTTAGTAATTCGGTTGAACTCATTTACGATTCCAATGATATGCCATGGAGATTTCAGATCTTAGTTTACATCTTTATGAGAGGATCTCAAATTCCCACAGGTTATAGCCATAGAAATATATTTGAAACTATTGGTGCCAATAGACGAAGAAGTACTGATTGAATATTGAGTGTATCAACCTCAAATTAAAAGAGTTATAATTTTGAAAAACTATAAAAAATTTCCCACAATCCTATCTAGGTCAATGTTCCTAAATCTAGTATATGTTCAACAAATCAATAAAAATTGGGAGGGTTTTAAAAAAGAGATGTAGTAAAATAGAATCTTGAATTAATGTTTATTCCAAAATAACTAAAAAATATGTTAAAATCATAAATAAAAGATATGAAGTTGAATAAAATAAATAAATAATGAATAAACTTCTCTCCTAAATAATAACCAAATTAATTTTTAAGCTATGCTCAAATTAATTAATTTCATATTTTTCACTATTCAAGGGTTTTCCTTGCCTAATAGAATTTTGAAATGAGGAGAGCGGGAGGTGAGGTGGGAGCAAGGTTTTCAAGAGATTCTGATGGTGGAGATGATGAAGCGAATGATGATGATGATGGTTGGATCATTTCACTCGGGTTGCACTTGGATGTTGGGCTGTGTTCTACGGTCTGGCTGCTTTGCGGTTGGAGTGTTTGGATGGGGGAGCGTTGGGATAGGACTTAGGAGGATGCTATTGGTGAAGGGTTTAATGGAGTTTCAGATGAGGTTGATGGTTGTGGGGGATGTTCTGAGGTCTTCCCCTTTCCCTATCTCTATTCTATTTTTTCCATCACTGGCAGGGGCTCTCTTTCCTATCTCCCTTCTGTGTTCAAGGTGACCATTATTTCCTCAATTGGGGATTCTTTTGGAGGCTTTCATTTTGCAGAGACACCCTTATTCAACCTAATTTTTATTCCATACAACTGGTTTGGTTCATGGGCAGAGCGGGTGGGCTGCGTTTGGGGTTTCTTTTGCTACTTTTGCCATCATTTTGGGAGATGCTACTGACCTGATTGTGTGGCCCTGCTTTTTTGGAAGGAGGTCTCTATTTTTTGAGGATTTTGGGCCTGATGTGCTTTGTGGGGGATGGTAAGCTTTTCTCTGATATGGGTTATCCTTCTTATCTTTTTTTTTGGATCCCTTCATTGTGGTCCCCTGGATGCTATTTGGTGCATCCTTTCTATGTGCGTATTTGAATATTTCTATCCCTATTGGCCCTTGGGTTGTCTTCTCCTTTTTTCTTTTTTTTTTCCTCAACATCTTTGGTTTTCTTTGGCTTTTCCTATGAAGATGGCTCTATCTTCTTTAGAGGTGAAGATGGATGGTGTTGGAGATGACCTATCTTCTATTGAGGTGAAGGTGGATGTTGTAGTTGAGACTGGGAAATGTTGCTGGGAAGCTGATGATGTGTTGTCTCTTGACTGTTTGGGAGTGAAGAACGATCTTCATGTTGTTTTCTTTCCTTATTCTCCTATTAAGGTGGAGAGGATGAAGGGTATGATTTTCTTAGTGCTATTCTTCCTCAAGTTTAAGGTTAAGGGAGCCTTGTTAAAACCCCGTGTCCTTGTGTCCCAGATTGTGCTTTCAAGAAGAGATGTTGTTGTCTTGGCCCTGACACATTGTGGGAGCCTTGCAATACCCACTCTTGAGGTTGAGGGAGCCTAGAAAAACCCTTTGTTTTTTGTTTCTTTCAGGGTTTGGGTGGATGCTACCAGTTTTGAAGGGCCCATTTGGTTAGTGGTTTTTTTTAGTTAGGTTTAGACTTCGTGGCTTTTTGTAGCCTGGAGTTTTTGTTACAAGTTATGGGAGCCTAGGAAAACTCTTCTTGTTGGCTGAAGGTGCCTGAAAAAATCCTCGTTCTTAGTTTGTTGTGGTTTATTATTTGTTGGCTTAGACCCTCTGCTTGGGCCAACCTATTTTGTAATGTTTCACTCTTGAAGTTTGGCTGGTGTTTGACTAGTTGTGGCTCCTTTGTATTACTTTTTATGCTTTGTGTAGTCTTTAGGTTTTGGGTTTTGGATGCCCATAAGTCCAGAAGGTTTCAGGTCCTTTCTAAAACTTGTTGTTCATTGTGGGGTAGTCTAGTCCATTAATTGATGATAGTTATTGGATTGTAAGGGTTTTGAGGCCCCTTCAAAACCTATTTTATCCTATAAAAAACTATTCAGGGGTTTTCCCTCTATATGATATACAATTTGGATTTGATATATTTTATGTATTAACTCAACAAATTCCAAATCTAAAACATAGGTTCTAGGTTCTTTATTCTCTTCCATCATAGTGCATGCACATTTATTTAAAATTGATATTGACTTTCTATTAGATAAAACACATTGATGCTATATTGTCCTTTCTTTTCCTTTAATATCCATATCCATTAATTTGAATTTTTTTCTAGTTATCTAACCAATAAACAATAGTTAGAATAAATCCTTGGATGCAAGGTTATTTATTCTTCTTCCTTCTAGAATATATATCGACTTAAAATTGATATTGGTTGCCTACTGGTCAAATATTACTTAGAATGAAAATATAGATGATATGTTCTATATTCTTTAATCTTGTAGAAGAAATACACTTATTCAAATGTTCTATTACTTGTCTTAAAATTTTCAATAATTATTAGATTGAAAATGTAGATGCTGGGTTATTTGTCCTTTACACTTGTAAGAGACATACATCATTCTGAAATGAACATTGGTTTTCTAGTAGCTAAGCACTTACTTGATTGAAAATATAGATGGCAGGTTTTTTACTCTTTCCCCTTGTGAAAGACATACATTAATTTGAAATTTATGCTGGTTATTTATGGTGAAAATTATTGTGAATTTAAAAACATAGGTGCTAGCTTCTCTATTCTTTCCCCTTGTAGAAGACATACATTGATTTGGAAATACTATTTTTTATTATAGTTGAACAATTATTAGATAAAAATCAAAGATGCTAGTTTCTTTTCTATTTCCACTTGAAATAGCAAACATTGAGTTAAATTTGATATTGGTAGTCTAATAGCTTAAAAATTGTTAGATTGAAAATATTGATTCTAGGTTATATGCTATTCCCCTTGTATAATATATGCAGTGATTTAGAACTGACATTAGTTATGTAATAGCTGAAAAATTGTTAGATTGACAACATATATACTAGTTTATTTATTTTTTCCATTTTAAAAATTGATATTCGTTGTCTAATATCTCAATAATTTGTAGATTGGAAATGTAGACGCTAGGTTCTTTGTTCTTTCTCCTTGGACAAGAGACACATTGATTTGAAATTGATAATAATTTTTTAGTAGTTGAACAATTTTTAGATTGGAAGTATAGATGTTAGGTTCTCTAACCTTTCTCATTGTAAAATATATACATTACTTCGAAATTGATAATGGTTTTCTAATACCTAAATAATTGTTAGAATGAAAATATAGATGCTAGTTTCTTTGCACCCCCCCCCACTTGAAAAAGATATACAATGGTTTGGAATTGACATTCATTTGTGTAAGAGCTCAATAATTGTTAGATAAAAAACAAAGATGCCAGGTTCTTTGTTCCTTCCCCTTCTAATGGGTGTGTCATGGTTTTGAATTGATATTAATTGTCTACTAGCTAAACAATTATTAGATAGAAAATATACAAAATAGGTTCTTTGTTCTTTTATAAGATAAAAGACATATATTGATTTAGAATTGATATTAATTGCCATATAATTAAAAAATTATTAGATAAAAACATAGATGGTAGATTCTATTCTCTTTTCACTTATAATGACATACATTGATATAAATTGTCTAATAGCTATACAAAATATTTGAAACATAGATTGATTTGAGATTTTAATAGTTATCTAATAGCTAAAGATGAAAATATAGATGCTTGATTATCTGTTCTTTGTCCTTATACTAAATGTCCATTGATTTGAAATTGATATTGATTGTATAATAGCTGGACAGTAGTGATTTGTTCGTTCTTTCACCGTGTAATGCACGTTCATTGAATTTTCATTGATTTTTCCTCTACTAGGTCTGGTTCACGGGTCACTTGTTCCAGGCAACTACTTGCACTCATCCGCAACATCAAAAGAAAATCCATGTCTCAAATTGCGACCTACGAAGTTGCCTTCAAATATTTTTCGATAAAATTTGGGTTTTTTATTTGTTGTAATTTTGTGCTACGCACAACTGAAAATCTCGTGATTTCTGCCACGATACCATCATCGTGATGACTTATTGACAAGCTCTTAAATCCGAAAGAGCTTTTGCGAGATTTCTCCGCCCCTCTCTCATTATTTTCATGCATTCTCGCAAGACGACGTAATTTTGCTTAAAATAAAAAAGGAAGATCAGAAGGACAGGCATAATGCTTTGAGCAACTGATATGAGTGGTCAAAATTTTATGTGGATTGAGAAGAAATCTCTTGTCATACATTCAAAACTGTTACTACTATTGATCTCCCGACACCTTTCATTTCTGTAAATTTGTTAATTGTCTTTTGGATAAAGAAGTCTTATTTAATTTTTAAAAATTAATTGAAAAGATAATTAGTATAACGTTTAAAAATTAATGATGGGTCAATGGGCCTTTGCTCTACTGGTGAAGTTGAATGGCTCCAAATGAGCCTTCCAGGGATCAAATCTTGCTGAGTACAAGGTATATTTTAATGATGGTAGAAAGGTATATTTTCACAGTCTATGTAAGACAATATGTACATAACAAAGATAAAAGTTCAAAAGGTTAAGTTAAAATGTAACATACAAAGCTAATCAGTTATTGCAACATTATGAGAGAGTTTTTACTATTAGCTTTTATGAAAAAAATCATCTTATATGGGATTATCAACAATCGACTTCTAAATGATGAAAGAATTCTCTTCTTTGAGAGCACGAGATTGTTTAGCATGTATTTGAGAGATGGTCAGCTCCACCCAAGGAAATATATTGAATCCTAGTCAATGAGAGGCACCACATCCATGAGAGGAGGCAGAAAGTGGTCGCAATACTTGAGACCAATCATGGGAAGCATCATATCTATTTTTTCTAGGTTGAGAGCAATTAGGGAGGGATCCATGATCTTCTCTATTATGCCAGCTTCAAATTTGCATTTTCACTTGGAGAAGGAGAAGATGGGGGAGGGAGGCCTCTAGGAATAATGCATGGAACATCAACCCAATTATTTAAAATCCCTTTGTAAATGTGTAACTTTGCTAACTTACACTCGAATTTGTATAATTAAATGAGAGAAAATCATAAATTTTGTATATAAAAAAAAATGAATATAAGTTTTACATCCTAAACAATGTTGTATTTCTAATTTTTTATATGATAAAGAGAATTTCAATCTTGAAAGCATGACAAATTTTAGTATAATTTAAAGGAAGACAAATCTACTCTCTTAACAAGACTATATTCCATGAAAAAGGAGCATGCCTAGAAGGCCTAAATGAATTATGAATTCAATTACAAGCTTCCTTGGATCTAGTGCAAAGCTAGAAGAGATGCTTGAGAGTCTTAAGAAATCCACAAAATAAAAAAATGGGGACTATGCACTCTTGATTAATTTGAGTGATAACCAAGTAGAAGGACTTAATAAAGAATGCACTAGAAAAATGAGCCAATTTAGGTTGAAGAATAGCTTGGAAAATAAACTAGAATCAATGAAGACAACTACAAAGAGAAGATTGAAGTTCCAAAAGTTGGTTTGGCTAAAAAACCATTGGAAGATGAGAAGAAGGGCATAAATATCCTTTAGAAGGATTATAATTATGAAATGACTGTATAATAGAATATAATTTCCATCCCTCACCAAGGCTTGAAATATTTAGCCTCAACTCTCTAAATCATCTTGGGATATATTGCATCAATAATAGTGTGAAAGTTTCATATTCTTGATTAGATAAGCTGAATTTCCTTTGATTTTTGGCCAGTAAATTAGAGTCCTAGCACCTTTTTTGATGAGAATTGACATTTTAATGTTTCATTAGAAGAATTTTAAGGTGTGGATTCATGGCACTTTATCTATAAGGTGGTTTCGACAAGATAGACTAGGAGACAACCAAATATGCTATTTATTGATTGAAAGGACACTATGAAATTTTTTTCCCATCCTTAAAAGCTAAGGAATAGGAGCCTCGTAGGTTTTCCAATCACTTTTAATGGTAAGTTCTTTTAAACTTGAAGATTCTATCTCATGAGGAGAGTAAAAGGATCTATGCCTCTTCAAGTTGATTACTTAAATGACACACTTGAACTAATATAATGATTCATGCCAATTTTATAGGCTTCATTTTCATGAAGGGCCTTGAAAATTTATTTAGAACATAAGAATATATATTTTTTATGGATTGAAAGCAATCCAAAGCCATGAACATTAGGAGGAAGATATATAATTTTTAAGTCACATGATGAAATCCTTAATGTTCACCACTAGATGTTATATATGTGAAGTTGATAGTGTGTAATTTTATGGTTGTTATTAATGTCAACATACTAATTCTGTGTTTCAATGATTAGTTTGTGCTCCACACTTTTTATATTTGTAGTTTTAGTCATGAAGTTTTGATATGTTGTTGGATGTTGCTTTAGGATGTCATTCTTATGATTTGGTTCTCTAGAAGTTGTACTCCAGAAATGTATTCAGTGATCATGGTGTTCGACAGTGTTTGCAGTGCTCCACATTTCTCCACATTTCTAGTTCTGATGATAATTTTTTTTAGTTATGCTATTTTCATCTTTATCTTTGTTATTCTGATTCGGGATATGATGATATACTCTAGAGCCATGGTTGTAGATATGTTCATTTTGGGTCCTGTCAACCTTGAGTGTTCTATTTTTTCTCTGGTGATTGTGGTGTATGGATAATGTGTTGTTTTGGTCGATGAAGTACATTGTGGTGTGGTCCACTTCTCATTCCTTTCTATCATGAGAATTTTTAGTGTAGATCTATTTCAAATTGTGTTCTAGTAAATTATTTGGCCAACTATTTGGGAGACTTCTTATTCAAGAGATTAGTATAAATAAAGGATGATTGTAATGAGAAATATATAGAAGTAAGTGGATTGAAAAAAAAATCTATTTCTTGTTGGTACGATTTTGTGTGAGGTTATGTGAAGTTGTGGTTGAGCAGTGTGGTAGTTTGTTGTTATTGTTTGGTACTAGAGGCAGTGAGCCAAAGGTTTCTTCCGACATTGTAGTGTAGTGAAAGTTGTCCTACAGTGATGGGTTACTTCTATTTCCTTCTTCTTCAGGGCAGTGAGCCCTTTTCTAGTGGCTTTAGCCAAGCAGTGAGCCCACGTGTAGTGAGCATTCTGGAAGTGAGCCACCCTTTGTAAAAATCACCTTAACCGACATCACCCTAATAGGTATTTTATACTTGAAAATTAACATTCTCCGTTATTTTTCCCTTCTTGGGTTTTCCACGTAAAATCCAGTGTTTCATGTGTGTGTTCTCATGCTTATATCAGTTTACAGTTGAATAATGAAGTATTAGTTTACCAGATTTGTTTTTGTGGAAAAAGTAAAAGATTTCAACTGACAATTAATTCACCCCCCTCTTAGTTGTCTAAGATATTCAACAATTGCTATCAGAGCTTTGGCTCCTAGAAAGTGATACTAACCACTTGAGGAAGATCTGATGGCACATAAATTGACTATTCCTACCTTCGAAGGATCCAACTATAGTTTCTAGAGAGTGAAGATGAGAGGATATTTGAATTCTCTAAGTTACAAGACTTGTAAGCTATGGAGACTAAATATGTGATGCCAACAAATGGTTCTACTACCTTGGACGATATTGAAGCCTATGAAGAAAATGAATGAGCAAGGTATGTTATCTTTAGTGCCCAAACTAAAACTAAATTGGTGAAGGTTGTTGCAATAGATACTGATGCTCTGCAAAAGAGGGTTAGAATATCTGTTCAAAGACAACACACACACAAAAGAAAAAATGTCAGTGTTAGCAACAAAAGATTATTCTAAACAAGCATATCAAAAGAGATACTAAAAGCATGAGAAAATATTTAACTAGAAAAGTAAATATGATGAGGCATCTCCAAATGCCTCCTAACATGCTCTTAGCTCCTTCTCCTTTGTTCCTCTCCTCTCCAAGTTCCAAACTAGTGTAGCTCTCAACAACTTTTTGCAATATGGATGCTTATGGAGGTTTGAGATTGAAGTATTTGCTCTAAATGTGAATAAAAAGCTAATACTAGATGCTATGATGCTAAAATGATTTATTTTAAACCAAAGTGACAAGATATTAGTGATTTATGCTAAATGCTCTCTAAAATTCTCTATAACTTAGATACATACAAGTTTTCAGGATTATGACTATGAATGTAAAATGCTTGAGGATTTGAAAATGAGGAATGTGAGCTCTATTTATAGGAAAAATGGAGCAATGGATGGTTGAGATTGAGTAATCTCAACAAGGGTCAGGATTGAATGGTTCATGATCCATGTGAGGGATTTCAACCCAATCCTAGGATGACAAGTGTCAACATGAGAGAGGTTGAGAGGAGAGGGAAGAAACATTAAATGCTTGACATGCCCTGAGGGTTAACTTGGGAGTTGAGGTCAAGGTTAGGTTGAATGAATAAATTCTTTATTCAAAGAATAAAGCTTTTATCCAATGGATAACTCTTTTGCAAAGACAAAAGGGATAACCATGGTCAAAGCAATAAATGCTTGAGGAGACACATGAGTGCAAGTTGAAATAACCATAAATGGTTATGTAAGAGCCATAATTGGTCATGTAAGAGCCATTAGTGGTCTTGGAAGACTTTGGAGGTTAAATTGTTGAACACACAAAGCATTAAATGCTTTTCAAAGACTTTGAAGTCTTTGAGAAGTGACTCTAAGTTGTTTAGGAATGTGACAATAATTAGGGGATGGATTAGGCTAATTAGGAAGGGGTTAGAAGAATCTAGAAGGGATTTAGGAATGCAAGTGGATTTGGTGGGTGAGGGAAAATAGGATTTTTATTTAAAATAAATTAATTTATTTCAATAAATGTGTGCAAGTTGCATTTGTAGGAAAATGCAAGTGGGGGGGATAAATGATTTAAATAAATGTTTGATTTAATTTATTTAAAAGAGGAAAAGGGGATTAAATGAAATAAATATGATTTATTCATTTAATTGATTGTGAATTTGGTATAATGAATGAATTAAAATAAATTGAATAATTTATTTAATTAATAGGAGAATGTTTGAAGATGAATTAATTAAATGTCAATTTAATTAACTAATGGCTTAGTGGATTTTTAATCAAATAAATACGAAATATTCATTTAATTAAAATGGACAGATTTATGTGACTACATTTGCCCCTCTTTGAGATGGTGCGGTTTATCGTGTCGTTTCAAAAAAAGAAAAATAGGTGTGAAGAAATGCCCCATAAAATGTTAATTTTAATGGGTGGTATGCCCCCTTGAGAGATGGGCCAATTTTTTTTGAAAAATCGGGTGATTTCTCGAAAAAGAATGAAAATTAGCAGGGTGATAGAAGAGAAGAATTTAGCAATACGGGTGAAAATTATAAGAAATTGGATATAAAATGGAGAAATGGGAGGTTTGGGAAGTTCACGGGGACCACGACGATGAGCGGGGGAAAATTTGGGGTATGGCGAAGAGTTTATATGGGGAGACAGGGGTGAAAATAGGGTCATTTGAATCCGCGACCATAGTGAATTCAGAGCTCTGCTAGTGTCATTGTGGAGGAGTGAGCAGTAGTCAGGATATTGGTACTAGTAGCAGAGCACCGATTTGAGCGAGTCCGTCAAGTCCAGCGGCCAGAGGACTATGGACCAGCGGTACGCAAATTTGAAATTTTGAATTTTATGCATTTTTGTTATTTTTTTGCTGAGTCCAAGTTGAGTCAGGACAATAGCGCTGAAACTATGTTTTGGCACTGTTGTCCAATAAATTAGCACTTTTGTGCCGCAATGGCACTATTGTGCTGTTGGTTGAGCGCTTTTGAAAAGATGAGTGCTATTGTATTCATATTTGAGCGCTATTGTTTTTGTAGCGCTATTGAGGGGTCAATTGAATGCTTTTGATGTTAAGTAGTGCTATTGTGTAGCTTTTGTAGCACTTTTGCAATTTGAGCACTTTTGTAGAGTTGATTAAGTGCTTTTGTTAGGGGTTTAACACTATTGTTTGCAAGATAGCGCTTTTGTTTAGGAAAATAGATGCCCCAGTTTGTGTGAACAAAAATCTCCCGATGCCAATGATGGCTGGATAGGGATGTGAAGTGAGAGTTGTTTTGAACCATAACAGCCCTGATGAGACTCAGGTCATTAGGATAAATGCCTGTTGAAGTATAGGTGTGCCATGATTGCTTACCTGTTAAGACCCGAAGATACTTGATCAAAGTATTAGTTGATAGTTTAGGTTTAAACTTAAGAAAGTTTGAAAACAAAACAACTGATGATGATTGATTGATGCTCATGTGTAGGAGGATCTACACATCTTACAGTTGCGCGAGAGACATCCAGCTACACAGGGGCTACGGGATCGGTTGATAGAGATCAAGATTGATTGTATTGCAGTGACTGGGCTATATGATGTGATGCATATGCCCATGATTCAGATGAATCACAGGTTGATTACAGCCTTGGCAGAGCACTGACACAATGAGACCTGCATGTTTCACTTAGTGCACGAGGAGATGACGGTGACATTGGAGGATGTGTGGCGCATCCTGCATATTCCTATTCATGGTGAGCTGGTCACATATGATAGATCCTGGGGGACTCTAGTGGTACAATGATTCTTCGAGGAGGATGTGTACATTGATGACGGTTTGATAGCTTGGGAGGATATCGTGACATTATACAAGCCATTACCACCAATTTTGTCTGGGATTGTGGGAGGGCTACTGTGTCCGGATAAATGATCACATGGTTTGGCCATTGGGTGGGGACAGGTTATAGAGCAGATGATGATAGAAGGGACCCGATTTACCTATGGATCATGTGTGTTAGTGCACATGTATCAGTAGCTGCATGAGGTAGTGTATCACAGGAGAGGCTCCTTGGCAGTGGGAGTGATGCTACTACACATTTGGGCATGGGAGCACTTATCGATGACTCGACTAGTGAGTCTAAGATTTTGGGCAGTTGACCAGCCCTATATGTTCATGTACAGTGGTATGATGAGTTAGCCCCACCTAGGGAAGTTAGAGTGGTGGCGGTAGGCGTTAGATGACATGGATGCAGTTATTTGGAGACCCTACATTAAGTGCAAGCCCTGGGAGGATGATGCAGAGGTGTTGCCATATGTATTCATGACCTGATTCCTCATTGGGCAGACATGCTATGATGTAGAGAGACAGGTGTCGGGCAAGGTGATGAGACAGTTTGGGTGGTAGCAGGGATTGTCAAGGGGATCAGGAGAGTACGCCAGAGTGGTCCGAGAGAGATATGCATGGGGGCCAGTACTTCCTTATGATTAGGCATTGGCAGAGTTCTGGATGCTTTAGGCAAGGCCATGGGATATACGGCCGAGGGTGGTAGGTGCAGGGGAATCGAAGGAGTATATGCAGTATATGGCGGCTCATCCAATTCTATGGATATCAGATCCAGCAGAGCCAATTCCTGATTTTGAGGAGGAGAGGGGACGAAGACAGAGGAGGGGAGGAGGTTGAGGATCGATGATAGGAAGAGGAGGTAGAGGGGATGGTGGAGGTGGAGGGGGGGATGGTGGAGGTGGAGGGGGGGATGGTGGAGGTGGTGGAGGTGGCAGAGGAGGTGGCTTAGGTGGTCGGGTCCAGCAAAGAGGGAGAGGCAGATTGCCACTGCGGATATCACAAGGACCATTGGTGCTGGGAGGAGTCAAATTAGGTGGCCGAGGTATGGAGAGGGAGATACCAATGGACAGAGGGGAGGGAGCCACTGGAGAGGCACCTATGGATACAAGGGAGGGAGCAACAGGGGGTGGTGATCTTTGGGATCATATGCTAGCACATTTACAGACTCGATTGATAGTAGCCGAGACATGGGTGGAGGATCTGGAGGCAGAGGTTGCAGCGAGAGATGTGCAGCTATTTGCATGAGAGTTAGAGTTGATTGTAGTACTACGGGAGAGGGATAATGCGGTGGAGAGATTAGTGGAGCTGCTGGAGAGAGTTTGGGTTGGAGTAGGAGCATAGGGTCCTACTGGGGAGGTGATGAGATAGTTTGGGCGGGCACAAGCTGAGATAGAGTATTGGCAGGGATTATATGAGCAGGTGGTGCCAGCTAGTCAGTGAGCACTAAGCTATTCCCATATGCGGTAGACCAGGTCAGAGCGGTCTCAGAGGATGCAGAGCAATGGGGGTGTGATGGGTCCACGACGAAGAGAGGTGTCAGGTGGTGCAGGAGTTAGTGGGGGTTTGATGGGGCCTCCACCGAGAGATAGATTGGATGGTGCAGGGACTAGTGGGGGAGTAGGTGGTGATGGTGGTGCAGCATCTGGTTAGAGTGGCATCTGAGAGAGCATTTTTGCATGCATGTATTTTTATATTGTCATTTTGGATTGTGTCTTGGATGGCTCTTGGTAGCCGATTTTGTAGACTTCATTGTACTTTGATACATGAGATGATATATATATGAGGAGATCCCATGTTTTGATGATATGCATTTTGATATGTATGGATGTTATGCAAGATGATGAGTTTATGAGTTTATGCTTTAGATGGATATGTGTATATGTATGCATTTATGAGATGATTCCTATATGAATGTTTTATGATGATTTATGATGTTGGATACTAACACATGAATGCAAGTTTATATATGTGTGCATGATTTGTTTGATGTAATGCTTTATGTATGTAATGCCATGATGATGATGTATGCTTATGATGATATAGATAGGATCTTGTGCTTCATGTCGATATAATGATGGGATAATGATATGCAATGATGTTAATGTAATGAATGAATGATTTATTTATGTAAATGCATCTAGATGGTTTTTAGATGAATGTAATATGGATAAACAAATGTGAAGTACAAATATTTATATGATGATTTCTAAATGAATGTATATGTTATAATGTATGTATAAAATGGTATGAACCAATGTTTGAGACAAATGGTTTTATGATTCTAAATGCCTAAATATGATGAAGTAAAATGATAATGTGATGATAATGTAACTTATGGTTAATAACTGCACCTTAATGCAATTAAAAAGGGATAATGAATGCAATGTAAATTAATCCTAATATGAGTATAATAAGACACTAATAATGGATGAATGAGTGCACTTTTTAAATAATGAATAGATAAATGAATGGATGCAATGATAAATGATAAAGGATAATAAAGGATGATAATATGATAATTGATAACTGACACTAAATGAATGCATAGTAAATGGCTAATACAATCAAGGATAATTGGATTATATGAATGAATCTAAACATCATGATTATGCAATGATGAAATGATATAGGAAGACTAATGCTAAAAAGATGAACTATATGCCTTTTAAACAACTAAAATGATATGAAATGTACTTGATGCAAATGTAACTAAATGTAATGATGATGATATGATCATGATAGATGAATGCAAGGCTTTTTATACTTTGCATGATGCATTGATGATGTATCAAATTACTTGGTCATGATTGTATCCAAAAACCAGCTCAATTGTCGCAGAACTGCTCATTTTAACTTTGTCCACACTTTCATGCAAAATTATGAAAATAAATGAGTAAATGGATGGACGGTATGCAATGGAATGCAATATAAATAGATGAGATGAAATGACGATCCATAGTGCTTTATTTTTCATCATTGAGCTTTAAAATGTTGTAAGAAAATACAAGCAACTTGACACAATGATTCAAGATGACCAGAGTATTTCTTACATTGATTTGATATAGCAAGTTAATACAAACAACTTGATATTATGGGTCAAGTTGACCAGAGTATTGCTTGCGGAATAGACAAGGGTCATCTCCATTCATGCATGACTTGGATCATCCTCCTTGATCTTGGGCTGATAATATCCTGAGACAAGTTCATTACTTAATAAGAGACAAAAACCGTTATCCAAATTGGATGAGGAGGAACTAAAGAAGGAGCATTGTACCTATAAGCAAACAGTATGTACATAAAGAATAATGAATATGGATGCTTGGTAATGGTTCATGCTCATATGGTCGAGGTATACGCTATAGTCAGCAAGCCGTAGTGATCTATGACTGCATTTTGCATAAGATCATGTAGCTTAGTGAACTTCCCATGTAGATACCATTAGTACATGCCCCAAAACTTCATCGGAATAATTCACAGAAGATACACAAACAATGCTGTAGGAACTTGATATATATAAACGAATGAATTACTCACAAATCAATCAAGTATTTGATAGCTTTAAACAAAATTTTCTTGTCAAAGAAAACGTCATTTTGTCTTTGTTTTGGTAAGGAAGGATTCATCCTTGTTGAAGACAGTTTGAGTGTTGATGTTGATTGTTTGGTCAATTTGGAGAAGTGATCATCATGCGAGTATTTTTTAATGTTTGTTTGGTATCTGCTTGGATGAGTATGTACAATGTGTTGCCATGTTTTTCTATTTGATTTTTGATGTTTTCTGATGTTTTTGGATTTTGTTAGACATTTTGAATGTTTTCGGTATTTTACAAGATATTTTTGAATGAAGAACTCAATGAATCACAAAACAAGGTAGAATCCACTTCCATTACTAGGTTAAGGGCATTGCCCCCAGTTTAGACATGCCTATGAAAAAGCGGGATGCAAGACGCATGAAGTACTTTATTGATTAGAGATTAATAAAAATCCATGGTTTGGATGGATGGATGAGTGAATGTAGTGAATGTGATCGCAACAAGTCTGAAAGATAATGGAGCCATAGCCTTTACGAGTGGTGCCTGTTTGCCAGGTTTTCACCATCGCACTTACCCAAGATGCCACTGAAGTGGTTGTTCACTGTTTCTATGCATGATTTTTCTTTACTATTTTGATGTTTTTGTATTTTTCCTCAAGACATTTATCTGAATGTTTTTGGTGTTTTGCCAGTATGTAGGGGAGCCTAATGCTCTGTGCAGCTTATGTATAAAACCATTTGAGATGCATGCTGTTGATTGGATTTACTAGCGGTTCTCCTTCTAAAGTAGCCAATTGATATGCCCCGGACCCAAATACAATAGTGATAACATATGGACCTAGCCAATTTGATTCAAACTTTCCCTAATGTTCTCAGTTGGGTTGGTTGCGAGGATTTTCTCGAAGAACAAGATCACCTACCTTGAATGTACGAGGTCTAACTCAATGTTTATAGATTCTGCTCATGTGCTACTGATAGGCCTTGAGGTGATTGTATGCAGCTTGTCGCTTCTCATCAAGTAGCTCTAAGTCTTGGAGATAGGATACTCTGTATGCTTCGTCATCTATGAGATTGTGTAAGGAAACCCGTAGTGATGGTATCTTGACCTCAATAGGTAAAATAGCTTCTGCACCATAGACCAATGAGTAGAGAGTTGCGCCTGTAGGGGTTCAAATGCTGGTTTGATATGCCCATAGTGCTGGATTCAATTGAACATGCCAATCATGATCGGCATCATTGACTGTCTTCGTTAGGATCCTCAATATGTTCTTGTTTGATGCTTCGGCCTGACCATTGCCTTGTGGGTAATAGGGAGTGGAAAAGTGGTGTTGGATGTGAAACTTCTCATAGAGTTCACATACATCCTGATTTTTGAAAGGAAGACTGTTATCTATGATGATGGACATGGGTACACCATATCGGTAGATGATGTAATTGAGGATGAATGAGGCGATTTGCTTGCCGGTAACTTGGGTAAGTGGAATGGCTTTGATCCATTGTGAAATATTTGATCGCGGTAATAATGAATTTGTGGCTGTTGGATGAAGATGGATGGATTTTACCCACAAGGTCAAGACCCCATTGACAAAAAGGCCATGGTGTTGTGATTGGTTGCAATTCTTGTGTTGGTGCATGTATCAGGTCTCCATGAACTTGGCATTTCTTGCACTTTCTGACAAAGTAGTAGGAGTCTTTTTCCATAGATGACCAATAGTATCCAGTGCGTAGGAGTTTCTTGGCTAGTGACAGACCACTTGCATGAGTTCCACAAATTCCTTCATGTACCTCTTCCAAGGCCTTTGTTATCTCATCCTGTTCCAGACATCAAAGGAGAGTACCATCAAGACTGCGTCAGTATAGGGTTTCAGCAATAATGGTATATCGAGTAGTTTGGCAAATGAAGGTTTTACGTTGGTTATTCGATTGGTTAGGAGGAAGGGTGTGATCGTGGAGATAAGTATAGAAATCACCATACCATGGGGATTCAGAACCGGTAAGGCGACATATCATCTCGGATTCAGGGATATCATAAGCAGGGATCCAAATCTATTCTACCAAGAACTCGTAGTGTGTTGAATTATGTGGAAGATCTAGGAGAGATGCGATAGTAGCCATAGCGTCAGCAGCTTGATTCTGATCTCTTGGTATCTGCTCAAAGGAGATAATAGTAAATGATGCCTTTAAAATGTCCACCATTTGTTTGTACAGCATGAGTTTGTCATCTTTAGTCTGATATTCATCAGTTGCTTGTCGAATGACCAGTTGGGAGTTACCATATACTTGTAGTTCTTGTAATTTCCATTGTATGACTAGTCTGAGTCCTGTGATCAAGGTCTCATACTCTGCTATGTTGTTGGTGCATGGAAATGTGAGTCTATAAGACTTCAAGATGTTGTCACCTTGAGGTGTGATAAACAGAATGCCCAAAGTATAGCTTCCATGGTTGTGCTGTTGTGATCATGAATATCTCTTCATCTGGAAAATTGGAAATGAGGGGATGATTGCCTATGAGTGGTGCCTTAGCCAACTAATCTACAATGACTTGTCCTTTGATAGCCTTACACTCCACATACTCGATGTCAAATTCACTGAGAATCATCATCCATTTGGCCAAGCGGCCTGTCTATGTTGCTTTACTGAGTAAGTACTTGAGTGGATCAATCTTTGCAATGAGCTATACCTTGTGTGTTAATAGATAGTGCCTCAGTTTAGTGGCTGCCAAGATTACTACTAGGCAAGCTTGCTCAATAGGGGTGTAGTTGAGTTCATAGCCAACCAGTGTGCGAGAGATGTAGTAAACAACACACTCTTTCCCTTCTGCATTGTGTTGTGCTAATAGTACACCCAATGCTGTACTTGTTGCTGATATATAGAGTAACAGAGGTCTACTTGGATTTGGTGGGATCAGCAATGGTGTATTCATGAGATAGTTTTTAAACATCTGGAATGCTTGCTGGCATCTGGTATCCCACTGAAAGCGGATGTTTTTGTGTAGCAGATGTGTAAAGGGGTGACACTTATCTGCCAGTTGTGCAATGAATCTTTGGATGGATTGTAGCTATCCTTGTAATGTCCTTAGCTGACTGATGTTCTTTGGAGTTGGCATGTCCATGATTACTTTGACCTTTGCTAGATCAGCCTCAATGCCTTTACTTGAGACAATGTATCCTAGAAGCTTCCCTGAGGTTACTCCAAACACACATTTCTTTGGGTTGAGTCGAACATGATATTGTTCCATTCTATCAAAGATTTTCGCCTATATGTGTAGATGTCCTCTTGTGAGTGATTTTGCCAATAAGTCATCAACATAATCTTCCATTATGGTATGCATCATGTCATGGAAGATGGTGGTCATTACTCGTTGATAGGTCACTAAGGCATTACATTCCAGTAGTATGTGCCCCATGGACATGTGAAGGTTGTCTTATGTTGATCCTTTGGTGCAATCTTTATCTGATTGTATCCTGAAAAGCCATCCATGAGTGAAAGCATGGCATGTCCTGCTGTTAGGTCCACTATGATGTCAATGTTTGGTAGGGGGAAATCATCCTTAGGACATGCCTTATTCAGATCTCTAAAGTCGGTACAAATAAGGATGCCCCCATTTGGTTTGCTGATAGGTACAATATTGGATATCCAATCTGCATAATCAATTGGTCTAATGAAACCAACATCTAGGAGATTCTTGAGTTCTGCTTTGACTAGGACTGCAATCTGAGGATGCATCTTGCGAAGCTTCTGCTTGATAGGTTTGGCTCCTTCTGCTATGATGAGGTGATGCATGACTAAATCCAGATCAAGACCAGACATGTCTGCATATGACCATGCAAAGTTGATCTGACACTTCTGGAAGAACTCTACAAATTTAGGTTGTTCCTCTGGAGTTAGAAGAGATGCTATATGTATGTGGTAAGGAGTTTCAGGAGTCCCCATGTTGTATTCTTTTGTTTCCTTGATGAGAATTGTTGATCATTCCCGTTGTGTACTAGGAGGGAGAATGTCAAACCTTTCATCCACTGGTGCCTCAGAGAGGTTTTCACCATTGGATACACTCTTTCTTTTTACTTTTGTTGGATCAAACAGTGCCACAGTGTGGTTTTCACTGGAAGATCCATGTTTTATTGTTATATTTTTGTAGCTGAAAGGTTTGACATCCGCCTTGAAGTATGCTGTGCTATTAAGTTCAATGGTGAATTCGGCTTTGTGATCCCCGCTTGGTATGTTATCCCATAGTTCCAAAAAGTCAATGAGTGCCTCATCATTTTGGAAAAGGTCAAGACATGGGGGATTAGGTTGGTTCCATTAGATGAGTTCAGGATGGATAATGGGAATTACTTCATCGATTAGGTTAAGTTCATTAGATGTGTTAGTGAGGGTTAAGACATTGTGGTGATGGTCGTTGATGGTACTCTCCCTATTAGAATCAAGCATAGGATGTGACGTAGGGTCTGTGGAAGAAGTTTCCAGCTCAGAAACCCAAGAGGTCTTTATCTGTGCTTCTCCGTAAAAAGGGATGTCTTTGCAAGGTGGAGGTAGTGATGTGTCTTCCTCATCTGAAGTATTAAGCTAGATGGAATCAAATTCCCATTCATGTGAGTCAGTCTCTAAGTCACTTTCCAATATCCGATTGCTATGCCATACTGGGATGTCCTTTGAGTTAAACACTATGGGTGTGACCGGTTGATATACCATTGTAGATGAAATGATCGGTGCTATAGGAAGGATTATGGGGATCAATGAATCCGATACGGGGAGTATTGGTAGTGTTGACTCTGCCGCTTCTACTGGAACTACTCATATCATAGATACTGTTATGGGTTTTGATATAGTTGCTACTGCTAATGGTGCTATTGATGTTATTACTGCTGCTGATGGTGTTGTTGGTTCGATTAGTGGGATGATGGGTATTGTAGATGGTTGTGCTAGGATTTTTAGCCTCAGTGGGGCAGTTGCTATGGCATTTGATGCTGCTTTTATAATCAAAGGTGACCTCTTTGTAATAGACTGATGTAGTGGTTGGCTAGATTTTCCTTTGAATATGAGCTTAGGAAGGATCTCCTTTTGAAAGCCTAGGCCTGTATTATCCGTAGGCTTTAATTCCGGCTGTAGTGGTTCATGTCTTCCTTGTTTGCAAGGTCCCAAAGCACTCTGGCCATCGTAACCCATTCTTTGCATAATGAGGAGGCCTTTGCCATACTGATCTATGGGAAGCTTAGCTTGCGACATATCGGTGGTGATGGGATCTTTATAGATTCATTCCGCTAAGTCCTCATCTCTGGCTTCTTCTTCTTGACTTTTTCCAAGGATGAACGGTGTCAAAGGACATGCTGGCTCGATCAATGGTTGTTGAAGTAACCGCTGAGGTTTACCATGTGTTCTAGGAGAAGTGGGCATTTGTCCCACACAAAAGAGTTGACTTAAATTGTATTCCCCAGGACCTTCCTCTGCTATTTTCATCTTAAGCTTTTCTTGCTTGGGTATAGTGGTGTTTGAACTCACAAGAGAGGCTGGACTTACGTATGATGTGGAGGAGATGGCTTCTCTATTGTTAGGAATGGTAATCTCTGGTTGATGACTAATATTATGACAATATGCAAAGGGATTTGCATTACCCAGGATTGTGATCTCTACACCATTATGTGGGAACTTGATACACTAATGGTAGGTGGATGGAATGACTTGCATGGTGTGTATCCAAGGTCTTCCTAACAATAGATTGTATGGTAGAGGAAGGTCCAAAACTTGACAGATGATGTGCTTCACCACAGGGCCCACTCGGATTGGTAGTACCACAGCTCCTTTGGACGAACGTTTGACATCATCATAGTCTTTGATTGTGATCTTCTTGCGGGGATCCACTGATTCTATTGCATATCTCAAAGCTGTGACCAACTGCAGTGTACAAATATTCAGTCCGGCTCCATTATCGATCAAGACTCACTTGATCCTATGCTGGTTGATAAATCCTTCAATGTGTAGTGAGGTGTTATGAGGTTGCTAGAAGGAAGAGTTGTCACTTTTAGAAAAAGTGAGACAAGGTGATGACTTTAGAGTTCCAACCATGGCTTGGAACTGATCTGTATTTAGGTTTGCAGGGACTGACGCCTCTTGGAGAGCTTGATCCAAGATTGCTTTATGGGATGGAGATAGGCGCAATAGCTCTAAGATAGATATCAGTGCAGACATTTTGTGTAACTGTTCCACAAGATTGTATTGCTTTGGGATAGATGAAGTGCCTTGTGGAGCTAATTTTATGGTAATCTTGCTGCGACGTGTAACAACATTGCAAGTGGAGCTAGGATTTTTGATGGTTATAGTTGCGATTTTTTCACTGGCATCATATAGGTGATTCACAGTATAATTATATGTGGCTTGCATATAATTGGTGGTATCTGCGTTTCTCCCTGAAGTAGAAGGACCCCTTTGATCTTGTGATGGAAGTGGATTTTTAAACATAAGATGATCATTGTTTGTTGTCTTTGGGTCATGTCCTTCGATTTTGATTTCACCTCGTTCAATAAGATCCTGAATAAGATCTTTCAATCTGTGACAATTGCTTGTCTTATGTCCTCTTCCCTGATGGAAATCACAATGTTTAGTATCCCTCCACCATGAAGGTTTGAATTGAGGTTCATAGTTTGATGTTTTGGGTAGGGTTACTAGATTTTGAGAAACCAGTTGTCATAATACTATTTTGATGGGTTCCCCTAAGGGAGTGTATGTTCGCTTTGGTTTTTGTTGATGCAGTTTGGGTTCATCATGAGATGTGATGCGGCCTTGATTTGGAGGAGCAATTGTGTTAGTCTGAGGTTGGGGATTCTGTCCTGCAAATTGAACTACAGGTTGTGCACTTTTGATAGTTCTTTCATCCACAACCCCATCATTGACAACATTTTTTTTGTTTGTTCCAAAAGCTTGGTTTGTCACTATTGAAGTGTGGGTAAGGATCATCCTTTGGCTCATTATAGATTTTGATAAGTCCTTTCTTGATGAGAGCCTGCTCACATTTTAAACCTTTGGTGATCATGTCATTGGAAGAGTCTATGGCTTTGACATCCAGGTGAAACTCAATTTCTTCGTTTAAGTTGGAAATGAATATTTCTACTAGTTCTTGTTCAGGTAACTGAAGAGAATGTCTACTAGACATTTGACACCATCGTTGTAGGAAGACTGAGAATAGTTCACCTAATTTTTGTTTAGTGTTACATAGATAAGCCATGGTGATATCACGTTCAATGTTATGTGAGTAATGTGCCAAGAACTTCTGAACTAGCTCTTCAAATGTCCTAATGCCACCTGGTAGTTAGTAAAACCTTGATGTGGTTGTTCCTCCCAAGCTTTTGGGAAAAGGGCACATGAGGTACATAGCTTCATATGCCACTTTGAGGCAAGTGGAATGGAATTATCTGACATGATTGCAAGGATCTCCTTTTCCTCTATACGTTTCAAACTTGGGTGTTTCAAACCCTCATGGAAAAGGTGGCATATAAAGATTCCTATCAAAGGGACAGGGACAAATGTCATTGAGTGAAAATTGACTAGTCTTTACGCCACTACAAAGTTGTTGGGCCAGATTTTCAACTTGTTGCCGCAACATCTCTATGTTATTTGGAGGAGGAGGAGGTGGTGGGTTACCTTGAGGAATGTTATATCTGATGTGATCTCTACCTCTTTCTTCCTCATTGCAACTTTGTCATTCTAATGCTTGTCTTAGTTGTGCAAGATCAAAGTTAGAGGGGAGTTTGGCTCCTTCTTGAGCTAGCCTTAAAAAGTGAGCATCCGCATTGCTCTTGAGTATTTCGTCAAAAACCCTGTTAAAGAGAGGGTTGTGTTGAGCCCTTTCTATTGTTGCAGGAGTAGGAGTACTTGGGTTTTCATCATTCACATTTCCTCCAAGTGCTTCTTGAAATTTATTGACATTTTCCTCCTCTTCTTCAATTTCTATTTCTCGTTGCCTTGACTGTGATCGGGTATGAGCCATTTTGTTTATAAGTTTTTGTTGAAGTTGGGTGAAAATGACGATGAGTTGTTGATGAAATGAAAGATTGGTGTTTGGTGTGGTGTTTTATATGTGGATCTCTAGCACTCAAAGGTAGATGTGACCAAAATTCTTTCTTTGAATTTCTTGTTGTGTTTTGATAAGGTTTGATGTGATAAGGTTTAGAGAAATCTGAGATGTGTTACAGACTTAACTACCTAGTAATGAGAGGATTCACTCATAAACTAGTTTTATCTTGCGTAGATATGTCTCTTAGGATGAGCTTATCCTAGATGTAGAAATAATCTAAAAGTGATTTGTTGTGTTTGATTTCAAGCAATATCCAAAAGAGAATTTAGGACAAGAACCTCTTAATGTTTTGAGAGTTGAAATGAAGTGATGATGTGAAGGTGAGAAATGGATGAAATGTTTAACTTCAATAAAAGCTTTGTGTCACAAATGGAACAAATTATACCTCTTCTTTTTCGGGTGTTGGTGGCATTTCTCGAGCTACGTTGTATGTGATACAAATGTCTTGGAGGAAGTTGGGATTGATCTTGCCTCCTTGGTTTTTGTGATAACTCAAAGCTCTATATTGCATAAAATCTCTACAGTTCAATGACTCTGGATCAAATTCGTTTGATTTGCCTTGAAGGTATAGATGCATGTGACGTAGAAAAGCTCTATGAGAGACAAAGATTTATCTATTGAGATAGAAGAATCTCCTTCTTTTGATCAAAGCCTTTGAGCTCAATGGTCTTCTTTTCAAGTTGATGTTTTGATGAAGATTCTTCTTTCTCAAGATGTGAAGAATGGTCATATAGTTCAATACTCTTCTTTTGCTCTTTGTTCTTGATCTTTTGTTTTTTTGAAAAATGTTTGTGTTGGATGAATACTTGTTTTGGATTTTTTTTGAATTTTATGATGTTTCTTTGACAAGAAAACAAAGTAAGCACACAAACACAAGAATGTTTCCTTAAAGGCACAAATGAGTATGGGTCTAGATCAACCCAATCCTTGGACTTCTTATGACCCTTTCCTTTAAGTGTATTTTAGGTGTTTTCTTTCCAAAGCGCGAGGTCAGCTCAATTTGTACTTGGTCTTGACTAAAATGAAAACACTTCAAACACTTTGTATCCCTAAGGTCAAATGGCCAGTTGCAATAAATTCAGCCCACATCTTGATATTTCTTCGACTTTGGTACTACATACCTTATGAATCCCACCGTGGTAGGTAAGGATGTGATATACTAAGTCTTGCACGAGCATAACAAATAGATGATCCCTATGATGGGGGAGTCACCACTTTCATCAAGCCACAAGTGACTTTTCAAAAAGCTATGTTTCTACTCAAGGAAATATGTATGTTGAGTATCTTGGGAGCAAAACCATCTATGCTGTTGCACTGAATTATATCACAAATATCCTCAATCAATAGAACAAGTGGGCTACTACTTAAAGGTGTTTAGTAATTTTTGATGTCTTTGGACATAAGTTGATTCTATAGTGACTCACTTAAGAGCCTTGTAACTTGTGGTGGGGCCCATTTGTCCTTTCGGCAAGTTATACTATAGGAATAGCTATACCCAAGGCTACAGCTTTCGCTCTCACCTGATTTCTATAGCGGCTCGAAGGATTTACCGCACAAGGTCATTCCCAAGAGTGATGTGTCTCTTGGCAGACCTCTCTTAAAAAGATAAAAATTTGAGTGTTACTAACACTTTTCTTTTGCACCTAGGACCATGAAAGCCAAGGGAGAGGATAGTGTGTGTTAGAAGTAGGACCTCTCGAAAAACTTTTGCACAAGTGTGCCAATCACGAAAAGCACTTGTTCTTTTTAACTGATTTTCATTGCAATGTGATCTAACTATTTGGAGATGTTGCTCCAACAATCATGGTGTTCTTTTTAACTTTTAAAGGCAAAATGTGTTGTAAACTAGGAACTTGAAATCCTGGTCAACTAAATTGAAAAACACATTTTTGCTTGAAGTAAAATCGCTTGCAAAATGAGACAAGTGGATTGTGAATTTTTATTTGCACCAAAATGGAAGTGTTGATTGTGAATCTTTAGTTTGATGCAATAAATAAATTTTCTTTGTTGATTTTAAGCACCAAAGAAAAATTCAGCGTAACTTGCAAGAAAACAAAGTTGTTTTTGTTCAATTTTATAGCACCAAAAGGAAGTGATCCTAACTTGCAAGGAAATGAAAGTTTGTTTTTGTCCAATTTTATAGCACCAAAAATAAATTTTTACCTTTTTGAAGAAGTTAATTTAGACCTGCACAAGAAAAAAATAGTTAGTAAAATCCAAATCTTGGGGGGCTTCCACAAGCCTAAGAAAAAAATCACTTTTTCGGTTACAAGGTCTTTTTTACAACGTTCTGTTACAATAGCGCTAGTCTGTGTGTAAACAAAAGCGCTATTTAACACAAATGCGCTAATAAGAAGACAACAGTGCTAGAAGAAAAAAATTGACAGCAAATGCAAAAGCACCAAAACAAGCACAAGAGCGCTAAAACAAGCACATAAGCCCTAAATAAAGGTCAATAGCACCAAACTTGAGACAAAAGCGCTATAGTAAAAACAATAGCACTAGAATGTCAAGTTGCAATAGTGCTACAATGTGATCAAAAGCGCTAAAGCGTGACTTGTGTGTCAAGTTCAACATTCAAACATGTTTGTTAGTTTTGAAAAAATTGTTTTGGGTGCTTGGATTCACGTCGGGTTCACCAAATGATGCTCTGTAAAAGAGGGTTAGAATATCTGCTCGAAGACAACACACACACAAGAGAAAAAATGTCAGTGTTAGCAACAAAAGATTATTCTAAATAGGCATATCAAAGGAGATACTTAAAGCATGAGAGAATATTTAAGTAGGAAAGTAAATATGATGAGGCATCTCCAAATGCCTCCTAACATGCTCTTAGCTCCTTCGCCTTTGTTCCTCTCCTCTCCAAGTTCCAAACTAGTGTAGCTCTCAACAACTTTTTGCACTATGGATTCTTATGGAGGTTTGAGATTGAAGTATTTTCTCTAAATGTGAATAAAAAGCTAATGCTAGATGCTATGATGCTAAAATGATTTATGCTAAATACTCTCTTAAATTCTCTATAACTTAGATGCATACAAGTTTTTAGGATTATGACTATGAATGTAAAATGCTTGAGGATTTGAAAATGAGGAATGTGAGCTCTATTTATAGGAAAAATGGAGTAATGGATGGTTGAGATTGAATAATCTCAACAAGGGTCAGGATTGAATGGTTCATGATCCATGTGAGGGATTTCAACCCAATCCCAGGATGACAAGTGTCAACATGAAAGAGGTTGAGAGGAGAGGGAAGAGGCATTAAATGCTTGACATGACCTGAGGGTTAACTTGGGAGTCAAGGTCAAGGTTAGGTTGAATGAATAAATTCTTTATTCAAAGAATAAAGCTTTTATGCAATGGATAACTCTTGTGCAAAGGCAAAAGAGATAACCATGGTCAAAGCAATAAATGCTTGAGGAGACACATGAGTGCAAGTTGAAATAACCATAAATGGTTATGTAAGAGCCATAAATGGTCATGTAAGAGCCATTAGTGGTCTTGGAAGACTTTCAAGGTTAAATTGTTGAACACACAAAGCATTAAATGCTTTTCAAAGACTTTGAAGTCTTTGAGAAGTGACTCCAAGTTGCTTAGGAATGTGACAATAATTAGGGGATGGATTAGGCTAATTAGGAAGGGGTTAGAAGAATCTAGAAGGGGGTTTAGGAATGCAAGTGGATTTGGTGGGTGAGGGAAAATAGGATTTTTATTTAAAATAAATTAATTTATTTCAATAAATGTGTGCAAGTTGCATTTGTAGGAAAATGCAAGTGGGGGGGATAAATGATTTAAATAAATGTTTGATTTAATTTATTTAAAAGAGGAAAAGGGGATTAAATGAAATAAATATGATTTATTCATTTAATTGATTGTGAATTTGGTATAATGAATGAATTAAAATAAATTGAATAATTTATTTAATTAATAGGAGAGTGTTTGAAGATGAATTAATTAAATGTTAATTTAATTAACTGATGGCTTAGTGGATTTTTAATCAAATAAATATGAAATATTCATTTAATTAAAATGGACATATTTATGTGACTACAGATACTACTTATCAAGTCTAGGAAAGATTGAAAAGAATCTATAAAGGAAATGATAGAGTTAAGCTAGCTAAGATGCAGACTGGCAAAGGAAGATATGAGATCTTGAGGATGGAAGAAGGTGAAGACATAACAAGTTATTTTTAGAAGGTTGTGTTAACCATTTTTTTTCTCTAGGGAAAAAATAGACATGTAATGAGCCCTAGGTATTGTTAATAGAATTTTAGAAGGATGAGAGAGACAAAGTAATAATCAAAGGATTATTTTTATAAAAAGAGAAAGAAGATGTCAAATAATATAAAACATTGATAAGTTTTATTTTTATAAAATTGTCTCTCAAAGGTTACTCCACATAGAAAGGTGAAAAAGATCAACATGAAGATGTTTGAAAGAAGAGGAAATATTATTTAATCAAATATATTGGAGGGAATTAGTTCTATATTTAACTTTAATTCTACATATTGCATGGAAAGTAAAGACCTCTTAGCAAGCAAGAGGTTGTTTAAATATTTACTAATTCAAATTCTCACGAGATTTTAGGGGGCTTCCTTGAAAATTTTATTGAGTTTTCCTAGTCTCACACATTCACCAAACAAATGGATTTTTCTTAGCAAATGGACTGCAGGCAATACATGCAAGGCTTTAACATGCTTATTTCATCGCCAAGGAGCCATCCAGGAGAAGTTTGTGGAGAGGATCTCAGGGTTTTCTCACGTGAAAAGAGTAGCATGAATTTTATTCATGGCTGCCAAGACTTAGATAGGCTTTTAACAAAAGTTTAAATGAGAAATATGCACTTTCCTGAAAGGGAAGAATCACCAAGAGCCATCAAATGCAGAGATGAATTAGGATTGGTATCGCTAAGACTCTATTGAGTCTTATCAAAGTTAGTAATATCAGTGTGAAACTTTAGATGGACAAGACCTTCTAAGTAGCTAACTGGATTCTAATAGTCTCAACGATCTCTCTGATTTCAGTGAGACTATTGTGTTGTTATGGCAACAAGCGATAGTTGTCACTGTGAGTTTTGAGTTTGGTGAGACAATTCAAGAAGCTAGTTGAAGGCATAAATCTTGTTGATGAAGATCTTTTCGATGTGACTTCACTGTTCGGGAAGACTCTAGAAAGAGATAACTGAAGGTATTTTTTATGCCCATAAAGACCATCTATAGTCAAAGACATAATGGGAAACTTTAGTTTATAATCATGAAGGGTTAAGAGACCAAATATTGTTTGGAAAATTGGAGGAATTGATTATGTGTTGCATTGATGTTTTGTCATTGATGGCAACACCAACTGTTTCAGTTGTTTACCAGTTTGTGGTAGGTTCTGGTAGTGTGGTTGGATTATGATATTAGTTCGGTATGCTCTGGTATGCTTTGGTTTGTGGAATTGATTTGGATCTATCATTCATGCTATTCAGATGTGTATCATGATCAGTTGGTTCGATATTTGATGACTCATGAGCTATCATTTGTTCTAGTAAGTCTTATGGTCACCGGTAAGGATTTTACTACTAGAGCTTTGTTGAAGATCTTTTGATGCACATGATAAGTGGTGTTGGCACAACTTCTGGATGGATTTCGGGATGCTGGTGATTATCTTGTTCGTGTTCTCATTGATCGGTGGTGTTGGATTCGGGTCTGGACCTAATGCTATCTTATTTGGCTAGGTTATGGACCAGTTTATGTAACTTGTTGGTAGATGATCCCAATGCATTGTCAGTTGGATCTATTGATTGGATTATGTTGTTTCGGTCTTATGATGACTTGGTTGAGCATTGGATTGTGAGTTTATGTTATGGATTTATTGTATTATCTTTTAAGTGTCTAACCTAATTGTTTAGGTCCCGAGTTGGTATAAATATGATGTATGATCTCTTTGTAGATCATGGGCATATTCATGGGATTAAGGTTATGGGATTATCTATTTGAGAATAAGGTTGTAATCATATGTATAGGTTTTGGTAGATTATAGGTGATGGAATTGGGTGGGTGAAAGAGGTTTAATACCTCCGATACTGAGCTTAATTGGAACTATATTCAGGCATAGGAGATTCTATTCTTGCAGTTCACTCTTTTTTTGGATTATAGTCTTGATTTATTTTGTAGTCAATGAGGATCCTTTTGTGATGAGTAGTGCACTCTAGGCTATTGGCCTCCCTATGTGTGTAAGCCCCTCTTTATGTAATCACATACTTACTGCAGAAGTATTATCTAACTATTGGTAGGCTTCCCACCGTAGTTTTTCCCTTTATCGGGTTTTCCACGTACAAATCTTGGTGTTACCTTTTGTGGATGGTTGGTAAAGGTTATGTGGTTTATATTTGTGCTTAACTGTTATATCTTCTATTCCATTATTTGGTTTATGTATTCCGGTAATAAGGTTTTAATGCTGAAAGTTCTATAATTTGTTAACAACTAATTCACCCTCCCCCTCTTAGTTGGTCACTAGTAATCTGAGTTGTCTAACAATTGGTATTAGAGCCTGGTCCTCTCTGTAGAAGCTTAACTACTTGAGGAAGATCCTATTGCATCTAATATTTCAAGTTCATCAAGTTCATTTGCAGCTATTTTTCAGAGAGAAATTCCTAGGCTTGATGGAACAAATTACAGAGTATGGAAGATTCAAATGGAGACTCATCTGAGATGTCTTGGTAAGGAGATTTGGGAGATCACTGAGAAAGGATATATACCTCATAATTCAATATCTAGAAATCCTCCTCTGATAGGCTTGGATAAGGACATTGAAAATGATTGTAGAGCTAGAGAAGGCCTTTTGTGTGCACTCTCTGATCAATAAGTGATGGGACTAACCGACAAATCATCTGCAAAGGCTATATAGGATAAATTGGAGACTCTGAATGAAGGTAACCCTTTAGTTAAAATTGCTAAACTTGATGGTTATCAGGTGAGATATGAGAACCTTAAGATGGAAGAAGATGAAAGGATTACTTCTTTTATGGAGAGAGTTAATGAAATTGTTCTGGGAATTCAGTACTATGGTGGATCTCTTAGTGAAGATGAAATAGTTTCTAAAGTATTGAGAGCTTTTCCACTGACTTATAAGATGAAGGCTACTACAATTAATGAGTTGAGAACAATGGCAAACACTTTTGTTAATAGGGATACCTTGGTTGGGAAGTTATCTACTTTTGAGCTTGAGGAATTTAGTCCTTCTGGAGTCACAAAATCTGAACCTACTTTTCATGCATCTACATAATCTACCAGTAAGAGTGATTGGAAATCCTTATATGTTAAGGAATTGGAGGAAATGAAGAAAGAAGATGAAGAGTTTGAGCAACTTGAAGCCCTATTTGCTAGAAGAGTACCTAAAGGTCTAACAGGAAGTAAGTATGAAGGAAAATTACCTTTTAAATGTTTTGCACATAATAAGATAGGTCATTTTGCATCTATATGTTTTGAAAGGAATTCAAGATTTGAGGAAAGAGATAGAATATATTTTAGGCCTAACCATGATTATCAGAACAAGCATAAGTATAAGAGGAACAAAGACAAATCATGCTACTATGCGGATGAGGAAGGTGTGACTGATTTTGATGATGAACTGACACAAGATTCAACTAGTAGATCTGGCAATGGAAAGGAATGGGTATTCTTGGATATCAAGGAAGATAAGGATGAATTGGTGATAGACAGTGGATGTTCACATCATATAACTGGAGATAAAAGGAAGTTTCTATCTTTGTAAGAATTTGATGGCGGTCTGGTTAGATTTGGAGATGACAAAGCATGCATGATCAAGGGAAGAGGAACATCATCATTGGATGGTAAGAATGATAGTAATAATATTTATTATGTTGAAGGTTTAAGACATAATCTTTTGAGTGTAGGATAGTTGGTGGATAAGGGATTTTAGTTACAGTTCAAGGATGGAAAATGCAAGATTATCAACATATCTGGATTGGAGATTGCAACCGATACTCAGACTAAATGTAACATCTTTTATTTGAAGTCTGGTGAGAAGACATGTTTGATTGCACAAATTGATTAGAGTTGGATATGGAATAAGAGGTTGTGTCATGTGAATTTTGATTGCATTGTAAAGATTAGTTCTACTAAGGCAGTTAGAGATATACCTAAGATTGTGAAGCCCTATAATCTGGTATGTAATGAATGTCAATTGGGAAAGCAAGTCATAACTTCTTTTAAGAGTATACAAGACAAATATAATGATGTTCTTGATCCTATTCATATTGATTTGTGTGGTCCTGCTAGAATCAAGAGTTTTTAGGGTGATAGATATTTTATGCTAATCATTGATAACTATTCTATAATGATGTGGGCTACTTTCCTAAGGGAGAAATATGAAGCATTCGAAAAGTTTGAAATCTTTAAAGCTAAAGTTGAGACAAAGACATGATTGAAGATTAAATTCTTAAGATCTAATCAGGGTGGAGAATTAACATCCAGTGAATTTAATAGTTATTGTGAAAAAAATGGGACAAGGAGACAATTATTTGCACTCTAGAGACCTCAACAGAATAGAGTTGTGAAAAGGAAGAACATAACTATCTTAGATGTAGCTATAACTATGATTATGGAAGCTAATCTACCTCATATCTACTAGAGAGAAGCTATGAGCACAATGGTATACACGTTCAATAGAGTTCATATCAAAGGAGATACCAGTAAGACACCTTATCAGTTATGGTTTGGTCATACACCTACAATTACGTATTTTAGAATCTTTGGTAGTAAATGCTATATCAAAAGAGATGATTCCATTGGAAAGTTTGATCCTAGATGTGATGAAGGGATATTTCTTTGTTATTCTAATGAAAGAAAAGCTTATAGATTTTATAACAAAAGATTGCAGAGAATTATGGAGAACACTAATGTCAAGGTGGATGAGCTGAACATAAGTCAATCAGAACTTATGAGAGAGAACCTATAGTGGAAATGATCATAACTGAACTGGTAGCACCTACATCGGAACAAATGTTGACATCAAATGAAGATCAGAGCATAGGAACAAAAAATCAGAAGACTCCTAATTATGTTAGGTTAAATCATTCGGAAGATCAGATCATTGGAGACAAGAATAAAGGAGTGATGATAAGAACAAGGTTGGAAGCTGATGAGGTGTGTTTAATTTCTCAAATTGAATCGGCATCGATAATTGAAGCATGGAAAGATGAATGTTGGATAAAAGCTATGTAAGAGGAGTTAGATTAGGTAGAAAAGAATAATACATGGACTTTAGTTCCCAAACCTAAAAATAAGAATATTATTGAGAATAATTGGGTTTTTGGGAATAAATTGAATGAAGATGGACAAGTTGTGAGGAATAAGGCTAGATTGGTTTGTAAAGGACATTCTTAGAAGGAAGGAATTGATTATGATGAGACTTTTGCTCTGGTAGCTAGGATTGAAGTTGTGAGATTATTTCTTCTTTATGCTGCCCATAAGAACTACAAGGTTTATCAGATGGATGCTAATGTGCATTTTTGAATGGAGATCTTGAAGAGGAATTTTACACTAAGCAACCTGATGGATTTTCACTTTTAGATGACAAAAACATGGTTTGCAGGTTAAGGAAAGCTTTATATGGATTGAAACAAGCCCTTAGAGCTTGGTATGCAAGATTGGATAAATATCTTTTGAAGATTGGTTTCACTAAAGGTAATGCTGACAATAATTTATATTATAAGATTACTGATGATGACATATTGATTGTTGAAGTCTTTGTTGATGATATCATTTTTGGAGGTGAGGATAAGTTATGCATGGAATTCTCTGATAATATGAAGAATGAATTTGAGATATCTATGATTGGGGAGATGAAATTTTCTTAGGTTTGCAGATTACTCAGACTCATAAAGGTATTTTCATCCATCAAACTAAGTATGCTAGGGAGTTGTTGAAGAAATTTGGTATGGAAAATTCTAAACTGGTTTGGTACTCCTATGGTTACACGTGCGAAATTGACTAAGATAGATGCATCAATAGCGGTAAATCCTACAAGGTAAAAGTCTATGATTGGAGGTTTGTTATATCTGACTCAGACTAGACTAGATATAATGAATGTAGTTTGTATTGTATTAATATATCAGTGTGATCCTAGAGAGAATCATGAGAGTGCGATGAAAATGGTTTTCAAGTATTTGCAAGGAACAACTGAATATGGTTTATGGTATCCTAAAAATGATGATTTTACACTCTGTGCATATACAAATGCAGATTGGGTTGGAGATGTTGATGACTAGAAGAGCACATACGGTGGAGCTTTCTTTCTTGGAAAGAAACTTGTTTCATGGATCAGAAAGAAGCAGTCATGTTCCTCTTTATCTACTGCTAAAGCTGAGTAAGTTGCTGTTGCTATTGACTGTACACAAGTTCTATGGATGAAGAAAATGTTGAAGGATATAAGGGTGGATTGTAATGAACCGATAGTTATTCACTGTGATAACTTTGCTGCTATTGACATATCAAAAAATCTAGTATTTCATTCTAAGACAAAGCACATATCTATAAAGTACAAATTTTTGAAGGAGAAGGTGGAAGCAAATGAAGTCAGACTGGTTTATGTGAACACTAAAGAGAAAATTGTAGATATCTTCACTAAAAATTTGCCTAAGGAATCATTTGAGTCTTCGGAGACAGATTGCGGTTTTTTGCCCCACTGATAGAGACCTAAGTGATGTTGATTAGCATCAATCCGATATGCATTTATAAAGATACTATTCATTTCATATTGATGTGTTGGTGCTACTACTCATTGGAGTAGTTAGCTGTGTGGTTCAGTGGATTTATGATTTTTCTTTCATATTCATGTAAGATTTTTGGTATTGATGTCAAAGGAGGATAGATATATGTGAAAAATAGATCTTAATAGGGATATCATTCATAGGGGGAGTTTGTTAACTTAATTGTAATATCATCTCATGGGAGATTGCTGGTTGTCTTCCATTGGGGGAGACTTGTTTGGCATTTCTTGGCACTTGGATGTTTTTCACATCTAGTGTTACCATCAATGCCAAAGGGGGAGATTGTTGGCAAATTGGAGAAATTGATTATGTGTTGCATTGATGTTTTGTCATTGATGGCAACACCGACTATTTTGGTTGTTCCAGTAGGTTTCGGTAGAGTGGTTGGATTATGATATTTATTTGGTATGCTCTAGTATGCTTCAATTTGTGGAATTTGTTTGGATCTATCATTCATGCTATTTAGATGTGTATCGTAACCATTTGGTTCAAGATTTGATGACTTGGGAGATATCATTTGTTCTAGTAAGCCTTTTGGTCACCGGTAAGGGTTCTATCGACAGAGCTTTGTTGAAGATCTTTTGATGCACGTGATAAGTGGTGTTGGCATGACTTCTAGATGGCTTTCAGGATGCTGGTGGTTATCTTGTTCATGTTCCTGTTGATTGGTGGTGTTAGATTTTGGTCCAGACCTAATGCTATCTTATATGGCTAGGTTATGGACTAGTTTATGTAATGTTTTGGTGGATGATCCTGATGCGTTTCATGTTGGATCTATTGATTCGATTATGTTGTTTTGGTCTTATGCCAACTTGGTTGATCATTGGATTGTGGGTTTATGTTATGAATTTATTGTATTATCTTTTAGGTGTCTTACCTAATTGTTTAGGTCCTGGGTTGGTATAAATATGATGTAATCTTATGCAAAGGTTTTGGTTGACCATAGATGATCGAATTGGGTTGGTGAAAGAGGTTTAAGACCTCTGATATTGAGCTTAATCGGAACTGTATTCAGGCATAGGAGATGTTATTCATGCAGTTCACTCTTTTTTCTAGATTGTAGTCTTGATTTATTTTGTAGTCAGTGAGGCTCCTTTTGTGGTGAGCAGTGTGCTCTAGGCTGTTGGCCTTCCTCCATGTGCAGAACCCTCTTTATATAATCACATACTTAATGCAGAAGTATTATCTGAGTTTGGGTAGGCTTCCCACCATGGTTTTTTCCTTTATCGGGTTTTCCACATACAAATCTTGGTGTTATCTTTTGTGGATGGTTGGTAAATGTTCTATGGTTTATATTTGTTCTTAACTGTTATATCTTCTATTCTAGTATTTGGTTTATGTATTTTGGTAATAAGATTTTAATGCTTAAATTTCTATAATTTGTTAACAACTGATTCACCCCCCCCGTCTTAGTTGTTCACCGGTTATTTGAGTTGTCTAACAATATTAGTGGCCAAAGAGGACTATGGAAATGAACAATGCCATCTCAAGAAAGATAGAGGTTGTAGGCCATATTGCTTGGGGAACGATTACCATTTCAGATGCAGTCCTTATGAATAAATACATGATAAATCAGTGACCGAAGGATATCACAAAGACTTTATAGTGTAACGAGGTTAAAGAAATAGGAGGACAAAACAATAAAGTTTCATATCACAAAGATCAAAATGTTAGCATTATGGATGAATTGGATGTTTTGTCATTGATGTCAACACTAGCTATTACGGTTGGTTATCAACATATAGGCTTTGGTTACCAATAAAGGATCTAGTGTTATCGACAGAAGAGACTATTTGTTGGACACTTCTGACATGTTTGGATCAGTGAAGTATGTTTTATTTTATGTGTTACATGTTCCTTGAGCATGTTTTGGTCAGTTGGTATTGACTTGGTAATCAGATTGGAGCTTCTTCAAATATTGGAAGTGGTTGTCCTATAGCCATTTTAACTACTTTCCTCTTAAGAAAATATATACTCAAACCATTCCTATTTGTCCTCTTAATCCTTGTTCAAATCAGAAGTGGGAATGCAGATTTAGTTGTAAGTTGTGGATCAAATTGAGAAGTCAAATATGGAACTCTAAAACTGACTTTGATTCCCAAGTGTTGCCTTGGAAAATACTACATTGTAAGCTACCTATTGAGGCTAGATTGGAATATATTATGGTTCAACTAGTAGTTTGTCCCTTTTGTAAAGGTGCTGAGAATATGAAACACATATTTTGGGATTGCATAAATGTTAAAAAACAATGGACTCTCGTGTTTAAGGATTTCGCTACTATTTTCACTCATAATCTTAATTGGAAGGAGGCTATTTTTTGGTTATGGCATGCAAAATGAAGTTATTGCTAATTCCATCAAACAAGTTATTTTAAAGAATTTACGGAAAGATAGATGTACAACTATGTTTTCTAACAATTTTCATCTGGCAACTAGCATTCTAAGGATTTACTCTAACATATCCCTTCAGGTGGATTTTTTTTCTTGGTCTCAGGTTCTATGTAAGAGGAATTGTAAAGTTATGGATGAGCTTTGACATATCAAGGAGCAAGTTTTGAAGTTTCAGCTTGACAAAAAACCTGGACACTCTTTACGACGGTATAATCTTCTAGGGTGATGTTTCTTTTGTTCCATCTTTGTATGCAATTGGTTAGCACCATATGGCAGTTCTTTTGTAATGGCATTAGACTCTTTCTTGTTGAGGTTTCCCTTGTGGGGTATCTTTGTATGTTTTGTTTAGAATCCAAGCTGCTCTTTGTAACTAGAATGTTGAAATATGTAATGGGTTTGGATTGTAAGAGTGTTGATGATTTGTATTTTTTGGTAGCCTTATGGTTGCTTAATTTGATGCAATTTTTTTGCATTGATTCAATATAAAAAAAAATTGTCTGATAGGATTGATTGATGCTAACAACAATATGTGAATCATATGGGATGTGACCAGGGATAGTGTTGCTAGACCATTCTAGAAAATGAAGATGTTTTTTATAAAAAGTACACAAGGAAGGTACTCAATCATAAATATGAAAAACATAATATTCTATAAAATATCAAAATAAGCCAAATTGACTACAGAAAAAGTTCCTAGGGCAGTCATTTTTTATGACACTCACAACTAGTCTATATAGTATAGACTCTACAACTAGGTATGGATATGTACAACCATTATCATGATGCCAAAAAAATTGGAGCATCTTCGAGACAAAGTATCTGATTTTGATGATTTAACAATTGATCTTAGGGTTCTTGAGCCTTTTGAGCATAATGCCAAGGTCAAATTTGACCTAAAGTACCCCAGAATATTAGCTACCTCTAAATTTTTCAAGTAAAACCCTTATCTTCAAACCCTTTCCATTTTTACAAATGATAACAAAATTTGATGAGATAAAAGCCAATCCCTATATTCTCAATCGCTTTAGATCCAACTATGATGTTAATGATCAACTAAGTGAAAATGTCAGGAGCAGGAGAAGGAGTAGGAGCGGGAGCTAGAGTTGGTGCGGGAACTGGTTCAGGTTTTATTTTGTCTCCTACAGGATCTAGGAGTCCAGATGATCCCCACCAAACCCTTTGGATGGGGCCTCACATGATACTTGTGACAGTGGTATCAATACTGCCAATGGTTTTTCTGTCACTTGAGACAAAACTAGGGAGGTTGAGGGCCCCAATAATAATATTCCCTCTATGGAATGCAACAAGAAATAGGCCTCTCTTTTTTCCTCAAAGCTTAAAAACAAGGCCATTTTGCTGGTACTGCATACGGTTGACTAGGACTTTGGCACTTGCTCTATCTCCATTCTAGACTATAATGTTGATCAGAATATGGCTCATATGCATCTGGTCCTGGTTGGAAAATTTATTGGCCCACATCTAAACATTGAAGTTGTTCATTCTTGGGTGGTGAGGAAATGGAAAGCTAAAGGTCAAATCGACGTTGTGGCTATGGTTGGTGGCTTCTTCTCCTTTTCATTCTCTTGTGAAGAATATTTTTGATCTATCCTAGTAGGAGATCCTTGGATGCTAGGAAAAGCCTCATTAGCTCTTAAAAAATGGGAACCAGGGTTTAATCCCAAAGACTGGGAATGTAACAAAGCCCCTATCTGGATCAGATTGCCAGTTTTACCCATGGAATTCTGGGGAGAAGAAACTTTTGTAGGTATTGGTTCCTGCTTCAGGGATCTGATCTTTGTCGACCCAATGATTGCAACGAAAAGACATCTAGTCTATGCCAGACTTTGTGTTAATGTCAAATAGTCCTCTAACCTACCTTCTGAGGTAGATCTCTTCTCCAAGCTCGATAGATGGGTCCAAAAAGTAGAGTATGAATCCATCCCCTTTGCGTGTTTTCACTACAAAAAAGTTGGTCACTGGGCTAGATAGTGCTCGTCTAAGCCTAAGAAGGAATGGAGAAAAAAGAATGAGCCGCCCCTAGAAAAGGTGGATGCCCTAGCTGCAGTGCCCCCCTCATCTATTTTGGATTCTATTCTAGTTGTCTCTTGTCCTGAACTAGTCACTCCCACTGACCTTGACTTGGCCAGCTCAGACCCTGAGGAGATTGTTGGGGTTCCCTCCCCTATGACCTATTCTGATGGGGTTTCTACAACCTCTTTTGGATCTACCTAGGATATTCCCATTCAGTTGATTATTGATATGGATAACTCATTTGAGTTGAATCCCTATACCATCTCCTTACAAGATCCTCCTCTTGAGGACCCCGCTCCTTTTATTGAGGTCAAGCCCAAAAATAGAAAAAGGAACTCCCCTATTGGCCAAATCACCCCATCTCCTGGGGGGTCCTAACCAGAAACAGACAAAGAGTGGATTGTGGATTGGATTCAAGGGGGGGTGGGGAGACCTTCTAATGTAGTCAGCAGAGATAGACAGAGTCAGGTTGTCATTGTAGATGGAGCCCAAAGAACTTTACCAGAAATGGGGATGAGATTCCCCCTCATGCTAAATGAAGGTCATCTCATGGAATATAAGGGGATTAAACCACCCCCATAAGAATGACTTGCTATCTAACTTGGTCAGAGATCACAGGCCTGATATTTGTCTTGTCCAAGAAATGAAAATGCCTGGTAGTAAAGTGGAAAAACTCAAACTGGCAATTTTTGGAGATTGTGGTGTTCATTGCGTGGATGCTAATGATACTTCAGGTGGTATCTCCACCCTTTGGAATCAAAGATGGCTATGTGGTAAGGTGGTCCTCTCTTCTCTTAATCACATTGCTACTAGATTCTTTAATCTTAAGGATGGATTCTCTTGGATCATTTCCAGCATCTATGCTCCTAATGGGAGATCAGCTAGGAATTCTCTATGGTCCTCCATTTGCCTTGCTAGATCTCTCTTCCCTAATGAGAAATGGATCCTTCTGGGTGATTTCAATACCCCTCTTTCTAAGTTGGAAAATTTGGTGGCTTGCCAATTTCTATTGATAGCAGACAAGACTTGGCTGACATGATCAACTCTTTGAGCCTTTTAGATCTATATCTTATTGGGGCTAAATTCACCTGGTCAAATAGATGCAGTGGGGAGGATCTTATTCAAGTTAAGCTTGATAGGGGTCTTATTTTGTTAGATTGGATCCGGTTGACATCCTGCAGACTCAATGCCTTAGCCTGTGTTGGATCAGATCACTTTCCCATCTGCCTCACTATCTCTCCATTGTTTGGAAGAAAGGTATACCCCTTCAGATTTGAGAAAATATGGCTCATGGCTCTGAAAATCTAAGGTAAAATTTTAGAGTGGTGGAATTATGATATCCAAGGAACGAATATGTTTTGTATAACCAAGAAGCTTTCCAATGTTAAGTCTAATATCCAATGCTAGAATAAATCCACTTTTGGCAACATCTTCAAACATAAAGAAAAACTCAAATTGGAACTTGCGGAGGTTCAAGAGCATATCCAAGCTTATGGGTTTGATATTGATGTTTCGAATAAAGAAATGATATTTTGACCAAATTACATGATATTATCTCCAAAGAAGAAGAATTTTGGAAGCAGAGATCTAGAGCCTTATGGTTCAATAGGGGTGAAAAAAACACAAAGTTCTTTCATATGACGACTCTTAAGCATAGGGCTACCAACAAAATAAACAAAATTCAGCTTGGGCAGAGATGGGTTGATAAGCATGATGAGATTAGTCAGGAAGCCATCAATTTTTTCTCCAATCTCCTTTCTGTGGACGATCCCCTGGATCCTTCAGGTCAGATTGAAATCTTGCAGGAAATTCCCTCCATCATCTCTAGGGATATGAACTTGGAGCTTTTCTCTTTCTCAGGTAACACTCTGAATCATGGAGGATAAGCTACTTGTAATGATGAGATCATCTACATATAGCACTAGAATCAAAAGATCACCCTCTTGATGCTGAATATAGACTGTGTGATCGGAATGATAGCATGTGAAGTGTGAGGAAAGCAAGAAGGAGTCCATCTTCTCATACCAAGCCCTGGGGGCTTGTTTGAGACCATACAATGAACGTCGAAGTCTGCAAACCAAAGAAGTGTCCTGCACAAAACCCTGAGGCTGCTCCATATAGATCTCCTCATGTAGGTCTCCATGCAAGAAGGTACTCTTCACATCCATCTGAAACACTGTCCATCCCTATGAAGCTGCAAGTGAAAGTACCAGGCGTATAGAATTCATCTTGGCGATAGGAGCAAAGGTCTCAGAGTAGTCAATACCCTCTACCTGAGAAAACCCCTTCGCAACAAGACAGGCCTTATACTTATCAATAGAACCATCTGCATCATACTTGGTACGATACACCCACTTGCATCGAACCAACTTTCTTCCCTTAGGAAGAGGACAAAGATCCCAAGTATGATTCTTCATCAAAGAAGAATACTCCTCATCCATGACCCTATCCCACTCTGGGTGTCCTGTCGCCTCTGAAAACTTTTGAGGATCATCTGAAAGGGTATGACTCAAAAGACTAGAACCAGATGTCTGAGCATGAGTGTGACGAGTATCTGAAGGATCACCTGCCAAAGAACCAGCTGCTTCAACAGTATCACGGGCCCACTTCGGCAAAGACGGAGCAACTGGTGGTGGTGGAGATGGTGGATCATGATCTACATCATCCTCAAGAGATAAGTAATCGTCAAGAGATGAAGAGGAAGGAGTAGGCAATGAGGGAGAAGCTGGTGATGGAGAATCCATCTGAGGATAGCACTCATCAAACTGGACATCCCGCCGAAACAAGACCTCTCTGGAATCAGGATCAAACAACCTGTACACCTTAACACTTGCTGCGCCGGCCGTGTAACAAAAAATGGTGTTTTAAATATATTTTTTTTGATTTTTTTTTTAAAATCTGCCTCGAAATTCGTGCCCTAGGGCCGTACGGCCTTGGGGCCAAAAAAATTTGCCTCCTGGTGCAACTATGTCCAAATCAGATGAATTTAATATGGAAATAGGGGTTTTTGGGTGCTACGAGCTCAACGGTGAGGTCCGTTTGGGCTCAAAGTGCACCAAAAAAATATACCCCCTATTCCAAAATAAAAAACAGAAGACAAACACAGATCTGATGCAACCAAAACCTGGATCTCAAAATCTTTCAAAAGTCTGAACAAGCTGTAGCAGATCTGGCTCTGATACCTTGTAGGATTTGAGAAATACAAATCCACAGAACCCAAAAGAAACCTGCATGCAAGAAACCTGTCACAGAGAAAGAGAGAGAACGAATACAAGGGTTTTGGCTCTGACAAAGAGAAAAGATGTATTATCAGAGAAAAATGAATCAAGAATATGAATAATACAAGAGATCAATCCTTATAAAGGAGATCAACACCAAAAGGAAAACCTAACCCTAAGGTGTGAGCATTTAATAATTAAATATTAATTATTAAATGACTAATTTATGCATAAAGAGAAATCTTAAGAGGAGAGCAAAGTTAATTAATTACTTTACTCTAACAAACGCCACCTTCCTAGTTCTCATCCCTAAGAAACCTGATACCTTCTCTTTTCAGGATTTTAGGCCTATTAGCCTTTGCAACTCTATTTATAAATTTTTACAAAGTTTATTGTGCTTAGGCTTAAGCTTTGCATCCCCTCTTTAATCTCTAAACTTCAAAATGGGTTTGTGCCCAAGAGGTAGATCCTGGATTCTGCAATTGTGGTCCATGAGAACATCCACTCCCTTTCTATTAATAAAAAATCGGGTTTCCTCCTAAAAGTTGACTTGCTGAAAGCTTTTAATAGAGTTAATTGGTGCTTCCTCCTTAGAATCCTCAGAGCCTTTGGATTCAGAGATAACTTCATCCAGATTATTGAGTAAGGTGTTTCCACCCCAAAATTCTCTATGTTGATTAATGGATCTGCCTCTGGTTTTTTCTCTAGGTCAAGGGGCATTCGTCAAGGGGATCCTCTACCCCCCTTCCTTTTCATTTTGATGAGTGAGGCTCTGAGAAGATTAATTCAGAGGGAGGTCAGAAATGGAAATATTATGGGCCTTTGGCCCTCCTCTCAAGCCCCCACCTGCTCTCACCAAAAATTTGTGGATGACTATCTGTTGATGTGGGAAGTTTCAATCAAAGAAGAAAAGAATTTAAAATCGACTCTGAATATATATGAACATGGTTCGGGGCAAAAAATTAGCCTGGCTAAAAGCTTCATCTTCTTCTTTAACACCCCTGAGCATAGGAAAGTTAAAATTGCCTCAATTATTGGCTGCAAAACTGGAACCTTGCCTAATTCCTATCTGGGCCTTCCCCTCAGCCAAGGCCCGACAGCTAACTCTTTTTGGGTGAATCTTATAGCAAAAATCTAGAACAAACTAGCTAGATGGAAAGGTGCCTTGCTATGCCAAGCCAGTAAGCTCCAACTTCTCAAAGCCTCTCTTCAGAGCATTCCAGTTTATGCTATGAGTCTTTTCAAAATCCCAGCCAAAATTGCAGATAAATTGGAAAGAATTAAAAAAAAAAAATTTATGGGTTGGAACTAAATCCAAAAATAGATTACATGTTGTGGCCTAGAATCAAGTCTGCTTTCCCAAACTCATGGGAGGCCTAGATATCCAAAATTTGAGAGACTTCAATAAAGTCCTGATGTACAAATAGCTATGGAGATGTCTTAAGGAGACTAATGAATGGATTGATCTATTCAAACTTAAGAATCACATCCCTGATTTCCAAAACACTCTGGAAAATTATGATCTCCCCAATGCGGTTTTTGATTTCTGGAGCAATTTCTTTGGCTCCTCCAAATTTATCTTGCATGGTTGTAGATGGATGCTTGGTAATGGTACTAGAATCAGGTTTTGGGATGGCAGGTGGACCGATGAGGGCCCCCTATCAGACTCTGTTTGGGCTCCCCCCTACAAATAACTATGCCTCAAAAAAATTGGCGCTTGGGTGGTTGATTAAATTAAAAATGGTGAATGGTTGGACCTCTCTTCTGTTGATAATGATCTGAGACCTATGAAACCCTGTTTGAATTACATCCACATCCCCTGCTCTCATGGGGAGGATGAAGTGTTCTGGAACTTCTCCTCTTCTGGAAAGTTCAAAGTTCCCGATGCCTACAAGTTCATCTCTAGATCCTTCTCCCCCCCCTATTGGGTTGGTATTTGGAACAATCTCCTAATTCCTAAAAATAACATCTTTTTCTGGTTGTTTATGCAGGCCAAGATCTCTACCATTGATAATCTTTGCAGAAGAGGTATTCCTCTCTCTAACAGATGTTTTCTATGTAAAGAGGCAAAGGAAAATGCTGGCCATCTCCTGCTGCATTGCGCCTATACCAAAGATATCTGGAATCACTTTCTTAACATCAGGAATATTGCTTGGGTCTTCCCTATTTCTACTCAGTGAATGTGGTTTGAATGGAAATGCCCTTCTAATAATCAGGCCTTAGGTGTTCTTTGGAATTTATCTCTTCCTCATATTGACTGGGGCATCTGGAAAGAAAAAATAATAGAGTTTTCAGGGACTTGGAAACTTCTCATTGTGTTGTGGTTGTTAGAATACACAATGCTATTAAAGAGAACTTTCTCCATGCCCATTCTAGCAAAAAGAATGACTCCCCCATTCCTACTCTCCAGGAGGATTGGGATACTATGAATTGGTGGCAAATTGATTGGAACATTACCAACCTAGTATTCAAAATAAATCAGTGCAGACAAAATGTTGTTTAGCATCCTCCCCCTATGGGCTGGATCAAAATCAACGTGGATGGGGTGGCTAAAGGAAATCCTGGACTAGCCGGGTGCGAGGGAGTGGCTAGGAATCACTCTGGTCTATTGGTTTCCGTGGTGGCACTCCCCCTGGATACCTAGACTAACCATTACGCGGAAGCTAGTGCTGCCCACATTGGGCTACACATGGCTAAAAGAGAGGGGCTTACTAAAGTGTGTCTGGAGTCCAACTCGCTAAACACTGTCAACTTCTTGAGTGGTCGCATGGATCCTAGCTAGACGATTGCTAGCCTGATCAACGACTGCCAAAATATAATCAATAATTTGACAGATTTAAAAATCTCACACATATATCGGGAAGGAAATAAGGTGGCAGATCTACTGGCCAATCTTGTGGTGGGATACATGGTAACCAACTGGTGGAGTAACAGGGATTCTTTCCCCAAAATCTGTATGATCTGGCACGTAACGATTACTGCGTTAATCAATGATCACTCATCATGACATGACTAAGTTGATAGGGAAACGACTCTTTCTGATTTTCCCTAATCACAATCCTAGAAACCTCCTTGGTGATTGGTTTTTCTATCTCATTACGTGGCTTTTCTACTACTGTTTTGATATCCTTTGGGTGTGGCTCATTTTCTGCGTTTGGTTGGTGATAGTGATCTCCTATTATCTGGTGACCAGGAGCATAATGGGAGGGGATAAGAATAGACAAGAGTCCTTTACTTGTGAGAAGTGGAAAAAGAATAAAGATGTTTGGCAGGAAGTGGTTAATGGTGGTCTCCTCCTCTACCAGGATTGGCTTCATGGACCCTCTCCTCTGATTACGAAGGCCTTTGTTAACGGATGGAAAAAAGGGAGTCTTAGGGCCTATGGTTTCAATTATTAGATAGATGAAACTTTGGTGGCAATGGTCACCGGTCTGGCTATGACTGGAAGAAGGTTTTACAGGGATAGAAAAACTAGGGAGGAGGACTTGTTGAGCTTCTTTGACAAAGACAAGGAGCACTCCAGAGTCACCAAGATGGTTGATGGAGGCTATAATAGAAAAGACCTCATGGCCCCATGTGTTGATATGGCTGAGTTTATAATGAGATATATCACCCTTGATGGAAGGTATGCAAGTAGCTTCTCCTACCATTGCACTATTTTAAATCATTTTCGACATGGCAAAATTATCTCTGTTCCCTACTATCTTTCCTCCTCCCTTGAGAATAGCCTGGAAAACCCTAGCAACCCTGTTCTTCATGAGGGACTTATTGTCCTTATTATGGAACACGCCAAATACCTTGAAATTGTGCCCTCTCTTTTGAGATTAGTCTGCAGATGGAGGTCCAAGATGTCTCTGATTCGAAGATGGACTTGGACGATAGTGGGGTTCCTGCTGATGACCCTGAATACGAACCTGTAGAGGAAAAATATAAGATGGTCACTCCTGAGACACTCGGTAGCAAGAACTCCCCCCAGATGTGCAGCCAGTAAATACAAAACCACCAACAAGTTGATCTCCAAGGTCGAACCCCTCACCAAAATGAAAAAGCTGATGGCAAAGGATCACAACCTGAAGATTACAGACCAAAGGATTAAACTGGACATCCCTATCAATGTCCAGAAAGATAATCAGGGGAAAGATGGTAGTCTGATGAATCTTGTCATGGAAGCCACCAGAAGCCAGGAGCGCTACTAGAAGTGGGTCGAGCGCGAAATCGACACCCTCAAGATGGGGGTTAAAGAAATAATTGACATTTTCATTGCTTCCCTAGAACCCAATAAGTCAGAGAAACTCATGATCATGACTCAAAAACTCTCTCAGAATGTTGAGGTTATGAAATGTAACCATGAACAAAGGATTGATAAGGTGGAACAATCCATGGCTGAGATTAAGAAAAATCTCAAGAATCTGGTCGACATTAGTAAAGAAGCCATGAACAACAACATTGAGGGGCTAGAAAAGATTAATGAGATGGTTGTTGATTATAGATCCTTCCACAGTGACCTGGTGAAAGAACTTGGTGGAGATGATGCAGCTGTTGGAGACACCAAAACCACGGGACCCAGTTCTAGAACTAGAAGCAGAAGCAGCAACAAGGGTACCTCCAGATTCATCATGGAGGAGTTTGAGGAAATCAACAGGATTTCTATGCAAAAGAACAAGGATCTGGAGCTCTCGCTTAACTGAGAGCTTTTTTGTTTCAGCTTGTTTGTCTGTGTTTCTTTTGTTTTTATTTCGGTTCAGTGTTGCTCCCCTGTTTTGCCATTGTTTCTTGCCGGATTGGCTGTTGGTCGGCTATTGTAAAAATTTAGATTTCGGGTCCTTGTAAAACCCTTTTATCCTTATCAAAAACTATGATGTTAATGAAACCCTAAAATGCAACCAAATAGATCTTCAATCCATAAGATCACTATTTAATCTAGGAACATGTTTGCAACCTTAGAGCTCCGATACTGCTTAGGAGTAGATATGTGACTCCCCAATAGCCCTAAAATCCTTGCAAGAAAAAAATAGCTTCCGCAAGAGAGAATGGCAAGATAACTTTCACAACAATGGATAGATTGATAATGGTTGAATATGAATACAAATATACATAGGCCTTTATTATATAGGCATGGTGATGAGGTAGGAGTACACACCATGCTTACAAACAAAGGAATGGTAACAATTACAATTTTTGACAAAAATAGACATAAACTTATTCACAATCTCCAAGAAACAAAATTACATGTACAATACAACACAAGTTAAATAAATTAATTGAAATTAAATAAAACATCATTTAACATATATTTTAAATTACATCGCTGATCAATAAATAGATCAAAGTAACTAAATTATATACTAAAATAATATACATTAAAATATCAATCTAAATACAATATTAAAAGTTTAAATGTTTAAAAATTTATTACTCATGATAATTTTAGGTGAGGGTCATGTTCTATGGATATGATTTGGAATTGATATTAATTGTCTCAATGTCTAATGTAGAAGATATGATTTGGACGTGTTGACTATGCATCGGGCAAAATTACTCTATTGCTAATTATTAAAACTTTTTCATAGTGCACAAAGAAACGTTTTGTAGATAGACACCACCTGATTGGGAATTGATAATATTAATTGTCTCAATGTCTAATGAACGTACAAGGACTTTCGCCTAACAAGACGAAAGACTTGTGAGTCAAGACGACCGGCTGCATTGCGGGTCTCTCACGTTTTTGCATGTTTCGTCCTCTCTCAATCTCAATGTGCGTACAAAGAAATTGCTTCAACCATTCGTTGACTAAAATTTGAAATTTTGTGGTCCACCCAACTCCAAATAGTTTTTGATTTCTACCATGTTCCCATCATCACTGGCGTGTGAAAGACGGGCAAGTTAACGACAATCCTTTGAATTTACCTAGGTTGCAAAACATTAATTCTCGCTTTCTTTTCATTCATTCTCACCCTTATGCTTTTGCTTCTCCACTGCACTTCCCTTTTTAAGAGTAGCAGTCTTATATTCTCTTGTGTTACATCAAGCAATCTTTATATAATGAAAAGAGCTGAAGCTCTATATCAATCAGTTGAATCGCATTAGTTGTTTTTTTATTAGCTATCTCCCTTGTGTTTTTAACTTATTTTTGAAAATCTCCTAAACCTCTTCGTACTCGTGGAAATAAATAAATATTGCTTATATTGATTTGATTGGTTTGATATACCATAAGAGACGGAAGACCACGACTATATTAACGGGTCATTCACGTTCACTTCGTACTGGCCGCAGATCTCATCGTTCCTCAACCGTGTCCATCGAAACAAAAATCCCATGTCTTGGAGCGCAGCACTACGAAGCTGCCTTCAATTATGGTATGCAACTGAAAATTCTCTCGACGTGAGCTCTACGAAGCTATCCTCAATTATTGTTTGACGAAATTTGGAAATTTTATGGAGTGCAACTGAAAATTCTCTCGACGTGAGCAATACGAAGCTGCCTTAGAATATTCCTGGACAAGCCTTAAGTCTGAAAGAGCTTCTCTAAGATTTCTGCAAAGCAAGTGTTTTCTAATATTAGTTTGCGAAACTTATGGCAGCAATTATGCTCCCCTCGGCTCTCGCTCTCTTTTCGTTCATTCTCACGCTTTTGCTTTTCATTCTCCACTGCACTTCCGTTTCGCAAGACGGGATGATTTTGCTTAAAATCAAAAAGGAGAATTGGAGGGACCCGCGTAATATTTTGAGCAGCTGGAACGAGGCTCACCAAAATCCATGCAGTTGGAAAGGAGTCTCTTGTGATACATTCCACTCAGTTACGACTGTTAATATCACGGGTGCCTGCATTTCTGGCAACTTGACTTCTGCTATATGCGGCCTTCCTAATCTCACGGCCTTGATATTCCAAACCAATTCTTTCAGCGGGCCCTTTCCACGTGGCCTTCTACAGTGCGAGGGTTTGCGGTTGCTCGATTTGTCGAGCAATCAGTTCTCTGGAACGCTGCCCATTCGTATCTTCGAATTGAGCGAGTTGAGAGTGTTGAACTTGGGAGATAATGCTTTCAGAGGCTCCATTCCTCCAGCCTTCGGAATGCTGAAAAAGCTTGAAGGTCTCTTCTTCCACGGCAATAGTTTGAGTGGAGCATTCCCTACTTTTGTTGGGAATTTAGTTTCTCTCAGGAACTTCACGATAAGCAATAATCCTCTGCTTCCTGGTGTGACGCCCAAAGAGCTTGGCAATTTAAAGCAGCTGCAGCAGTTATGGCTATATAACTGTAGTCTTGAGGGCGGAATCCCAGAAGTCTTGGGCAATTTAACGGAGCTGGAGTCGTTGGATATGTCAATGAATCGGCTGTCAGGAGATATTCCGAGCAGTTTAATGGCTCTGTCGAATTTGAGAGTACTGACTCTGTCTGAAAACAATTTGTCTGGACAAATTCCAGCCACCATTGGCCAACTGAGGAGCTTGTCCAGTTTGGATCTTACCGACAATCAGCTTCACGGCACAATTCCGCAGATAATTGGGAATCTGACATATCTTGATACTCTTATTTTTTCTTCCAATCGGCTTACCGGAGAGATACCAGCTCAGCTCGGCGAGCTCCGGCACTTGAGAGTGTTTATGGTGGACGGGAACCAGCTCAATGGATGGTTGCCCCAGAGTTTGGGTACATATTCCAATCTCCGTGACGTTGAAGTGTTCGAAAACAATTTGGAAGGCCCTCTGCCAAAGAACTTGTGTATGGGAGGGGCGCTTTTTAGCGTTGATGTCTCTTCAAACAATCTCAGCGGTACTGTGCCTTCCTCCTTGCAAAACTGCACGTCTCTAACGGCTCTTCTTGTCTACAACAACCAGCTGAGCGGTGAGTTTCCTCCTGGGCTTTGGGATTCTCTCAATCTCAATTATTTATATCTTGGCAACAATAAGTTTGAAGGCAAGATTTCAGCTAAAATTGGTGGAGCGAAGAATCTGAAACGATTGAAAACAAACAACAATTTGTTTGAAGGAAGACTTCCTGCACAAGTTGGACAGCTGAAAGAACTTATGTATTTCGATGCCAGCAAGAATCGGTTGTCAGGCCCCATTCCTCACGAGCTCGCGGGCTTAAGTTCGGTCAGTACTCTAAAGCTGGACCATAATTTTCTGTCAGGAGAAATTCCCAAAGAAATAATGTCGCTGAAGATGCTGAATCAGCTCTATTTGGATCACAATCGGCTTACAGGCGAAATCCCTGGACCTCTAAATCACATGACAAATCTTGATCTGTCAAACAATTTGCTCTCTGGCGGAATTCCTCTAGAGTTAGGACGCCTGAGACTGAATGTTTTCAATGTGTCCAACAATAACTTGTCTGGACGCATTCCTGACGGTCTAGACAATCTAGTTTTCAAGGAGAGCTATCTAGGCAATTCGAAGCTATGCGGGGCTCGGTATGTGATGCTACCCCCGTGTTGGTCTCCTCATAAGTTGTCATCATGGAGATTAGCTACCATTCTGTTGCCACCGTTATCTATAGCGGTCGTGGCCTTGTGCTCCATTTGTCTGTATCGTTCATCTTTCAGGAAGCCAAGAAGCACACCGTTGTGGAAAGTAACTCTATTCTCCTCGACAGAAGTGGACGAGTTACACATCCTCCGCAATTTGAAAGAGAGTAACGTGATTGGATCCGGAGGTGCTGGGAAAGTTTACAAGATCCTTCTGCAGAACGGGCAAGTGGTGGCAGTTAAGAAGATCTGGAACACGAGCGGATTGGAAAAAAAAATTATGAGAAAAGCTGAGCAAGAAGAGAATAAAGTCGGGGAAGTAGAGGTAGATGCAATGGGACTCATCCGGCACACCAACATCATAAAGCTGCTGTCTTGCATTTCAAGTGAAGAGTCTAACTTTAAGCTGTTGGTATACGAGTTCATGCCAAACGGCAGCTTGTTCGACCGTCTGCACGATGGTCCGGGATCACATATGGTGCTGGAATGGCCGATGCGTTATCGGATTGCTCTTGGCGCAGCTCGAGGGCTTTGTTATATGCACCATGACTGCTTCCCTCCAATATTGCACAGGGATGTGAAATCCAGCAACATTTTGCTAGACGGCGATCTGGGAGCTAAAATTTCAGATTTCGGCACTTCCAGAGAGCTTGACAAGCTGGGCAACGAGTATACGGTGTCTTTTTATGTAGGGTCGCATGGATATATAGCCCCAGGTACGAACACTTTCTCTCCTCCAGATTCGAAAACATTAGTTTTACCTGATAATATATGTCAATAAGTGGTTGTTTTTTTGTTTGTAAATCTATGTTTAGAGTATGCGGAAAGGCTAAAGGTGAACGAGAAAAGTGACGTGTACAGCTTCGGAGTGGTGGTCTTAGAGCTTGTGAGCGGTAAGAAAGCTACAGGTGAGGCAGAGTATGGAGAGGAGGAGCACATCGTAACTTGGATCCGCAACACAATTCGGATGGGCAGGGAAGAGATAGAAGTGCCGGATAAACGTGCGGTGAAAGATAATTGCATAGAACAAATGATGCGCGTCTTACGTGTGGGTTTGATTTGCACTCACAGACAGCCGAAACGGCGGCCTTGTATGAAAGAAGTTGTGGAAATGTTAGTGGCGTGTGGTGGGGACAAGCTGAAGGAGAAAGAGCTAAAATAAAACTTGAGCTTCTGGAAAGGATTTCATGTACCCAATCCGAGAGTGAGAACGAGGTCGCTTACTTTCCAGATTAACACTTTTCAATGCTAGAATGACAAGGTAACAATTCAACGCTTAAACAAGGAGAAGTATCTATGCAGCTTATAGGATGCTCTTTTGATCGTGATTATTAAGGTCATGTAATACATATAATTGGTTACTATTAGAGTTTAGATCCTAAATTTGGCTACGATCTCTTTATGTTATATATAGTGGGTTACTTTTTCAGATTCTTCATCTTAAAATAGTATAATAAATTAAAGAGATGTTTTTATAATTATTAGAATGATGTTATTAGTATTTCTTCTTAGGTTAGTACTATTGCAATCTGTGTTTCTTCATCATTATTATTCAATTGTTTCCCACTAATAAGAATTGTGAATTTTTCTTTTGATCTTTTCTTTTTCAATTTTTAAAAGTTAAGATGGATGATTTTTAAGATTTTAAATTATAGTTTTTTTTTTCTTGAATCTACTTGGCTCAAATTTTTTGCATCTTATTGCCTGATTTTATGGATCAACTATAGTTTTTTATGCAATTTTTTAAGTTTCTTTTTATTAAAAAATTTAATGTTTCATTACTAACCTTTCACCATTTTTTTTATATATATTTTTATTTTCACATATTGTATAAAATTAAAGTTTTGTAAAAATATAACAATCATATCTTTTGTCAAATATGTCCTAAGATTTTAATTATATGAGAAAGATTAAAATTAATATTATTTTTTATTTTTATAGTTTATCTACTTTTTTCTTTTATTTAAAGAGTTTTAATAATAGCAATTATCACATAATTTATTAAATATTATAATATAAAGTTTAAGTTATTATTAAATATAATTATAAAGATAGTCCATCAAGATTAAGATACTAAAATATTATGTTGGTAAATATGCAATAGATTTATTATTATTTTCTTTAATATTATTATATGTATACAGTGAAAAATGATGATGATAAAATATTATAAAACCACAAAGATCCAACCACAAACAAACCCTAGTTCTACAACCAAACATTCACCATAGACCAATGAAGATACCTAAGAATATGCAAATCAACAATTGAAATAATATTACCATTCACATGCCAAGTAGGGTTTCAATCTTCATTGTCTCCTATCTCTATTGATCTTGTTCAATATATTTGCTCTTAGATTTTATAGGTGCACAAGAGCTCAACAAAGAATGAATTGTGGTTGAAGTCGCTTGATCACAAGAAGGCTTGATTGCATAATGTAGACACATTAGATGACTAGGGCTGATAATGATGAAACTATCCTCTTATATAGAAGATGCTTTAGAAAATAGGGGGATACGATTAAGAGGTGAAAAGATAAATGGTCGGTTAGGATTAAAGAGTAGGTAGAAGAAATAATAAAATAATGAAGGGGGTAGGTAGAGGAGGATTAAGAGATAAGTGACGTGTCATAGAGGAAAAAGATAATGAATTAATTAAATAAATAAAGATTTATTTAATTAATAGAAGAAGTGGGATTCGTTAAATAAATAAAATATTTATTTAATTTAGGGAAAAGGGATAATTTAAATAAATAAACATATTTATTTAAATGAAAAAAGGGTTAGAAAAGGTTAAATGAATTAATTAAATTTATTTATTTATTTAATTAATAGAAGACTTAGGATAAAATAATTAAATAAATAATTTTTTTTTATAATTAAAGAAGGTAATTTTAGGTGTCTACATTATATTTTTAAATATAATTAAAATTATATTTTATTTATGTAGTCAAATATTTTATCCTATCCATATTTAATTATTAGACTGCAATATATTTAAAGTTATCGTGTGCATGATCGGTTAATTTATATTGTAGGATCAAAATATGACATGTAGTAAGGTAATGGTTTTCTAATTCAATTATATTTATGCATGCATTTATAATTAGAATGTGGTGCACAAATTTGATATAAGAAACATTAATTCCATATTTTTTTAATATAATTATTAAATATTCTATTATATCTAGTAATAATAATTCAATTGATATTTTTCATTTTAATATTTTATTTTAAATTTATTTTGTTATACCTTCTTAGTACTTGCCCATACAAATTAATACATACCTGTATAAAATTTATTTTATTTTTTTGATTTGTTTTTAGTTTTATATACAATATTTATAATTATATACTTTTAATTTTAAAAAAGCAACAAATTGCACTTTGTGGTAAATAATTTTAATGTCAACAAAATTAACTTTTAAACAATATATCAAATATTCATAATATTTTTTAGCCAAGTAAAAATTAACTTATGGTTAAGGACTTTGATAATTACTATGGACTCTATACTATTAACTGATAGTAGTTTTTATTATGGTAGAAGGTAGTTTGGTAGGGTGATTCTGTTTAGCTATGTTGGTAGGTTAGATTTTTATTACTTTTGAGAGTTGTTTATGGGTGCTTGGTTGTGTGATGCCTAAGGTTATTTGGTTGCTTTTTGGTTTTGCTATTTTGTGAGGGTTCAGGTCTCCTTCCTTGCTAAAGTAATAAAAAACTAGTATAGATATCTTAGATACATATATCTAAAGAAATACCAAGAGATATCAATTAGAACTATTTTATTTACCTTGAAATTATTTTATTTATTATAAATTATTTTATTTTGTATTCTATAATTGACACCTAGTTTTTTATCTTTAAATTTTAAACTTCTTATCATTCTTCAAAAAAAAAAATCTATATTTAAAAAAGAGTATTCTAATTATGAAATGGTAGATGTTTTTCTAAATATCTTAATTTTTATTTTTATATTTTAATATCTATCTAAAACTTATAATTTTGATGCGGGTATCTTTTATTTTATATGTTATTTATTTTAAAAATAAAAGGTTTATAATTAATATTAATATTTTGACATGTGAATGGTTGTCAAGTTTAAGATAAAAGATAAAAGTTGACATTAACACATGCCATTTCATTCCACCCCTTACTGCCATTGTACAATGCCTCTCAACATTGATAATTAGATCTCATCAACTAATTACTATAACTACATTATAATGGTTTAACTCTATATGAATTGATCAATATAATCATGTTTGTGCCTATTAAAAATCAATAATTAAGTAATACATGAAACTTCTTAAAATATCATCTATCTTTTCTTCAAATTACTATACTATAACTCATCTACTATCTATTCTACTATAATATTATAAAGGGAAGTAATCGAGAGTATGTGGCTCTTGCTTAGAATTATATTTTAGTTTAGATATATTTATAGTATAATTTAAGTTATGTAAGATAGGCAGTTTATGAATATTATAAACCAATTTAAATATTCTGTATGTGAATTAAATATAAATGTATTTTAAGAATTTTTTTTTTAATATATTCAAATATCAAAAAAATTATTATAATTTTTTCATAACATAAGAAAAATGAAAATAAAGGTTACCCAATAAATTACAAAGAAAAATTATCTCAGATGAACATCATAAAAATCATGAAAGAAAATTTTGGCTACATATTACAACATATACCTGCTTTTAGTATGTAGTAAAGAAGTTATTTTGAATGGATATGCCAATGTGGTGGTGATAACGAATTTATTGAAAAATTTATTAAAAAATAATTATTTTGTCTAATTGGAATTTTGAGTAGCATGAAATGGATGCAAGATAAACTTATCCACTAACATCACAACTAATGACTCATCCTTTCATATTATAACAAGTTTTCCTACTATTCACAATTTTATCTAACTACGAATAATGTAAACATTGATTTTGAACAAATAATACCCTAGCATTTAGCAAGATTTATTTAATTGTGGTGAAATCTATTCTTAGGATACATCTTAACAGGGAAAACTTTAAGAACCCCCCCCCTTGGACAAGGTGTAAAAACCTGGCGAAAGTTGTATAATTCCTGAGGAAAATTTTAATTTTACGAGCAAATTTTTGTGGTTTATGGAGAATAATAATAATTTCCATTGGCAAATTAGCCGTGATCACTCAAAGTTTGTGAAAAAATCCTGGTGAATTGTAATGTTTTTAAAACCCCAAAAATATTTGCATGGGCGAATTGTAATGCTTTTAAAACCAGAAAAATATTTGCATTGGCGATTTCAACCTATTTTCAAACCATTAAAAAAAAAATATTGGCGATTTCAACCTATTTTCAAACCATAAAAATAAAAATATTGGCGATTTCAAGCTATTTTCAAACCATAAAAATAAAAATATTGGAGATTTCAAGATATTAACTTTAAGTCATTAAAACATGTGGCACGCAGTCGTCATCCCTCTGCCTAGAAGACTGCCCATTAGGGCATCTCGCGACCTAGCGACAAGCCCTTACGACTCTCTCTATCTCCAACTCGCAAGCTAAAAATGCTAAGCCTTCATAACCTCAAGATCTAGCGATTGAGGGAAACTAAACTGCCACTCGCCAATTCTTGACCACAAAATCTTAAGTCCTCATCACTGCAAGGACTTGGAGATAGTGGTAACTTTAACCCTTGTCGCGTACTCGCCAACATAAAACTATTTATCTCTTAACCGCTAGCACTTCACTCGCAAGCTCGTGGCTTGATTAGGTCTTCAGACATTTAACTTCACGAGCTGGTGATAACCATTAAACCTAACCACAAACTATCTAGTCGCTAGCTCGTGACCTCAAAATGCTAACATTAAACAAACATGAGAGCTAGCGACAACTATATGAAATGAGTTACTCGCTAACTCTCACTGCTATAATGTATGACATCAGACCAACTCGAGACCTCATGACCAAAGCAATTTCACTAACAATCTCTAGCTTGGTAACATAAAATGCTAACATCCAAAAAGCTAGAGACCTCACGATGTAAACCCAAACCAACTTGTCGCCAGCTCGCGGCTTGATCACATCTTCAGACATTCTACCTCACAAGCTGGTGATAACCATAAAACTTAACCACAAGCTATCTGGTTGCTAGCTCGCAACCTAAAATTTTTAAGGCTTGGATGCTGACTCATTCCTGAGGAACTAGTTTGAAGGTTTCTCTTGAGTTGAGGTTGATTAGACAAGCGAGGACGATGGTTTCAGAGGCATAAAAGGATTGGATAGCTTCTGAGTTAGAGATGGGAGATCATGGATTTCTCTAAGAAATAAGAGCTCAAGTTGCTTGTTGTCAGGGATTCTGAAGCAGAATTTGTCCAATCAAGGAGGAATAAAATCAGAACAAAATCATTCACAATAGATGAGCCTTAGTAGGATACAATGGATTTGATAGGCATGATGATGACTTCTAGAGTCTACAGTCATGTTGAAAACCACTAAAATGAAGATTTTTCACGTGTATGAGCATCACCAAATGAAGTGTGAAAATGTTATAAATACAATGGAGTGGTGACTTAATTGGTAGAAGAGAAAATAAATCTTTTTCATATTCTGAGAGTGGTTTTTTTCCTCAGAAAGGAAGATGATGTTTGAGCAGGATCATGCATGGAGTTGTTGTGTGCTCTGTGATACCGGATGGGTGTTTTTTTGTTTTCTTCTGTGTGAGTTTGCTTATTGTCAGAGGGGTTGTGAAAGTGAGAAGGATTTCCAGAGGGGGTGTGAAATCCTTTTCTTGTCAAGAAGGGCCAAGCATGGCACATCCTCTGCTTCTACTCTTCCATAAGATGGCAAGGGGTTTGAAGAAGGAGCTCGTAGAGGAATGAAAGAAGGATTTGTTTGGATGGGGAGTGGCAGCCAGTCATCTTTGTGATGACATGGAAGCTGCAACCCCTCCCCAATAGATTACATTTACCCTAAAGCTCCTGTTTCCACTTTCCCTGATCATGGGCATGAAGGCTCGGGCTCCTCTTTCCGTTGTCTCTATTCCTAGGCATGAAGGCTTCCTCCTCTATTTGGAAATGATCTGTTGGATAGAGCGTAAAATCTCACATTCCATCGGAAGGCATCAGGGTGATAATGGCATGGCTCAAGCAGTTTTGCAAGTTGTATAGTCATTGGGGTTCCTTTTCTGGTTCTTGAAGGAGTTATATATAAATTTATTTTGTGTATAATTCTATCTCTTTCAAATGATCAGAATAATGAGATTTAACTTTTTTCATTTGTTGCATTGTTATGGTGTATGTAATTTTTCATTTAATGCTTCCTAATCCTATTATGCCCAGGAATGCAAAATTTTTGTTAGTTTGGAATCATATTAAGGATTCACCTCATTATAATTGATGGGTGGATTATAGACATAGTCATAGAAGTAAGAACACCTCCATATATATTACATAAACATCCATAGCATATAAAATCATAAGAGTATTACGAATGAAAGTATTAAACACCACAATAGATAGGAATACAACATAATTAGTAAAACATCAAGACAACAGACCAATGCCTTATCCTAGGGCATAGAGTCACTTACAATTCAAAGACAACCTGATAATAAACTTCAATAAGATTCAATTTCTGATAAATAGGAAGGAAATTATGAATAATGCCATAATTGCCATTACATACACAACCCAGATTCATATGTAAACTGAAAAAACCCTTGACCATTCAATTCACAGTGAAAACATAAATTCAACACAAAGAGAATTATGTGAAGATCTCAAACTGCAAATGATATTGATATTATATTCATAATGATATTAGAAAGTAAATTCACAATGCGATTCAAGTTTTCAACTATGCACTTATCAAATTCTTGAACAGTTGAGCTATTATAAATTTAAAACTATATAAGAGTTTTCAAGTCCAACATCAATAAAAGTGGCCAACTGGCCATCCCTCTCTACCGATCAAAAAGAAAAAGTTGCCATCCCTCTCAAATTAATCTTGGAATCCTTTTATAAGATGAGGATTCAACAAGCTTAGAATTACTCTGAGGAATCTTGGGTAGCAACCTCAACCTGAGATTTCTTCTTTGGCTTTAGCATGGCTTGCCACTTGTCTAGCTCTTTGTCTGTTGGCCAACTAAATGCTTTTACCTCTTCCAGCTTTGCAACTGAATCTGTCCATTTGGCATCTGTAACTGCCTTGGACTCAACAATAAATTTTGCATGGTCAACCTCAACCTTGAATAGTGAATCAAGCATACCGTTAAGGAAATCAGTATCAACCTATTCATTTACATGCTTGATTATTTCTTCTTTCTCTAGAATCAAATCAAATTCACTGGTCCAATCAGAAATTGATTTCAAATGTCCATTACTACCATAAATTGAAGGCACCAATTTACTATAACCTTCCCCAAATGTCTGCAATTTTTCATTTATAAGCACATCCTTCCCTGTGAAAAATGCATAAGCTACATTCATTACCTCCACCATGTCTTTGGTGTCACTGATCTTGGGAGGGAACTCGTCACTATACATCATTGCAGTATCTAGCTTATCCATTAATCTACTTCTTCTTGACCAAATATTGAACAAAGGTCCAAGAAAAGTGACAGCCTTAGAGGATGTTTTACTACCATCAATTTTCCTTTCAATACATTAATCCTATGTTTCAGAATTCCTGACACAATAGAGATAGCCTTGACATTTTCTTCCTTTTCAAGCTTTTCAATTTTCCTTGTGTATTCCTCCATTTTTGTTGTCACATCGGTTGGTATTTCTTGTACTTGGTATTTATTGGAGGGGGCTCATTTGCAATTTTTTCTTTTAATTCCACTAACTCTTCCTCCAGAGTGCCCTTCTTCATCAGTGTCTCTTCATATTTTTTAGACAATGCAATCAATTGGGTATATGTTTCTTTGTATCTTCTTGACAAATCCTCTATTTTTGATAAATTCATGAAAGAAACTTGAGTAAAAAAAGAGGCAATCTCCGTGTTAGTTGTGTTTTGCAAGTTCCAGATCATTCAGTCAGCTTTCTTTTCTACTTGGATATTTAGAAGGTGGGGCTTTTGAGTGGAAGGGGCCAAAGACCAAGCAACAAGTGTCTTTGACTTAGGATTAAATCTTGATCCTCTTATTACATCTCCAATTTCAAATTCAGTTTTGAACATTAGGTCCTCTTGCTTCCTAATCTAATCAATAATAAAAGTAGACTGGATATCCCAGTCAGGCATCATAATCATACCAGTACTCTTAATCAATTGTCTTGCCTATTCCACAGATATTTGCTCCTTGTTAGGATCATATTCCTACAGTGCCTTGATGATCTCCTGTTTCTTTTCTTCATTTTCTTCCTCTATGATCACATTTTGTCTTAATTATTTTTGTTTCAATCTTGACAAAAAACTTTTAAATTCATCTGACTTAATAAAGTCATCATCTTTCATGAACTCATTTGAGAACATCACACACTCATCAAAGCCTTGAGCAAGGGCTTCATTTGTTTTTCCCTGTTCTTCATTCTGCCCTGCTTCTCTGAGATGCATCCTTATTTGATGAAAGTATTGTCCTTGTTCTCTAAAAATTGCTCTAGAAGGGTCTCTCCTCACAATTGTACCGACCTCATTGGTTTTTTGTTTCTTTGTAGCTGGGGTAGATTGAACTTCATCCCCACTCTCTACATCATCAGCAGACACACTAAGTGGCCTCTTGCCATGTGAAGAATGTCCATCTTGGGGGTCTTGCTGCTGAGCAGCCACTTCTGAATCTAGAATTTGAGGCATTTGTTCCATCAAATTTTCATATAAACTTAGCATTTTGTTAATCCTCTCCAGGTACAGGCTATCAGGGCAAAAACCTGAGAAACTAAGGTCAGCAGCCTTCAATTCTGCTTTAGCTCTCATCAAATTTTTCCATTTTCTTCTCCTTTCTTGTACTTCATCTTTTCTTAGCAAATTTCTAACCAAATCTTCATCATCCAATGGTTCATGGTCCTTTATTATGGCCCAAGGTGTCATTTTTGGCATTGCAATTTTAATAAATTGTTCCAGATCACATAATCTACACATAGCATTAACCAACCTATACTATTTAAGGAAATTGTTTACTTGATCAAAGCAACTACTACCAATGGTAAAATCAGATGCAACCCAAAGCCTAGGAAGAAGAGAACCCTTCCTGTGTTTATCAAGGTATTATTTTTCAACTAGGGTCAATTGCCAAATAAACTCCATAAAAGCAATCCTAATTGGAACAAATTTTGGTAAAATATGGGGAGGCTGAGGACACCCATAAACTCTAATCATAGAAAAGTTATCAAAAAAATATACTCCCCCCAGTTATGTGAAATAGACCAGTTTGGAACAAACTGGTAAGATCTCAAAACTCTCCTAACATCAATTGACAATCGTTCCCTAATTATTCCTTGCATTTCCATAATTGGCGAAACAATCCAATTTTCAAAGAAAAGGAAAGAAGAATGGGGAGAACTACTATCCCAAACCTGGGTCCATCTTTTTATTAGTATTAAGACACTGAATTCTTCTTTGAAAAGCTCTAATTCTTTATCCAAGAACTCAACATTATAGAACAAGATTAAATGCATTAGCAATGAATAATGCTTGAATGTAGGGCTAGGTGCACCACTCTCAATTTCAACTAGAGCATTATGAATGTGTTCAACCACATAGCCCACATAATCATAATATTTGTTAACATATGGGTGTTGAATGTCCATAGCCATCAACAGTAATTTAGCTGACACTATTGAATCTCCATCAAAACCCAACACTTTGCATAATCCATAGATTGTAAAATGCATATAATGGTGGAAAGGTGTGATGTCAAATGGTGGTTCGATACTCTCTGGAATTATAATCGGCTTTCTATTCACCCTAGGCATGTATCTGGGGATTGCATGCCTCTTGATAACACCTTTGTATTTGTCATAATCCTCTGCAATGCGCTCCAAATTTATATCTGTACATGCAGCACTAGTAATCTGAAAAGCTTCAACAAAGCTAGCTCTGTTAATTGAAACTAGGGTAGACTGGTTCTTTCTTCTGATTAACCTAGATACTGGGCAATAGTGTTTGGCCAGCTCTTTGATCAAATCCACATCAACATACACATCTGGCACAATTAACTTTGCCATATTAAAATCCCAAGGGTTTGACATCGGGACACCCTTAACCCTATTATTCCATAAATAATTAAATAGAGCAGAACCAGTCATATTAGGTGTGGTGGGGTTTCTGCATTGGCTCCATAAATCTCTCCATGCCAAATGATTTGTATTCAAAGCAACAGAAATCCCTGGCATCATATCTACAAATTCTTCTTTGTATTTCTTAACCATCGTTTCCTTAGTGGCACTGGCCTTGGAACCTCTAGGTCCTCCTGCTCCACTTGTCGTGGCCTTGGGCTTGGGCTTGGAACCTCCAGTACCACTCGTCGCCTGGCTCATTTTAGCTGCAGGAGAAAAACTTAACCAATTTTCTAAAATTTTCTCACACCCAACACTCTGAATTCTCCAACATTGTTGCAAAGATCAATTCACTAGATTACCTTGAAGATAGAATGCATTAATACAATTATATAAAACTTCAGCTCGATCATGCAATTTATGGTATTTACTATTTGGGCACCGTCACTTCTAGTTCTCTCAAGTCTCAAGTCTCATTAATTGCCACACTTGCATGAACTAGCTACTGTGGCATTAATTCAAACTTCAAACTGAAGTACTCGAGTGAAATTTGAGTTCATGCCCTTCTATTTGATTAGCAATTGGCATTCAAAAATTTTACAGAACCCGACAAACAAGTCCACGTGTTAGCGAGATAGTAACAATGCTACCAAATCCTCTTAATCGTAAGCTCGCAACCCCTTTTACGAATCCTCAAAGAATCTCGCGAGTGAGCAACAACCGTTGATCTAACAAAACAATTTATTTCATCACAAGCTCACAACTAGAAAATTAACTTGACTTAAACCCTTGTGATCCCGCGAAAACAAGACACTTAACCACCATCGCATGCTCGCAAAACTTTTTGACTTAAGACTTACAAACCCGCGAGCATGCGATGACCACAAAATCAGACCAAAACTTACCTGTCACCAGATCGCAACTTAAAATGCTAAACAACTTCAAAACCTACGAGCAAGCAACTTGACCGCATTGCATGATCGCAAATTAAAATGACTTAACCGTGAACACCTCGCGACCTTGCGATAACATAACATCACACCAAGTCACAACCTCGCAACATAAAATGGTATTTGGGCGCCGTCACTTCTCTCGAGTCTCATTAACTGCCACACTTGCATGAACTAGCTAGTGTGGCATTAATTCAATTAAACTAATAGAATGCATTAATGCAATTGTACAAATGTCAAAATCTCGGCTAGATCATGCAATTTATGGTATTTTGGCACCGTCACTTCTCCAAGTCTCATTAATTGCCACACTTGCATGAACTAGCTACTGTGGCATTTGATTGGTGATTTCCATTCAAAACTTTTATAGAACCCGACAAACAAGTCCACATGTCAATCCCCATCTTTAATCGCACACTCTGAACCGGTTATAACAATTAGGAAAGAAATCGGCAAGTTAGCGACAATGCTACCAAATCCTCTTAATCGCAAGCTCGCAACCCCTTTTATGAATCCTCAAAGAATCTCGCGAGTGAGCGACAGCCGTTGATCTTCATCAAGCCCTTCAGTCACAACCTCACAACAAAATTTGTAATATTCTTTCTTTACCTGCGAGTTGGCGACCACTGCAAATCTAACAAAATAACTTATTTCATCGCAAGCTCTCAACTCAAAACTTAACTTGACTTAAACCCTTGCGATCTCGTGACAACAAGGCACTTAACCGCCATCGCATGCTCGCAACACTTTTTGACTTAAGACTTACAAACCCGTGAGCATGCCATGACCACAAAATTAGACCAAAACTTACCTGTCGCGAGATCGCAACTTAAAATGCTAAACAACTTCAAAACTTGCAAGCAAGCGATGAAACCAACTAAGCTGCGATACCAACTACATCGCATGATCGCAAATTAAAATGACTTAACCATGAACACCTCTCGACCATGCGACAACATAAAATCACACCCAGTCGTAACCTCACAACATAAAATGGTCAAGTGCAAAACATCTTGCGAGGTAGCGACAACTAAAATCTCCGAGTACTGGCAAGCTTGTGACTTAAACTGACTTGATGATAAAGGACTTGTGAGCTAGTGATAACCATAAAATCTTAAAATAGTTTATCGATGTCTTATGTTAATTACCATCATAAACAGGCGCGAGCAGTGGCACACAGACCATTAATGACTTAGTACTTACTCGCTAACTCTCGCGGCTAATGGCTGTAATGCATGGCATCAAACCAATTCGAGACCTCGCGACCAAAGAAATTTCATTAACAATCTCCACCTCACTAACATAAAATGCTAACACTCAAAAAACTAGAGACCTCGCGAATTAAACCCAAACTAATAGGTCCAACACTCGCTAACTCGCCACTTAAATTGTTAAACATGAAATGTATTTGCGAGTTAGAGATGAAACATGAAACATGTCTAATCAACCGTTTGACCACACTTGATGATGACATAGACAAATAAATAAAGGACACCTTATATTTTCAATGCACGACAACTTCGGTTTACTAGCCAACTAAGACAAAAAACAAACACAAAACCCTAATCGCCATGAACATCATTTTAAGCATTTAATGTAGAACAGTAGAAAGGTTCTAGCAGTAATAGTTATGCAATATGAATAATTTTATGAATCTTGTGACACAAATTGTTGCATTTCATGTTCAACATAATGTGGAACCAAATACCAATTTACTAATAATTCAATTGTTTAGTAATAATTCAAATTCACAATTAAAAATATGAAATAAGTATCCATTCTACTTCTAATTGACAAATTCAAGGAATACAATATCAAAAATCATCAATGACAACTATAGTATTGCAATTTTGCAAATTGAAATTGTAATATGACTCAAGAACTATAGTATAATTATAAATACCTATAAACTAACTGCTAATTCACTTCAGTGACTCAGTTCGACTGTTCGAGGCTTCTATATCCCAAATGGACTCAAGAAACTGACTAGTACTAATAGGTTCATCTTCATTCTGAGTCAGGTATTCACAAATGTCTTCATCTTCATGCTGACTCTGAGTCTGCGATCCATCATATTCATTTGTCTCAGCATTAGCACTAGTAGTAACACCACCAGCTTTTAAAGTGTTGCACACCCCTCATCTTTCATGCATGGAATTCCAGATTGCCAGTGCCCTATCATATGGAAAATCTCTAACATTATACTGGGTTACAAACAACCTCAAGCAAGTTTCCAAATTCTTGTCTAATTTGTTTCTGATCTTTGATTTCAAAAGCCCTAATGCACTGAAAACTCTCTCATCTTCCACCGACCCCAATATCATTGTTTGACATAAATCAACAAGTTTCAAATATTTTGGTATTGCATTACACAATGCTTCACTTTGATCTATCCTTTTCCAAAGCCTTGTGATTGATCCAGGTTCAAATGGATTCTCCAAGTTAACCAACTTCTGTTTCATAACCAATGCAAATTGTTTACATTGTTTTCTAAGATGATCTGAATTTAAAATTCCTTCTATTGGCTATCCATTGCAATATGCATCTTTTGAAAATGTTAATATCAATTCCTCTAGTTTTTTATGATACATCTTTGCGTCATTTGGATTATCTCCAATTGAATGCCAAAATTGAGGATACACACAACCCATGGCTTCAAGTATTTCTTCTTGAGGGAATCTTTCATGAATCTCAGTTGAAAGTTCATATGCAATAGACTTCAAATTATCACTAACGGATTTAACAATCCTGTCAAAATCTTCCTTTTTAACTGGTAGTGCTCTACCTCGCTTGCCCATCTTAGATTGATGCATTGGTATTTGAAATCCTTTTACAATGGCACATAGCTCATTTTTGGTATTGAAATTTAAAAAATTTTCAGCATGATTCAAATATGTAATTATCTGCCACCTAAAAAAATTTGGGCTTTGCCCTGTTAGATCTGAATATAGACCATCCAGGCTTAAGCATGTCATTTTACATAGAGTGCTATACTCATTGATATACATAGTTCTATCTTGGGCTTTCTTAACAAGTTTGTTTATTGAATCCAGCATGGGGAGAAGACTAGCTAAAGTTAACAGAGTCTCTATATCACTTAGCTTATGTAAGAGATCAGGAGCTTTGTCTACTGTGAGGTGTTGCTCATACATTAGACTGATCAAGGATTGATATTCTGTTAGAACTCGTTCCACTGGTCCATGCAAGGAGATCCATCTGGTCTCAACATCCCTGAGAAGTTTGTTTTCTCCTGTTACTCCCTCAGCAAAAATCTGAAATTCTACAAAACATTTAGGACTTCGACAGAAGTATGACTGGAGCTCATGGACCAGATCTTCAACTTTTGACACTGTAGGGAAGTTGCTTACAATTCTATATGCTAAATTCATTTGATGGGCCATGCAGTGAATGCCAACCATGTATGGTGCAATACTAGTTTGTAATCTTGCACAAAGACTGGTCCTTTGACCTTGCATTACTGTAGCTTCATCGACTCCAACACACACCAACTTCCTGGCAATTGTCAAGTCATCCATACCAGCAATTTCATTCAAAGCTTTCTTAACTTCCAAAGTATAAATTTTCTGATGTTGAATTGTCCCTCATTTTACAAACACAGAGTAGATGAGCTTGGCAAATGTGTTCTTTTACAGTATACACATGCATACGAACCCCATCAGTGTTATCTACCGCAGTAACTTCATCTATGGATAATGAAATGAAATTTGACTCTTTTACACTCTCTTGTAAATTTTACTTTTCCACCTCAGCAAGACAGTTTTCCATTTCCCATCCAGCATTTATTTACCAATGTGACATAGGATAGTGAGGAACATTCAAAAAAGATAATAAATTACTAAATTCTGGGAAATCTTTCATAGGACACCCTCTTGACATAATATGAAAAACAACACTCATCTGAATAGTCTTTGCCAGGTTTGCATCTTTCGCTGCATGTTCAAGCCCAGCCTTGATTGTATTTCCAAATCCACTATTACCAATCAATGTCATTTTGTGGTTATGCTCTTCATATTTCGCGACATACTTAACATGAAGACATTCTTCCTTTGATTTCCATCTTACTACTCGTGTTTCCTTTCCGTCTATGATCTGTTTTTCATAAACCTTACCAATATGCTTTTCTATGGTGTCAAGATTTAGCTGCATCTTCTTCTCTCTTTTAGTTTTCTAGCTACAAATCTTACACCTTCATTCTATTGGTTGTTCATCATTGTTTGGGACCAGTTCAATGAATGGGTACTTTTCTACCCAATCAATATTAAAACTCCTTGTCATCTCCCACTCTCGCCCCAGTTTTACTTTCCTTTTTCTTTTCTTCCTACCAACATCATCTTCAATACTAGCATTTGCATCTGAGTGAATTATCTCATTGTGTGTATCCCTTACAACATCTTCTGCCATGTTGGTATTGCCATCCTCATTTGATGCATTTAACTCAATGACAATCCCACCTTGTGGTGGTTGTGAGCTATTGTGAATGGATTTTGCAACTGCAGAAGTTGATGGACCAGAAACTTTGCCAATTATAAAGAAAGACTTTATGGTAGTATCTTTAAGTTTAGGTTTTGGACATTTCGATGGCCTCTCAATCCCTTCAGTTTCACCGCCCTGAGGAGTCTTACCCTTGTCTGACATCCCAATCCCTTCACCACCCTGAGGAGTCTCAGTCTCACCCTTGTGTGACATCTCAATCCCTTCACCACCCTGAGGAGTCTCACCCATGTCTGACTGTGACATCTTGAGTCTTGACCTCTCACTACGAATTAAAAGTTAAAACTAATACTATCAAGTATGAAGAAATGATTACTCACCTTTATGCGTTCTCAATTCTCTAAATCAAGAATTAGGAATGAATGCCTAGGCCTGTGTTGCAGGATTGTAACTCTGGCCCTTCGCCCTACAATGAAATTTGACTTTCCAACTCAATTTGTAGAATGCGAATCGAGACTCGAGACTCTGAGAGCTCCCAATTTACTAATCAGACACGAACAAATTGTAAGAAAGAGTGTAAGAAATAGTGTATTTATAGCAATCTATGATTGCATTTTTGTCAAATTGCATGGGGCCCGGGCGTCGCAATTGCCAATAAACATTTAATTTAATTGCATTTTTGGCGAATTGCGCGGGCATGCAATGAACATTTAATTTAAGTGGGGCGAAATGGGTCGTCGAATGCTTATAATGTTTTAATTGATATTGGCGAATTTGGCCGACGTGTGCAATGAACATTTAATTTACCATTGGCGAATTAGGTCCTGGGTATGTGGTCATTTTACTATTGCTAGCGAATAGCGGAGGTGATCTAATACCCACGTCTGAGTGATTCCAGGCATGCACGTCGATGGTGTGTGGTCAATGGCGAAACCAAATTATAAATATTTGCATTGTTCTTCAAAATTCTGGGCGATTTGACCACGATTGTGCCCCTCACTATTCGTGTGGAATTTGCCAATTGGTGAAGATTAGCCACTAAAAAACTCTCTGCATCTTAATAACATTTATTTACTTGATATACCATACCACCATTAATTATAATGGATAAAATGCTTCTTTCAATTCACACACACACACACACACAAAAAAAAAAAGAAGATATGTGTGTGTGTGTGTATTTATGTATGTATGTATGTACGTATATATGTATGTATGCATATGTATATGTGTGTGTGTGTGTGTATATATATACATATTGTATACAAGAATAGTGGTGTCAATTGATTAATCAAAAGGACAAGAGACTAACATACCAATGAAACTTTAGACATAAAGACTAACTTGGTAAACTAATTAAACAACTAAATCTTCCAAAAGGGGTCACATTGTTCTCTATCTCATAAGATTCCTTAAGTCAATAGTTTCTCTCAGATCATTGAGTAAGTGACCTTTGGAATGAAAACTCCAAGAACAAGTGATAATGGATAAAAATAATCTAATATGAAACATGTAGTTAAGATCTATATGAGTATGATTGAATTACTAGGATGAAGATTAGTTATGGTAATGAAACTAACAAGCTATGCTAACATGATATATGTTAAATAAGATAAAATGCTATACTAAAATGCTTCTAAATGATTAAGGTAATAATTTTGCAACAAATAGAGGCAATGCTTGATGAAATGGACTATAATCTGGATGCATGAAACTTGGATGATGATAATGAGAGAAATGAGGCCTATTTATAGAAAAAATGAGCAATTGGATGGTTAAGATTGAGTAATCTTAACAATGGTTAGGATTGAATGATCCTCAATCCACGTTTACAATTTTCACCAATGAAATGGTGACAATTATCAACATGAGATGGCTTGAGAGGAAAGAGAAGAGGCATTAAATGCCCAAGAAGACATGGTGGTTACCCTAGGGGGTAAGGTTAGGGTTGAGTTATTGGATAATCCTTTTGTCCAAAGGATAAACTCTTGTACAAGGGTTGATGGATAACCATGGTCAAAGAAATGAATGCTTGTTTAAAGAATGGTTATGTTAGAGAGAAAGTTTCTAACCAAGGGTTGAGTTTGACATGACCATTAATGATTATTGAAGACTTTTAGAGGTTAGCTTGTTGAAGACATAAAGCCTTTAATGGTTTATGAAGACTTTGAGGGTTTTTGAGAAGTGACCCTTTTCTTAAGGATTATGAAAATTTTTAAGAGGTAATTATGCTTAATTATAATGAATTATAATATTATAGAAGAGGTTTAGGCATGCAATTGGACTTTTAGGAGAATGCAAGTGGGAGGATTTTTTAATTTAACTTCTATAAATTGATTTATTTCAAAAAGATGGGTTACGAAATGCAATGGAAGGATATTAAAATAAATATTGGTTTATTTAAATGCAATTGGATTTTTAATTAAATGTAAATTTAATTAAATGAGAAAGGGGGATTTAATTAAATAAATAGGATTTATTTAATTAAAGGCTAGATAGTGGCCAAATGAATTATATATAATAAATTAGATAATTTATTTAATTAATAGAGAAAAGGGGGTGAAATTAATTAAATATGATTTAATTAGTAGAAGAATTGTTTTAGTGGATTAAATAAATATTGAATATTTATTTAATTAGGTGGTCAGATTTATACGTCTACATTTTGCCCCTCTATGAAGTGATGTGTGTGCAGATGTTGGTTCAAAGAAAAATCACATGATCATGTTGATAAAATTTTTAAGTTTTGTCCTAGATACTGATTTGATAGATGATGATGATAATGCCCCCTTCGGGAGATGAATCAGGGAATTTTTGAATTTTGAGAAATTTTTGATGATTTTCTGAAATTTTTTATTTTTCAAAATTTTTAAAAGATTTATGATGTTTAACCTTTTAAAAAACATTTAGATTGATTCATCCCCCCCCAAAAAATTATCTAGGTTGCTGATTAATTAGGTTAAATAAGTGGGAAAATTCACTTCCACTAAATAACCCTCTTTTTACGCCTATTAAAAGGTGAAAAGTGAAAAAGAAAGTTCATTTGAACATTTGTCCTCTTGTGATTGGAGAATAGAGCTCTAGAGAAAAATGTCGATTCCATACCACACCCACCAATTTGAGTGAGTTAGATGCTTCCAGAGACCTGCCACGCATGGACCATCGCTAAGTGCTCGAAAATCACCTGTTTATGAGATTTTTGATGATTTTCATACGTTTTTTTCATGATTGTGCATTGGATTTTATATTTTAGTGCATTTAATGTCTGGTTTAGTGCTTATGCAAGGTGTTTTAGTGCATAGGTCCTTTAGGGCATAGGTATAGCACATGCAATGAATAGGGATAACACATAATGATGAATTAAGTGCATACGCAAGGCAAATTAGCACATGTAGTCAAAGTGGCACATTGGATTATCAGTCTAGCACATTCGCTATGAAGTTTAGTGCATTATTGTGATTTAACACTATGGCAATAGATTTTAGTGCATTTTCATGTTAGAATAGTGCATGAGGGGCAACCTAGCACATATGAGGTTTATTTTAGCACTTGAGATTGAAAGATAGGAAAATGTGATTTGTTTCCTAGATTTGGTTATGGATTAACTTTTATATGGGTTGATTTGAGTGAGTATTGTCGATATGGGTCTTTCTAATTTTGATATGGTTTGCAATATGGGCCTTTTTTATCTTTATTGATTTGAATTTTAATTTTGGCCGTTGGATTTCGATATGGTGCTTTTTGATTTCGATATGGTTCTTGATTGGGTTTGATTGTTGGATTTTGATATGATTGATGTTTGATCTTGATATGGTTCTTAAATACAATACGACACGTTATAAGATTGATTTAATCTCCAACGAGTTGATTGATTTGATCGATCATTTTGATTTTGATATTGATATGGTTATTCGGATTCGATTATTTTTTATATGGTCTTGGATATGGTTTAATTGATTGATTGATTGATTGATTGATTTTGATAGAGTTGATAAAGGTGATAGATTGATTTGTGTTCATGATCTGATGTGTTTTGATTTTGATAGGCTTGATATGTTATTGATATGCAGGAGAGGTGAGGTGTCCTTTAGTCTCGAGAGTGATTCTCGAAGGCATGGAGACTGATTCCTCAGCTGTCACAGGCTAATATAGATATTATCGAGAGGTGTGGATTATCCACTCTTCTAGACATCTCTTGGTATACGATTAATTGAGGTCTATTGACAACATTGGTGGAGTGGTGGTATAGGGACACCAACACCTTCCACCTAGTGACTGGAGAGATGACGGTGACACCCGAGGATGTCTAGAGGATTCTTCAGATCTTTGTAGTGGGAGACCTTATGCCATACAAGCATACAGAAGAGGGTAGGACAGAGGCATTATGATGAGTTTTTTAGGATGAGAACATCAGTGGGTATGAGATCTCTTGGCAAGAGATAGCTGATAGTTATGTGCCACTACCATCTATTATTAAAGGATTCATTGGAGGTTTTTTATGTCTTGACCATAGGTCAAAGGGACTAGCAGTGGGTTGGGGATTGGTGATAGAGGCCATGGTGATCGAGGGCAAGAGATTTTCTTGGGGATCATGCATGTTGGCCCATCTATACAGGGAGCTACATCAGGTAGTGTATCAAGGATACATGATTTTATATGCAGGGGTGACACTACTACAAGTATGGGCTTGGAAGGACATAGCGGTTACTCGGCCACTGGCTAATAGAGAGAGACTAGTTGGCCAACTGTATGTATATGGATATATAGGTGTAGTTGTCCAATGCAAGATAGGTAAATTAGAGTACTAGCATCATATGTTAGATTATTTAGATAAGGTCATATGGAGGTCGTATCTTGATTGTGAGGCTTGGCGTGAGGACGTACGAGAGATGCCCTATGTTTTTGATTCATGATGCTTGATTGATCGAATGCCTTTTTTCATTGAGAGGTTTTTACACACCTGGGTCTATAGGCAGTATGGGAGATAGAAGGGGGTACCATTGGGATCTTTCCTATATGCTTGTCATCATATAGATGTGTCAGAATGGGGACCCACCATATCCACTGATGTAGACTATGTAGAGTATCTTAGTTTGGGTGTGCAGACATGGGATTATGGTGTGGGGGAAATTGATGTAGGTATGGTAGTTGAGTATTCATAGTTCTGGATAGCTCACGTAGTGCCATGGTTGTCAGATCTAGTTGAGTCCCTGGCTGAGCTAGTACCAACCTTTGACAATGAGGATGAGCATAGGCCACAGGCTAGAGGGGGTCGTAGGCAGAGAGATGATGATGATGAGGATCATGATGATGATGACGAGGGTGGAGATGATGGTGGATCAAGTGAACCAGGGGCTAATAGGGCTAGATAGGATACAGAAAAAAGGGTAGTATAGCGGAGGAGATCAAGGATGCCCCCTCCACAGGTCACAGGGTCAGAAGCGACATGCACTTCCTCCCAAGTGCAGATTTCATGGGTTATAGGAAAACCATTGAGACAGGTATAGATTTGTGTGCCACCTCACCAATAGGATACTTAGATTAGGACACTACAGGCCTCAATGCAACAACTACAGACATAAGTTACATAGTAACAAAGACAGATTGCCCAATAGTAGAGACAAATCATGTAGCTGCAGACTGAGAGAGATACTTCCATAGAGGGGTAGGGAAGAGTAGAGGTATTGGCTAACAGTTTAGATAGAGAAGCATTAGGAGTGCCACTCAGTGATACCTTGAGAGAAATTCAGTACTCGGCTAAAGAGACCAAGTATTATAAGTGGTTATATGAGAATCTGGTCCCTCGAGAGTAGAGAGCACCGAGATATGTAGCTGTGGCCACGACTAGATCTGGACAGAGTCACTCCTGAATTGAGAGTAGGGGTGTGATAGGACCATTACGATGGGATCCACCTAGTTGAGATCCTAGGGCAGGAGCATCTAGAGGTGGTATAGGTGCAACGATACCATTAGCATCTGGACTCAATAATGTGTTATCTTGTTTATCTTGATGTTTTGTATAGACACTAACATGTGTACCATTCTTTTTGATGTATCTCTCATATAGACTTGATATCATTTTTAGTCGTGAGATGATTTTGGAGATTTATATGAGATGCCGTAGTGATTTTTTTCTTGGACCCACATGTGGTTCTTCTATATGATTATGTGATTTTATATGATGATGCATATATATGGAGGTCATTATTTCTATCTTATATACTTATAGATGTTTATATGTCATAATTTATATTTATGAATGCATATGATGGCTGCTATTCATTTTTATGATGAGCTATATGATCTTCCTATGATATGCATGTATTATGATGGTGCTAATACATATGCTTATATGGAATGATGATAATTTTCATAAATGATTTGATGTATGATGATGTTGATGTTTATGTATGGATGAATGCATTTTACTTTATAATCTAAAGGCTTATATGCATGTCAATATGATTTGTTGTTTATGATGTCTACATAGTGTATCTATTCTATTGGATGATTGATTTTATAATGATATAATCTATATGTTTTGAAGGTGATATATGTTGAAGATCCCTATATAATGATTTGTTGATTCACGTTTATGCATCATGATGGATTATGCATATAATGGTGTTGTATATATGAGGTTAATGCATATGAATGTGTACAATGTTCTATGATACATGACATATTTATAAATGTATGCCTTTGCTTTATGATTTGATGTGATGCATGGATGTATGATGATGAAAAATGCAGTTAAATGCAATCTATATGATATGCAACTAAATGTACTAATATATAATTATTTAAAAAGATTATGCAACTAAAGGTAATGATTAAATGAAATGATATGTAATTATGGTAATCATGCAAATAGATTGATGCAATGTTGTCATTCCATTGGCCAAATGTGTGTTCTCTTTTTATCATCATTGAGTTTGTTAAAATGTTGGAAGTTAAGTACAAAAATCAATGGTATAATTTAACCATGATGACTTGAGTACAACTTACATGGATTTTCATATTGAAAAATGACACAAGCATCGAGGTATAATTAAACCAAGATGACCAGAGTGTTGTTTGCGTAAAACAGGCAAGTTTGAATCATCAATATATGCAAATCCAAAATATCTTCAATGATATGTTTCCAATCATCTCTTGAGACTAATTGGTATAGTACAAATGATCCACTCACAGATAGGAGACAAAGAAAATATAAGACCCCTTCCTTGCTTCGCTAGTTCAAGATATCCTTGAGTTTCTCTAAAGACCTGACAACCAAAAATCAAGATACAAATAGTCAAACCTCAAGAGAACGTAATCAAACCATAATTTAGAATACATCATCCATCATGTCTTTTTTTACTGATCCTAAAGTTGAGGATGATGATGTGTGTTCATTTGTTCAATGTTGAATTGCGTTTGAATTTGTATGGTGCATTGTTTCTTGTTGCTGACCTTGTCTATTTCGTGAAATTCTTAAAAATGGATTTCCCCTATTGAGTGTAGGATTGTGCCTCCCATTCTTAGACATAAATTAGATATGGATATATATAATTGATTACCAAGCCATGGTGAGTCATTATGCAGATGAATGTTTTGACAATTATGGATAGTGACTACACTAAGTGTATCCAAAATTGTACTCTATTGTAAGTTGCGAATACTAGATGATGGCTTAGATGAAATGGATGAAAAAAGTATGAAATATGTATCAATATATAGGAGAGATGATCTATAAAAAATATATCCTATTGCCAGGTTTTCACTACTTTCTTTTATTGTGCTTTTTGATTTTGATGATTTTTTTTGTATTTTTCTTAATTTTTCACTTTATTTTATTTTATTTTTTCTTTTTCGTGCATTGGATGATTCATGTTTAGAACCTTTTGAGATGGATTATATTGATAGGTTCATCAAACAAGTCCCCTTCTGATGTAGATAGATGATATGCCCTCGATCCATAGGCTGATATGATGACAAAAGGACCTAGCTAGTTTGGTTCAAACTTGCCTTTCTTTTCTCAATCCCACTGATTGTGGGGATTTTCCTTTAGTACTAAGTCACTGATTTGAAATGCCCTTAGTTTTACTATGTGGTTTTAGCTCTTGCACATGTGTTATTGTTATGTTTTGAGGTGATCAAAAGCATGTTGATGATGTTCATCTAGAAACTCTAATTCTTGGAGTCAGATTACCCTGTACTCCTCATCTGGAATGAGTCCTTTGAACAATTATACTCTGAGTGAAGGTATTTTGACCTCAATGGATAAGATAGATTTTGAGCCATATACAAGTGCATATGGTGTGGCTCCTGTAGGTGTGGGGATGCTACTGCAGTATGCCTAAATAAGGTAGGATTCAACTGAATATGCGAATCATGACCAACCTGATTCACTATTTTCTTTAGGATTTTTCAAATGGTTTTGTTTGAAGCCTCCACTTGGCCATTCCCCTAAGGATAATAAAGTGTGGAGAAGCGATGCTAGATATGGAATCTTTCACAAAGTTCTTGCACATCTTGATTTTTAAAGGGTCTACCATTATCAGTGATAACAGAGTTGTGGATGCCATACCGACAAATGAGATAGTTCAGGATGAAGGAAGATATTTGCTTGCTAGTAACAATAGTCAATGGAACAACTTCAATCCATTTTTAAAAATACTCAGTTGCCGTGATTATGAACTTGTGTCCACTGGATGAGGAGGGATGAATCTTACCCACGAGGTCAAGTACCCACTGACATAATGGCCATGATGTAGTGAATGGTTGCAGGTTCTATGTCGGTGCATGGATAAGATTTCCATGGATTTGGCATTTTGGGCATTTTATTGCAACTTGGTAGGATTCCTTTTCCATGGTTGGCCAATAATATCCCATCCTTAGAAGTTTCTTAGCTATAGTAGGACCACTTTAATGTGTGCCACAAATACCCTCTTGAAGTTCTTGCAAGGTAGTTTCAAAGTCATTACAATCAAGGCACCAAAGGAGAGTACCATCAAGCCCTTGTCTATAAAGTATATCATCGGTTAGGGTATAACAGGTTGCCTAATGTATAAAGTTGTGTTTCTGGTTTCTAAATAGATCTTGTGGAAGAGTATTATCCTTTAGGTAGGCATAGATATTTCCATAGAGTGTTGAGTCTGAATCAACTAGGTGGCATATGACCCGGGATTCGAGATTCTTATAGAAAAGGGAAAAACAATTGCTCCACTAGGAACTCATAATGATTCTATTTTTCTGGTATTTGCAAGAGTGATGCGATGGTCGCCATGGCATCTACAACTTTGTTATCCATCCTTGGGATTCATGTGAATTTGATATCCACAAAGTATTTCTTTAAGTTGTCCACCATTCTTTTGTATGACATTATCTTGTCATCCTCCTTTTGATAGTCATCATTAACCTGATTGATGACCAATTGGGAGTCTCCAATGACCTATAACTCTAGGATCTTCCATTGTACTGGTACTTTGATTTATGTGACTAGGGCTTCATACTCAACTATGGTGTTCATGCAAGGGAACATTGATTTGTAAGATCTTGGGATTGTGTGTCCTTGTAGAGTGACAAATAGGATGCCGACACCTAATCCATCATGTGTGTATGATCCATGAAAGTACAACACCCATGATTGTGTTGTGACTGTGAGAGCATCTATGTTGAGAAATTCAACGTGTAGCGGATGATTGTCTTGTAATGCTGCTTCTGCCAACTAATCTGCTATAGCTTGGTGTTTGATTTCCCTTCTGTCTATGTATTGAATTAATAACTCAATCAAAATCATCACCCATTTAATGATTTTTCTAGTTAAAGCATCTTTGCTGAGTAGATACTTTAATGGGTCTATTTTTTCTATTATCTTGATTGTGTGAGCTAGCATATAGTGTTGAAAATTTTGGGAAGTGAACACCACAACTAAACAAGATTTTTCAATGAAGGTATAGTTGAGCCCATATCCATTTAACATTTTTCTGATGTAGTAGATCACTCTTTCTTTTCCTGTTGAATCTTCTTAAGCTAATAAAGATCCTAAAGATACCTCCATGGCTAATATGTAGAGAAGCAGAGGTTTGCCTACTATTGGTGGCACCAATATGAGTGGATTCATTAGATACTGCTTTAATTGGTGGAATGATTGTGCACATCCATCTCCCCATCTAAAAGCAACATTCTTATGGAGTAGGTGAGTGAAAGGGAGGCAATTGTTGGCTAGTTGAGCGATGAATCTTTTGATGGATTGTAGTCATCCTTGTAGAGATCTTAACTAGCTTCTATTTCAAGGAGGTGGCATCTCCATGATTTCTTGTACTTTTTCAAGATCCACCTCGATGCCCTTTTCTAATACTATGTATCCCAAGAGTTTTCCTTATGTTACTCTAAACACACACTTTTTAAGGTTTAGTCACACATTGAATTGCTCTAGCCTCTGAAATATTTTGTCAAAAATATCTAGATGTCCTTCTCTTATAAATGATTTGGCTTATAGGTCATCTACATAGTCTTTGATGAATGTGTGTATCATATCATTAAAGATTGTCATCATTGCTCATTGATAGGTCACTCATGCATTATTTAAGCCAAAAGGCATGACATTCCTGCAGTAGGTACCCCATGGACATGTAAATGCTATTTTATCTTTGTCTTCTAGTGCTATTTTGATTTGATTATAGCCCAATAATCTTTCCATAAGTGATAACATGGCATGTTCTGTTGTTAAATTTACAATTGTGTTGATGTTGGGTAAAGGAAAATCATCCTTAGGGCAAGCCTTGTTCAGATCTTTGAAGTTGGTGCATATCCTGATACTTTTGTCCAGTTTTAAAATAGGTACTATGTTGGAGATCCACTCTACCTAGTCGATTGGCCAGATGAAATTGACATCCAGTAGCTTTTTTAATTCTGCTTTGACTAGCAATGCCACGTGGATTCATTTTCCTCAACTTCTGTTTGACAAGATTAGCTCCTGGAGCTATGGATAAAAGGTGCATGATCAAATTTGGATCTACTCCTAGCATATCTTTATATGACCAAGCAAGTTGATTTTCTTTTCTTTTAAAAACCTTGTGAAACTTGGTTTGTCTTGATTTTTTAAGGATGCAGTCAGATGTAAAGTCTTTGCTATCTCTGTTGTGCTGATATTTATTGATTATTTTGGCTCAATCAATATTGGTGATCTCTCCTGATATTGCTCAAGAAGAGTGTCAAGTCGTTCATTTTTCAATACCTCAAAGAGGTTTTCACCATTGGATACGTCTTTCATCATTGGATACATCCTTTCTTTTTACTTTTTTGTGATCTAATACTTCAATTAGATAGTTTCCACCATTAGATCTATTTTGTGGTTTTTTTTTTTGGGACTGAAAGAGTTGGCACTCCTCTGGTTGAAGATATCATAATGAGATTTGTTGGTGGAGCATGTTTTAGGGTGTACTGAATAGAGTTAATGTATAATAGTGTCATCATCTGGGAAGATAGGTATATTGAGTTGTTTAGGTTTCTCCTAGTCTATGAGTTCAGGATGCATGAGGGGTAAGGAATCATTAGGTGGATTAATGTCTAACACTATAAGGGTCATGATAGAGACATTATCAAAGTTGTCAATGGTAATATTGAGGTATATGATAATACTCTCCTCGGGATTTCCCATCTCATATCGAATCTTCTCATTCTTGCTAGCCTCATAGATATCTAGTGGTTCAAATTCAAATGCTCTAGACCTTGAGCTTTGTCATTCTTTAGGTGTGGGTGTATATGTGTGTATTACATCAACCTTAACATCCTCCTAGTCCCAATCATAAGGTGTAGGTGAATCCCACTCCCATTCATTTGAGTTTGCGTATAAACTAGCCTGTAATCTGAGGATCTATTCATAGAGGTTGTGAGTAGCTTCCTCCCTTTTGATGGCAAGTTCTTCTTGTTTTTATTCATCCTACTTTTCTTGCTATGTTCAGACTATTTCTTCCACTTCTTCTTGTTGAGTTACTTACTATTATTGTCGTTGTCACCTTCCAGATTCTTTTTGTTGTTGTGGCTACCCTGCTAATTCTTGTTGTTGATGTTGTTGTTGTCTGCAATCTAGAATATCCTAATCAAAGCCTAGTCCTAATTTGTCTTTAGCACTTTGAGTAGGAAGGTGTATGGGTTCTAGAATACCTTGTTTTCTTTTACCAAAATTTCACATCCTTTGTAGGATCCTAAACCTATTGCCATATTGTTCTATTGGGATTGTGACACTTAACGGTGCTACTCTTGTGTCCTCTTCATCCTTGTATAACCAATTCAAGACATCCTTGTCATCTATTTCATCTGCTAATGTTCCTTCTTGGATAAATGCGCCATCAAAGAGTTTGATGGGTTGTGAAGATTTTTGCTTGGATGTTGATGGTTGTCCATGAGACCTTGGTGAAATTGGCAACTTTGATAGGCATAAGGACGATTCAAAAGAAAATTCCCCCATGCTTTTATCCATTAATTGCATATTTTTCTCAAAATATGTGGTTAGAGATTTGAGTTGGTTTTCACTACTTGATGATGTGGAAGTGATAGCCTAGTTGTGTGGTACTAGGATATTTTGAACCATTTTCAGGTTGTTACATTACTAAAAGGGATTAGATTCTATTGATACTTATATTTCCTATCAATTCTAGGGAAATTTTAGGCACTAGTGGTATGTAGATGGTACCACTTGCATCTTATATATCCAAGGATGACCCAAGAGTATGTTGTAAGACAAGTCTATATCCAACACTTGACAGATGGTGTCTTTTTGAACTGGTCTCACTTTGATGGGTAGTACCACTAATCCTTCTATTGATCTTTCTTTGTCATCATATTCTTTTATGGTTATCTTTTTCTTTGGATCAATATCTTTTTCTAGGAAGCCCAATGTATGGACAAGTTTTAAAGTACAGATATTTAGGTTAGCTCCTCCATTTATTAGTACACATTTTACCCTAAGTTCATAGACCAAAACTTCAATATGGAGTGGAGTATTATGTGGATGACTCAAAGAGACATCATCAAGTTCAAAAAATGATAGATTATGAGGCATGGTTAAATTTCCCACCATTGCTTGGAATCAATCAATATCCAAGTTGTTTGGAATTGTAGTGTCTACAAGATCTCTCTCTAGAATATCTTTGTGCACTAGTGAGATTTTGAGAAGCCCTAGTATTGATATTTGGGCTGGTGTTTTCTGTAGTTGATCTACTAAGTTGTATTGATTTTTTGGAGTGGACACTTTGGAAGTGTTTCCTTTCAATACATACTTGGATTGGGCACGTGCAGTCATATTTATCAGGGCTTGTTATTGCTTGTCCTTGATCTTAATGACTTTGACTTGATTGTCACATACCGATATGTGATTGATGACATTGTTGTACACTTGATTGATATGGGCCCCCTTGTTGTTTGAGGATGATGTTGTCCCTTTTTCATAATTGGGGAGGGGATTTTTAAATACTTCATGTTCATCATTGGTTTTAAGTCCATCTACTATGATGTCACCTTTGGCTAGTAGGTCTTGAACCAAGTTCTCCAATCTTAGGAAATCATTGGTCCGATGACCTTTACTTCTATGATACTCACAATGATGTATGTCATTCCACCATGATGGTTTGACTTGTGGTTCAAAATCTCTTGTGTTTGGCAATGTGATGAGTTTGTTTGCTAAAAGTTCTATGAATGCTGATTCAAGTGATTGCCTCAATGGTGTGAATTTCCTTTGATATGTTGTAAGAGCTGGTTTTGTGTTATTGTTTCCTTGATTGTTGGTTGGTGTAGTACGTGAGAAGTTTAATATTGGTTGTTTTTCTTTTTCATTATGGGTGTCGACCACATGTACATTAATGATATTTTTGTTTCTTGCCTAGAATTTGGATTTGTTTGCATTATTGTTGGTGTTATTGTTATTGTTGTAGTAGTTGTTTTAAAAATTGGTACCTTAGAGAATTTTAAGATTCCCCTTTTAATCAATGTTTCTTATATTTTTATACCATTATGGATCAATTTCTAGAAGCTAGGTGGACATTGCAATTGGAGTCGATAACTCATTTCACTACTAAGATTGTCCATAAAGATATCCATCTTTTCCTTTTTAGGTACTAGATGGGGGTATCTTGAAATCAGTCATCTCCATCTTTGTAGGAATGTCATGAATGGCTCATTGTTTTTTTGTTATCTTATGTTGGATATCTCATGTTGGATATTGTAAGAGTATTGTGACACAAATTTGTTCACTAACTCTTCAAATGATCTTAGGGCCGGTGTGATTTTTGAGAGCCATTCCATAGTTTTTCCACCTAGACTTCTTGGAAACAATCTCATCAAGTAGGTGTCATTATGTGTGAATTCCAAACTCATGGTGCAAAAATATCTTACATGATTTTGCAGGTCAGTTTTTCCATTATACTTGTCATATTTGGGAATTTTGCAATTGGGTGGAAATGGTATCATGTTCAAGCTTCTATCGAATGGGTAGGGCAAATATCCTCTATGTAATATCTTCTTGTTGTCCCTTGTTTCATGTCTTGCATATGTTGCTGAAGAGCTTGGATTTGTTTTGTTAATGCATCCAAGGGATCATTATCATTGTTCCATGGTTCATCATTATTATCATGGTCATTGGTATTATAGTTGTGTGTTCTTGGCTCTTCTCTTGTTTCATGATTTTGTTGTGTCATCTGGTCCAATCAAAACCTACACGAATCTTAACACCTTTTCTTGCTAGCATGAGAAAGTATTTTTCCTTGTTGGATTCTATGATTTTCTGCACGAGTTTTTGGAAACCAAGGTTTTGTTGGGCCTCTTGAATTAGCTCCTCAGTTATTTCATCTTCACTAGCATCAAAATATGTGTAGAAGTGGTTTGTTCTATGTCTCATGATTAGTTGTGATTGTCTTTCTTGTTCTCTACACTTTTGAGCTCAAGTTACAACTGGCATGTGAGTTATCTATGTGAAATGTGTTTCAATAAGGGATTGGATCTTTAGGTAGATAAGTTAAATTTATCTTTCCTCCTTTGTTGAGATATTGTGATAGTGTTGAATTTTGTGTGAAGGCACATGTTTTCAAGGATTCCTCATCAAACTCAGTTCCTTGACCATGTAGATAGTTATGGAAATGGTGAGAGAAAGTGCGATGCTTCAGAAGGAGTTTGCGATTTATGTAGAGAAATTTCCTTTTCTTCAAGATATTCTTTTGACTAGGACCTTTCCTCTTTAAATTAGTCTTTTGACCAAGATTATTCTTCTTTAAGTGTCAAGGGGTGGTCATACGAGTGATAAAAGTTTCAGTTTTGAATAGGTTGATTTGAGAAAAATATACCTTGTTTTGACACCCAAGCTTACTAAGTCGAATAGAGTGTTCAATATTCCCCTAATAATATGACTAAGTACATCAAATGATGTAATGAAGCTCCCTGATGAAGGATGATTTATCTTGATATTGGAAACTAGATTGATTTGACTTAAATTAGATAACTAGCTAAGTATTTGGTGTTGATATTGGTTGAAATTGTGAAACTTAGATCACTAATTTGTATCCTCTGATTTTGTTTTATTAAAACTTGTTTGTTACAATTGAATATGAGAGAATACCTAAAAGGGTATTTGAAGATGATTTTAATTTTCGGAAAAAGTTGATAACCTACTCTCTATCTGGGGTAGTTTTCTAAGAATGTGCTAAAATAGGCAGATTATACATTAAAGTATATGTCAAATGCGCTACTCTGATCTTTCTATGCACTAAGATGTCCTGTCAAAGCACTAAAGTTTTCTGACAATGTGTTATTTGACCCTTTTTTGATTTTTGATATTTTGAAAATTGGACTATGGACCAATGTGAGCTATTATGTGCCCTTGATGTGCTAAAGTTTTCTTTCAAAGCATTATTAAATGAGTAATATGCGCTACACTAATGATTCAAAGTGCTAATTTAAACTGATTATGCGCTAAGCTACCTTGAGATGGAAAATTTTGACAAACTTGACTCATCTTTTTGTGAGAATTTTGTTTGTTTGGTGGATGATCTTTTGAAAACTGATTTGAAAACACAACAAATAATAAGACATTTTTTATTTGTCTATAGTCTAAACAATGAGTATATTTTCAATAGGATCTTTTCAAATCCCTATTTGTTTTCACTAGTTTGAACAAGAAAGACACATCACGCAGACTCTCTAATCTCAAGGGTCATCAATAATACCATATCTCACACTGGATATTGCTTCAGCTTAAACAACCCTATCACACCCTAACATGTGCCCATTGTTTTGTCTTTCTTCCAGAAGTTGAACCAAAGAGAATTGCTTCTCAATTGGGTCATTTTCTTAGGAGATGTATGGTGAGTATCTTGGGGGTGGATTCTTCCCCACCCTTGTACTATGATATTAGAAATGTTTGGATAACTGACTCAGTGAGGCTTGTACTCTTAAAGCTCTTAATAAGGCTTCCATTCAGTCTTCAGTGATAAACTCCTTTAGGAGGCTTCTCAACCTTTAGAACAAAGGCTTTATGTATCTCAAGGATACTGTGGGAAGGCTAATCATTGAGGAAAATTGTTGAACATGATTTTCATCACTTCCACATTTGATTATAGTGGGTTGGGGTACTTAGCATTAGTCATTCCCCACTTAGGTCATTCCCCTCTCACTGACCTTATGGGCTTCTCAAGAGGGTATGCCTGCTAAAAGGTTGTATCCTATAAAATGCAAGAAATGAAAGAAAGTAAAAAGAGTGAGTTTGGATTTTTGATCAACCAATTAAGGGGAGAGAATATACCTATCACTTTTGAGTCACAATCAACACTTGTTATTTTTATCCCAATATTGAAAAATGACCTAATTTCTACTTAGAAATTTTGTTCCAACAAAAATGGTATTCATTTTACCCAAGATAACAATGCTAAGAAGATTACAATTTTTGAACTTTTGTGAAAAGAAACCTGGTCAACAAAAGGCAAATCGCAAATGATAAAAATGCAATGATGCGTGTTTGAGACAATTTTAAAAGATTTTCAAGAAAATGAAATTCACAACTTGATGTGGATTGTTCTTTGTTCCTTTGTAAAAATAGAAAGATGGCTTGTTATTTTTATCCCTTTGCAAAAATAAATTGTCTTGTTCTTTTTAGGATACACCAAAGTAAATGTGAACTAATCTTGCTAAAAAATAAATGTTTGATTTGTTGTTCTTTTTTTTTATTTGCAAGAAAGTAAAGTGAGGTCCTTTTTTAAAGCCCCAAAAAAGAGAATGTGATTCTATTCACTTGCACCAAAACTAAATATGGAGTTCTTTTTAGCTTTGCGAGAAAGGAAATATTAATTTTTTTACCAAGTGTAATATGGTGAAAGTGATGAGAGGAGATCAAGTGGAAAGCTTTACTCCCCTCAAAAGAGGGATGAAAGTTTCACAAAGGATTCCCTTCAAATTTTCACACATATTACACTTAAAAGAGGGGTTGATTTAACTAGATACAAGATCCCAATGGAGAGAGATTGAATACTAAGTGAATTGTAGGAAATTTGGAATGTATTAGGAAAGTAAATTAACCGTCTTCTATAATAGACTAGTTGAATTAAGAAAATTCAGACTAATTGTAGAAATGACAAACAAGCAATTATATCTTGAAATAGAGATGCAGGATGAAGCTGTGCACCTCAAATTAGCAGTAGAATGTAGAGACAAAGATTCCCTACAAATCCGAGGAAAAATTGCAGGGATTGGGTTGAAGTTGCACACAGACCTCCAAAAAATCTGCAAGTTGAAAAGGGTTTTTCCGTCTCTAGAAATGAATCCTAAACCTGCAATTACAGTTGTGCACCTGCAACCTACACACAGAAAAAAGGAATTTTTTGTTGGGATTAGGGGTTTTCCTTCAGGTCAAATCCCATTTTGGAATTAACCAAGTGGTTGAAAAACGATGCAAGTAAATGGAAGGAAATGTCTGAAGTAAATCCACCTCAAGGAGGGGATGTAATTGGAAGGTTGATACCTTTGTAGATGAATTTTCTTGAATGGATATGTAAAATATGATGTCTTGAATGTTGGTAGAAATCTCCTCTTCAATGGTTGAATCCTTGTCTTCAATGCAACACCTAGCCTTGAATGGAGACTTGAAATGCTCAATGCTTGAATGCTTGAATGCTTATGATCAAATTTGCTTATCAACTTATGATCCACCTATTGAACCTATGCAAATAGGATAGGAAGTTATCCTTATATACTTGCCAAATAGGGGTGTTTTGATAATTTCCCACCTTAGGTGGACATAGGCAAAATTTTCGCACTTAATAATTGACAAGCCTGGTACAAGATAGGACCAAAGGGGGCCCAAAATAAGGCTAGGAAAAGGGTGCCACATCCCTGTCCTTGTCCTAGGAGGACAGGGGTGCCACTCCCCTATCCTAAGGGGGACAGGGGTGCCACAACCCTATCCTACCCTAATTTAGGACATGAAGCAACTAGTAGACAATGAAGAGTGATATAAAATGCAAGTTGATGGAATGAGCATGTTTCAGGTCTCCAGTCAGTCTTAGGGATTCATTCACCAATGAAAAGACCCAAATGAGGTCAAAAATTGCAAGGGTCATAATTTTTTGATGCTACATTTAGCCCACACTTTAGAGAGAGTATAAACATATGCCAATACTACCAATAAAGTACAAGGGAACAAGATTGAAATACTTTCACCATGTTAAGGAGGAAAGATGCACCAAGCCCCCCAGTGGACTAAGGACCTTAGAACTTGGATTAATAAAGTAAAAGGGAAGATCAAGAGGGAGAACCATGAATGCAAGTAGTAAAGTTTCCCTCACTATGAGTCATGACAAGAAAGGATACGAAAAATTACAAAGCAAAGCCAAGTTCACTAAGTAACTCCAATTATCAAGAAGGAAAATATGAGAGGAGTGTATGCCCCCGACATTAAAGTGATCGTGCATGCCTTATCAGGAGTGATTTATTTAAGGGAGAATACACCAAAGAGAGAGAAAGAGAGGGAGCACGTTATCACAAGGATTTAGCTCCCAATCGAGCAATAAAACCAATGATAATGAACACAAAACACAAAGCACAAGGTGGCTTCACTTTCATCAGGGTCAATATACTATATGATAACTCATGTATATCATGTATATATATGCATATAATAGTCCTCATTCCCCAAAGAAAGGAAATCACCTTGGAAGAAAGGGAACACATGTGTCTTTTGAGTCAACATGAAAGAGACCAAAAGAGATCTCAATGGTTTGCATCATCCTCAAGTAACATCATTAGGGACAAGTGTAGCGTCCTAAAATTGTGACACTTACAATTTTGACCACATTTAGGTCTTCACGATGGCGATGCAACACGGAACCTGAATGGAGACTCCGAAACTTGTCCATGACACCAAAAACTGCATTTTTCTAGCACACTGCCTGATCCCTCCTTGCACCCTGCTATCCCGAGAGGTGGGACCAGAGCACCCAGTGCCCTGGTCCCCTAGGACCATGGTGCCTAGCGCCCTGGTCCCTGGCCCTATTTTGGGCCTAGTCTCTTTTGGGGCTTCGGGTCCTTTTGTTTGCAAATTGGAAAATTATCTTTCCTTGTCGGCCCAAGGTCGGAAAAATCAGTCTATCAACCCTAATTGACAAGTATATAAATGACATTTCCTCTCCCATTTTGGTAAGTAAGATGGTAAGATGGAAAAACCATGGAAACGATACTCAAACATTCAAGCATTCAAGCATTCAAGCATTCCTTCAAGCAATTGATCATTCTAAGTCTCCATTCAAGGCTAAGTGTTGCATTCAAGACAAGGATTCAACCATTGAAGAGGAGATCACTTACTACATACTACTCACAACATACAACATACAACAACATCTATACCTTCGCATATAAGGATACAAACATCCTTACAACAAGGTACTAGTACTTGTTTTACATTACAAACATTTACATTTACAACATTTCTCATTTCTTGGTTAATTCCAAAACCGGGGTTTGACCTAAGGGAAAACCCCTAATCCCTAAGCCCCCAATCGTCTTTGCTTTTCTGTGTGTAGGTTGCAGGTACGCGACTGAAATTGAAGATCTGGAATCCTTGTGCAGAGACGAATAGATCCCCCTTCGTTTCGCGGATTTTTCGGAGGACCGTGTGAACTCCGGGCGCCATCATCCCATCAACTTTCACTTGAATTTGTAGGACAACACCGTCTTGACATTTTACTGCTAATTCCAGGTCCGCAGCTTCATCCTATATCCCTATCTCAGTTTATAAGTGAATCTTTCTCACTTTTCATGCATTCCTAGCTTAATCTTTCTATCTACATTCTTTACAAAAGAGGGTAGCCTTGCTGTCTTAACCCTTGAAACTCATTTAGAATCCAATCTTGCATTGTGTGGGATTGGATCTTGTGGCTTTCAACCCCTCTTTTGAATGTAAAGTCTCCCCCAAGTGAAAACCGTCAATCCTAGTAACCTCCCTTCTCTCTCCTTGGAGTTGGAAGAGGGGAGAGCAACTAGGGTTCGATTTTCCGCTTTACATTTTGGTGAACCCAACGTGAACATCCTTTCTAATTATTCATGGTTAGATCTGAAAATTGGATTCCTTAATTACATTTTCATGTTTGATCTTTTGCAAAATTTTAGGGGTGAATTGCATAAAAACCCTAAAATTTTCTTTTTAGTAATTAAGCTTGCGAAATGTTTAATTGTTAATGCTTGTTTCAGATCGTCCCTTCTATTGCAAATTATCAATTCATATTTATGCTTTAATTCTAAAAATTATGTGGTTAAGTGTCAAAACCCTAATTTTTGAAACCCTCTTGATTCAACCTTTGACTGACAATTTCACTAATCAAAACATCTCCAAATCGGCTGTAAGTTTGGATTCCGCAACAAAATCATAATATCTTTCATCCTTGAAAATTTGGAAAAAAGTTGCGAGGACCGTGTGCACCCCGAGCGCCATCGTCCCCGACATTTTTTTTTAAATTTCGGGAGCTAGATCTTACTGTATTTTTCTGCTAAAATCCAGAATTTTGGCTGATTTTATCAATTATAACACTTTCAAAATTAAAGTCAAAGTTGGTCTTGTGATTGCTTGGATTAAGGCTCCTAATCAATCAAAAATTGTTGAAATTGAAATTTTGTGTCAAAATTGTGTTCTTACTGTACTAAATCTGAAAAGTGTGTTTGCATTCATTCAAAATTTCAGTGCTTTATTCAAATTCTTGCAATTTGTGACTTTTGAAATTAAGTGTTTAAATGTAACAACTTTGATTTCCGCTTTCAAAATTGAATTTTGCGTGAAATTGAGTCAACTTTTAAATTTCAAAACTTGCATTGCTTTTGGTATTCCCTCTAAAATCATAAAATTCAAAATTTCAGTTTCCCTCTCTTTTTCAAAATTCAAATTTTGCATTTTTCAACAATTTTGGTAGGGTTCAATTTTGAGATTGCAACTTTAATTTGGCCTATCTACAGATTGTAAAATCACTCAATTTTTTCAGGTTAGCTTTAAAATCATCATAACTTTCATCCCTGAAAATTTTGAAAAAAGTTGCGAGGACCGTGTGGACCCCGAGCGCCACGGTCCCTGACATTTTTTCTAAAATTTCGGGAGATTGTCGTGATTGCATTTAATAGCTTAAATCTAGGAGATTGGCTGATTTTACTGAAATTTGCTACCTCTAAAATTCAAAATTTTCTCTCTCTCTCTAGTGCATGAGTTTTACAACAATAAGCCCTACTTACACTATTCCTGTTAGACTAAGCCTTAGAATTAAGTCTTTCTGAGGTTTAATTACCGAGGAGATGGAACCTAATTTGAATAGCCTTTTTAATGAGGACATGGGTAATTCCTCTATTCCTCCTAATGATGAAGAAGCTCTCCATGAGGTTTCTATAGAACAACTTTCAAAATTGGATAACCAATTTGGTGATTTTCAGCAATGGATGTCTCATGAATACCCCGATAGTCAAGCTCTTCCTTTAATTGAGGGTCTAAAACATATGCTTCCAAGTGATAAGAATGGAATTGATATTTTGCGTGGTATTGCACACATTGTGGATTTGAATGTGATTCCTATGAAGAGTTGTGCCGAAACTTTAGGTTATACACAACCTCCCACTCAAGTCAATCATTCTGTTCCGTTGACAACTCCTATTGCTAGCATAACTACCTTTACATCAAATATAATGACAACTCCTATTGCTAGCATACCTACCTTTACATCAAATATAATGACTACTTCTATACAAGACATTCCCCCTATGATCACCAGTCATGGGGGCAATCCTTCCTCTTCAATTAACCCTCTTCCTTCATTCAATCCTTCAATGAGTGTCCCTATTACATCTCCACAAATGAACATGACACAAGGGGGCAATTCATTTAACCATTCCATTCCTCCTTGTAGTGTTCCTCCTTTCCAATCATCTCCTATGACTAACTATCATAGTGTCCTGCCACCTTACTCTCAATCAATACCCTCTTTCAATAACATAATACCTCCATCACAATCCAACATGTCTAATATGAATTCTTCGACTGAAGCGACCATTAACAATCTTGCACAAACTGTCTCTTCTTTACAGCAACAAATTGCTTCTACGAATCAATCTAAGTTTAGTGTGCCCACTTTCTCTTGACATTGTTCGAGCTATCCCTCCTAAACATGTTGAAATCCCACATTTGGAGCTTTATAATGGTAAAGGTGATCCTCTAACACATGTTAAGACTTTTCAAACAATATGTACCGATTTTGCTTATGACCAAAGATTGCTTGCAAAACTGTTTACTAGAACATTAAGAGACAAAGCCCTACAATGGTATTGCTCGTTGCCTTCTTATTCTATTACTTCTTTCGAACAACTTGCAAATGCTTTTATTCAACAATTTCAAAACAATATAAGTCCTAAAGTTACCTTGATTGATTTAATGCATTGTAAACAAGGTGTTAAAGAAAAAGTGACTGATTTCATTGGTAGATATAAGCATTTGTATGCTCAAATTTCTTTTCCAGTGCCTGACAATGATATTCAAAGAATATTTATTTCTAATTTACAAAAAGATATTCGAGACAAACTTCTATTTTCTAAGTTTACTTCTTTCCAACAGTTGTGTGCAACTCTTCACAATTATCAATTGACTGTGAGTCAAATGGAACAAGCAAATCCAATGGCTCCGAGTGATAAGGGTGATAGTAGTCAACAACCATTTGGGAAGTTTAAACTAAACAGAGATTCCATCAAATTCAATGAAAACATCATCAACAACAATGTGAATGCAGCATTAGGTGTGCCTCCTATTTCTAAGTTTTTCAAGAAAGAAAGAAAGTTTACTCCTTTGAATGAATCATTGCATAGTATTATGAATAAGTTATTGGAACAAAATGTGCTTACTCTCCCTCCTATAAAGCAAATCGATCCTACAAAGATTAATTCACCCTATTTTGATAACAAATCTTTTTGTCAATTTCATCGTCAACCTAGGCTTGATACTGAAAAATGTTTTTCTTTAAAGGGTAAAATTCAAGATTTGATTGATAATAATACTATCTCTGTTTCAGGAGTGAATGATAAAGGCAACACATCTGTAGCTCCTCCTAATCAAAATCTTAAGATTTTTACTGATCCATTACCTTCTCATACCTCTAATGTGATTGAGACTAATGATTCCTCTTTCTCATCTGATGGTCTTGTGTCTATGACTCCAAATGTGATTAACTTTGTAGAGTAGCAAGAAAACCCTAAAGATCCTTCCATCACATTTGATTCTAGTGAAACTATCAGAGCACCTGATGGTCCTTTATACATAGTTGCAAAAGTCAAGAATACACCTTGTCGTGGAGTGCTTATTGATCCTTCGTGCATGGTTAATGTTATTATTGAAGAATTTCTTTTTACTTTGCAATTGAATCAAGTGATCTATGACAAAACAGATGTGATTGTGAAATTATTTGATGCATTTTCTTCTCCTGCAATTGGTTCTATTACATTACCTATTGCAGTTCATAACAAATCCTTTGATGTGAACTTTGCTATTATTCCTTCATCTGAACAATTTTGTGTGAAGCTTGGCTATCCTTGGCTATCTTCCATGAAAGCTATTGCTTCTCCTATTCACAAGTGTTTGAAATTTCCCCATAATGGTGAAGTTGTTACTGTCAATCATAGTCTCTTTAAACCAGCTGAAAGAACTTCTAGCGTTCCTATTGATTATTTTTGGCCTAAATAATTCCAATCTCTTCCACCGCGAAGTGATCATCTTTTTAAATCTTATCAAAAGTGGAAAACAGATATGATCCTATCTCTAAGTGAACCTAGAACACCCAAACTTGATATTCCTATCATTCTTGAGAAGGAAGTTCTTCCTTTGAAAGATAAAACTAATGTCTTTCCTCAAGAAGATTTCCAACCCATCCCTATGTGATGCAGAGAGTTCAGGGGTCAAATTGATCTAAGCCAATGTGTTTGTTTCAATGCTTCCAACTTCTTGAATTCACCTAGTGTTTCAAAGGCTTCTTAATGGATAAAGAAAGGCTTTTCTCACTCCAACACCCTACAATGGTTCCAAATGGTTTCAAACACCTATTCACACCTATTTCAACAATAATCAATAGGTTACAAAGTTCCAGCCCACCAATAAACACTCAAACCCTTCTAAGCCTCAATTAGGCTACTAGCCCTTACTAGGCCACCTAGGACTGAAAAAATTAGTTTTCTCTAGATTTTCCCAAAGAAATCACCAAAAAAATTATATTTTCAAACACCCATTTTGGAGTATTACAACATATATCAAAATCAGATAGGGTTGTTTTGGACCATGCCTCTGCTGTCCTAAGACTGAGACTATTTTTCTTATGCAAGAACCCCACTTTTACAAAGCAAGTATATGAAGTACTTATCTTCAAACCCTACAACTTTCAACAGTAGTTTTTTATGACTCCAAACCAAGGAAAATCCAATTTTTTAGGTTCTATGATCTTGTTTTATGTGCAAACACCAAACCCCTCACCATCTTGCTCCAAAATCAAGGGCCTTTTTGTTTAGGCACTTCCCTTCACTTCCAGACCTCAACAAAAGGTCATATAGCATGTATACAACCTTATATTTGAATTTTTTTCATAAAAAGTATGCCTCCTTTGGGTAGATCTTCTGCTGCTACAAGTTAGTCACCACTTTCCCCTTCTCAACCTGCACTTCCCAATGGTGTACACCCAATTTTTGTTAACTTTTTTGCATGGAACTTGTTATTTTCATATGGTACATGTTATATAGAGCCTCATCTATGAGAAACAGGACCTTACATCCATAGAAGGGCTCCAAATTGCATTTTGGGCCTTCAATGCCAATGACACAACCCAGAAATTTAACTACAGTCAGCAATAAATGGAAAAAATCTGATCAAAAACCTCTAGAAAAGCATTCAAAAATACTTATTACAATGCTCAATGATTTCCCAAGGCTTATACCATGAAATATCAATCACTTTCAAGCAACAAAACACAAGAAATTGCAAGAAAATGAAGGTTTTTTCCACTTTATCTGTTAAATCCGTACAACATCCGCACTGTAGCATCCAACCACACCAAAATGGAATTAAAATATTTTATAATACCTTCCCCCAACTCCCCAAACCGAAATCAATCAGTTATTTATCATTATAGACTTGTTTAGACTCTAAAATCCATTTTCCCACCTAAAAACAACTAACCGTTAGAATTCAAAAATTTGAATTTCTAACTTACAATTTATTGAATAATTTAAAGTCTAACCTATCAAAATTAATGTTTTATTACTCCTAGAATCCAAACAAACTTATCTAACCATCCAAATCCTATTTAGGCACTATTGGCCTCCCTTACATAATTTTGGTCCTAAAGCCCTTATTAAGACCTTCAAGACATTTAACTTTAAAATCATATTGATCATTACAAATTGACATTATTGGCTTCAAAACACTCCAATTCACTTGTCTTGATTCATAACTCTTCATGGTCTTGATAGCTTGCTTGGGTGCACTTGCACCACTATGGATGTAACTATGTCTGTGCCTAATAAACTTTCTAAAAGTAGACCTATACCTCCTCATCATGATGGACTTGGTCTCCTTCCTAAACCAAATATTCCTCCTTTATATGGAGCAGTTCCTCCTCCTTCCTTTTATAGAGAGAAGAGACCTTCCTCTTCTCCTATTTTCCAACCTAAGAGACCACAACCTAAACACCCAAGTGATAAGGATGAGAACATTCCTCCTCCTCAATCTTCTCAACTTCCTACTAAGACTAGACAAAATCATTCTGCACGTGAACGCTGACGAAAGCGTTGTCTTAGAGCTCAGGTAGCTGCTTCTCAAACTTTGCAATCTCCAAAAACACCTTCAACAAGCATTATTCCATTTTCTCCTCAAATAGAAATTGAGCCAAAATCTCTTAAACATAAGATGCATGATGGTCTTGATCCTGTGCGAGTTAAAGATCCTATTTTTATAAATCTTGACGATGATATAGATGAAAATGTTATTCATGATGAAAATGTTACTTCTCTTACTTCTGATAGTAAATATGAATATATTGATGTTGATAACCATTTATCTAATGAATTTTCTAAAGAACTTATCCTAGCTCCTAGACAAGAACAACGTGGCTTGGAACATGAACATAGCCCTTGTTTGGATCTTGTGATAGCTCCATCTGCTGTGTTGGATGTTCCTCCTCTAGCGTGTTCCCTGCCTTCCCGAAACATTGATCAGCAAGATTGGGGGGTAGATGACGTGCTAGACTAGTTTCATTAGCATAGCAGATTGTCTCTCCTCCTCTCTTTTGTTACTTCTTCTATGTGTTATTCTCATTCTTCTATTTGTTGTCCTTAGTGTTGTCTACTTGAGGACGATGCAAAGCATTGAGATCTCTTCTGGTCTCTCTCATGTTGACTCAAAAGACACATGTGTTCCTTTCTTCTATGTGACCTTCCTTGATTGGGGAATGAAGAACAATTATGCATACATACATATGATATACATGAATTATCATACAGCATACTGACCCCGAGGAAAGTGAAGTCACCTCGTGCTTTGTGTTTTGTGTCTATTATCCTTGGGTTTATCTCACACTTGGGGGCTAAATCTTTGTGATAACGTGCTCCTTTTCCTTCTCATTTCTTATGTGTATCACTACCTTAAAGCAATCACCCCCGTTGAGGCGTGTGCGATTGCTTTAATGTAGGGGGGCATACACCCTGTCCATCCCTTCAGGATACTTGAAAATTTTCGGTATTTCTCTTGCATGACTCATAGTGAGGGAACCTTACTAATGACAGTCATGGTTCTCCCTCGTGATCTTCCCTTTTACTTTGTCAATCAAAGTCATAAGATCCTTAGTCCACTGGGGGCTTGGTGTGTCTTGCCTCCTTGACGTGGTGAAAGTCTTTCAATACTGTTTCCTTGTACTTTACCGGAAGTATGAGTGTACGCTTATACTCCAGCTAAAGTGGGGGCTAAATGTAGCATCCTAAAATTGCGACACTTGCAATTTCGACCGCATTTCGGTCTTCACGATGGTGATGCAACACAGAACCTGAATGGAGACTCTGAAACTTGTCCACGACACCAAAAACTGCATTTTTCCAGCACCCTGCCTAATCCCTCCTTGCACCCTACTGTCCCGGGAGGTGGGACCAGAGCGCCCAGTGCCCTGGTCCCTGGCCCTATTTTGGGCCCAGTCTCTTTTGGGGCTTCGGGTCCTTTTGTTTGCAAATTGGAAAATTATCTTTCCTTGTCGGCCCAAGGTCGGAAAAATCAGTCTATCAACCCTGATTGACAAGTATATAAATGGCATTTCCTCTCCCATTTTGGTAAGTAAGATGGTAAGATGGAAAAAGCGTGGAAACGATACTCAAACATTCAAGCATTCAAGCATTCAATCATTCCTTCAAGCAATTGATCATTCTACGTCTCCATTCAAGGCTAAGTGTTGCATTCAAGACAAGGATTCAACCATTGAAGAGGAGATCACTTACTACATACTACTCACAACATACAACATACAACAACATCTATACCTTCACATATAAGGATACAAACATCCTTACAACAAGGTACTAGTACTTGTTTTACATTACAAACATTTACATTTACAGCATTTCTCATTTCTTGGTTAATTGCAAAACCGGGGTTTGACCTAAGGGCAAACCCCTAATCCCTAACCCCCCAATCGTCTTCGCTTTTCTGTGTGTAGGTTGCAGGTACGCGGCTGAAATTGAAGATCTGGAATCCTTGTGCAGAGACGAACAGATCCCCCTTCATTTCGCGGATTTTTTGGAGGACCGTGTGCACTCCGGGCGCCATCATCCCGTCAACTTTCACTCGAATTTGTAGGACAACACCGTCTCGACATTTTACTACTAATTCCAGGTTTGCAACTTCATCCTATATCCCTATCTTAGTTTATAAGTGAATCTTTCTCACTTTTCATGCATTCCTAGCTTAATCTTTCTATCTACATTCTTTACAAAAGAGGGTAGCCTTGCTGTCTTAACCCTTGAAACTCATTTAGAATCCAATCTTGCATTGTGTGGGATTGGATCTTGTGGATTTCAACCCCTCTTTTGAATGTAAAGTCTCCCCCAAGTGAAAACCGTCAATCCTAGTAACCTCCCTTCTCTCTCCTTGGAGTTGGAAGAGGGGAGAGCAACTAGGGTTCGATTTTCCGCTTTACAACAACAAATAGAAAAATAGGCATACGTATAGAAGAATGGTCACAAAAGAGAAAGAAAGGAGAGAGGTAGAGGATCTACAGTACTGATGCAAATAGTCTAGCGCAAAATCCACATCTTGATCTTGCTGATTACTATTTTGGGAAGGCGGGAAACATGCTAGCAGAGTGACATCAAGCACAATAGATGGAGCTATCACAAGATCCAAACAAGGACTATGCTCATGTGCTAAGCCATTTTATTCATTTCTAAGAGCTAGGATTAAGGCTTTTGAAAATTATGCAGATAAATTTTTGTCAACATCAACATATTCATATTCATTATCAGAAGTATTAGGAGTTGTATTGCCATTATGAATAAAATTTTCACCTATTTCTTCATCAAGATTTATAAAAAGAGGAGCTCTAAGATGAATAGAATTAAAACCATCACATGTTTTTTGTAGCTTACGATTTGGTTATTTAGGTTCAACATCTTCCTTAGGAGAAAATGGAATCATGTCAATTGGTGGTGTTTTGGGAGATTGAATAGTTTGAGAAACAAATTCATGAGCTCTAACACAACATTTTCATCAGCGTTCTCTCGCACAATGATTCCGTCGAGTCTTAGTGGAAGTCTAGGAAGACTGAAGAATATTTGTTGAAGGAGGAATGTTCTCATTTTTGGTAGTTGGATGTTTAGGTTGAGGTCTTTTAGGTTGGACAAGAGGAGAGGCGGACCTCTTCTCTCTATAAGATGAAGGAGGTGGAAGTGTGCCATAGAAAGGAGGAATGTTTGGTGTAGGAAGGAGACCTGGTCCATCATGAGGAGGAGGTATAGGTCTAACCTTAGGAGGAATATTATTCTTCTTCTTAGGAGAAGGCATGGTTTCATCCATAGGAATAGGTTTGGAGTCTTCCTTAGGCCGAAGATTAGTTCTATCTGTTAGGGGAAGAACTTCATCTTCAAGAATAATGGGAAGATGAAGTGTTGGAGTCCTATGTTGGCTTAAGGGTAGCATCATATCTTTCTTCCATTTTTGATAAGATTGAAAGAGAGCATCACTTCTTGGTGAAAGAGATCCAGATTGTTGAGGCCAAAAGTAATCAATAGGAATACTTGGGCTTCCTTTAGTTGTTCAAAATAAGCTATGGTTAACAGTTATGATTTCTCCATTGTGGGAAAATTTCAAACACTTATGGATTGGAGAAGCAATATCCTTCATGGAAGATAGCCAAGGCTAGCCTAACTTCACACGGAATTGTTTAGATGAAGGAATGATAACAAAGTGGACATCTATAGATTTAGTATGAACCTCAATAGGAAGTATGAGAGAACCAATAGTAGGACAAGAAAATCCATCAAATAACTTAATGGCCACATTAGTATCATCATAGATTGGTTGATGCAATGCAAAGTATAAAGATATTCTTTAGTGATGGCATTAACCAGGAGCTATTGATTTGTTTACCTTATCATTCACACCTGCCATAGATATAGCATGATTGTCAATCAAGTCTTGAATCTTACATTTTAATGCAAAACATTTTTCAGTTTCATGACTAGGTTGACGATGAAATTGACAAAAAGAATTATTATCAAAGTGAGATGAAGCTGCCTTGGATGGGTAAACTGGCTTTATTGGAGGAATTTTAATAACATTTCTTTGTAACAAATGGGACATGATGCTATAAAAAGATTCATTCAAAGGAGTAAATTCTCTCTCTCTTTTGAAAATTTATAAATAGGAGGCACACCTATTGTAGCATTCACATTGTTGTTGTTAATGGTGTCATTGAATTTGATGAAGCCTTTGTTTTGTTTGAACTTCGCAAATGGTTGTTGAGCACTTTCACCCATGTCACTTGGATCCATAGGAGTAGATTACTCCATTTGACTCATAGTCAATTGATAATTGTGAAGTGTTGCACACAATTGTGGAAAGGAAGTAAACTTAGAAAAGAGAAGTTTTTTCGCTAATGTCTTTTTGCAAATTAGAAATGAAAATTATTTGAATATAATTATCAGCTAACACTGGAAAAGAAAATTGAGAACACCTTGTTTACAATGCATTAAATCAGTCAAAGTGATTTTAGGACCTATGTTGTTTTGAAATTATTGAATAAAATCATTTGCTAATTGTTGAAAATAAGTAATAGAATAAGAAGGAAAAGAGAAATACCATTGTAAATCCTTATCTCTTAATGTTCTAGTAAAAAATTTGGCAAGCAACCATTGATCCTAAGCGAAGTTAGTACAAAAAGTTTGGAATATTTTGACACATGTTAAAGGAACACTATTTCCATTATAGAGTTCGAATTGAGTAACTTAAACATGTTAGACAACTTAGATAACTGGGGGACAATTGAGAGGTGTTGGTGAATCAGTTGTCAACAAACTATAGAACTTTAAGCATTAAAACCTTATTACTGGAATATATAAACCAAATACTAGAATAGAAGATATAACAGTTAAGCACAAATATAAACTACAGAACATTTACCAACCACCCACAAAAGATAACACCAAGATATATGTGGAAAACCTGGTAAAGGGAAAAACCATGGTCGAAAGCCTATCCACAGTCAGATAATACTTCTGCACTAAGTATGTGATTACAATAAGAGGGGCCTACACATGCAGGAAGGCTAATTGCCTAGAGTGCATTGCTCATCACAAAATGATCCTCACTGACTACAAAATAGATCTAGGCTACAATCCAAAAGAAGAATGAACTGCAATAATAGTATCTCCTATGCTTGGGTATAGTTTTGATTAAGCTCAGTACCAGAGGTCTTAAACCTCTTTTATGAATCCAATTCGATCACCTATGATTAATCCAAACCTCTGCATATGATTATAACTTTATTCACACATATATAATCGTATATCCCATAAACCTGAAGAATATTCCCATATACCCCTTGATCTACAAAGAGATCTTACATCATATTTATAACAATCTAGGACCTAAACAATTAGGTAAGCCACCTAAAAGATAATACAATAAACTCATAACATAAACTCGAAATCCAATGATCAACCAAGTCGGCCTAAGACAAAAACAACATCATCCAATCAATAAACCCAATCGGTAACGCATTGGGATCATCCACCAACATGTTACATAAACTAGTCCATAACCTAGCCGAATAAGATAACATTAGGTTCGAACCCAAATGCAACACCCTCGATCAATAGGAACATAAACAAGATAACCAACAACATCCTAAAAACCATCTAGAAGCCATGCCAACACCACTTATCACATGCATCAAGAGATCTTCAACAAATATTTGTTAGTAGAACCCTTACTGGTGACAAAAAGGCTTACTAGAACAAATGATAGCTCTTGAGTCATCAAATCCCAAACCAACTGATCATGATACCCATCTGAATAGCATGAATTATACATCCAAACCAAATCCACAAACCAAAGCATACTAGAGCATACCATATCAATATAATAAACCAACCACTCTATCAGAACCTATCGGGAGCTAGTAAACAACCAAAAAAGTTGGTGTTGCCATCAATGAGAAAACATCAATGCAACACATAATCAATTCCTCCAATTACCAACACAACATGTTTAGGAGGGACAACTAAAAATATTAAGATAAAGTGGGCTCACAACATCAAAGGTGGGCACACTAAACTTGGATTGACTCATAGAAGCAATTTGTTGTTGCAATGAAGACATAGTTTGAATAAGGTTATTAATGGTTGCTTTTGTTGAAGTATTTATGTTAGACATGTTTGATTGAGAATGTGGTGTGATGTGATTGAAAGAATGAATTTATTGAGAATAAGGTGGTGGGACACTATAGTAATTAGGCATAGGTGATGATTGAGTAGGAATGAGACACTAAAAGGAGGAGTAAAATTATTGAACAAATTGCCCCCTTGTGTAACATTGATAGGTTGAGAGACAATAGAAATACTCATTGAAGGCATAGATAAAGATGGAGGATTGAATGAAGAAGAGTGATTTCCCCCATGACTAATGGTTGTAGGTATTAAATTTTGAGTTGAACTAGCCATGATGTTTGAAGTGAAACTACAAATACTAGCCATATAAGTGTTCAAAGGAATAGAATCATTGATTTGCGTAGAAGGTTGTCAATTACCTAAGTTCTTTGCACAACTCTTCATAGGCATAACATTAGAATCAACAATGTGAGTAATACCACATAATATTTCGTATCACTTTAAATCATGCATTTCAGGCCTTCAATTAATGGAAGAGCTTCACTATTAGGATATTCTTGGGACATCCATTGTTGGAAGTTGTCAAAATGATTGTCCAATTTTAAAATTTGATCTATGGAAACTCTATTCAAATCTTCTTCTTCACCATGGGAATCATCAATTGGGTAAGTAGAGATGTTATTAGGATGGGAAGAATTAGCAATATCCTCATTATAGAAGTCACCCAAATTAGGCTCCATCTTGTCGGGAATTAAACTTTAATAAGCCCCAATTCTAATTCTTTGTCTAATGAGGATAGTATACGTAAGACTAATAGTTGTAAAACTCATGCACTAGAGGGAAAATTAGAAATTTGAATTTGAATTTTGAATTTTGGGAACAAAGTTTGCAAAATTGAATCATGCAAAATTCAAGAAAATGATGATGATATAATTTGAACTTTGTGGAAAGAAAAAATGACACAATCTCCAAGAAAGATTTATAATTAATAAAAAGATATTGAAATTTAAAATTGAGGCCAATGGGATACCACTAAATTTCAAATTTAAAATTTACAAAATTAAAATTAGGGCCAATGGGATACCACTTAATTTCAAATTTAAAATTTACAAAATTAGAATTAGGGCAGCTTATAATTAACCACTTAATTTTAAATGTTCCCTTGGAAGTTGTAATGTTGAAATTGGGAAGTGTTTTTTATTTTAGAGGGATCAAAATTTGACAAAATCAGCCAATTTTCTGGATTTCAGCAATTAAATACAGTCATAACAACCTCTTGAAATTTTGGGACAAAAGCCAGGGACCGTGTTGAAGTTGCACACGGTCCTCCCAACTTTTTCAAAAATTTTCAACGATGAAAGCTACAATGATTTGAGAGCTAACCCCAAAAAATTGATTGATTTTATGATCTCTAGAAAGGCAAAATTAAGGTTTGAATGTTGAAATAGGACCCTACTAGGGTTTTGAAAAAGATAAGAAACTGAATTTCAATTTTGAAAAAGGTCAAACCTAATGGATAGGGTCACCTTAAATAATATTTAGAAAACCGAAATTGGTTGAAATTGATTGAAATTTGCACAAAATCCAATTAAAATTGAAAATTAGGGTTTTAGGACCTAACCACTGAATTTTAAATTTTTGAATTTTGGGAAAAGGAGGGAAATTGAAAATTTGAATTTTAGGCAAGAAGACAAGTCTAAAAACAGTCACAAATCTGAAAATTAAATGTAAATCCAATTTTCACACAAGTTCAAGTTGATGTCTAAAAATTAGGGTTTCGACAATTAACCACTTAATTTTGTAATTTTGAATTGCAAATTGAACAAGACAATGAAAAAATTGAATTTGACAAGTAATATAATTTTCAAATCTAAGACAATAGATAGCAATTTTTGCAAAATACAAGTTCAATTTCAATTTTAATAACTAGGGTTTTGAATGAATTAACCACTAGGTTTTTGTAAATTGCAAGAAAATTAAACTTGTAAATGATAAATATGCAATAATTTTCAATGTAAGGCATGTAAGACATTAGGTTCACAAAAATGTAATATGGTGAAAAGTGATGAGAGGAGATCAAGTGGAAAGCGTTACTCCCCCCAAAAGAGGGATGAAAGTTTCACAAAGGATTCCCTTCAAATTTTCAGACACATTACATTTAAAAGAGGGACTGAATTCACTAGATCCAATCCCAATGGAAAGAGATTGAATACTAAGTGAATTGTAGGAAATTTGGAATGTATTAGAAAAGTAAATTAACCCTCTTTTATAATAGACTAGTTGAATTACGCAAATTGAGACTTAGTGTAAAAATGACAATGAAGCAATTATAACTTGAGATAGAGATGCAGGCTGAAGCTATGCACCTGGAATTAGTAGTAGAATGTAGAGACAAAGCTTCCCTACAAATCTGAGCAAAATTTACAAGGACCAGGTTGAAGTTGCACATGGTCCTCCAAAAAATTCACCCACCAAAAAGGGTTTTTTCATCTCTGGAAATGAAGCCTATACCTCCAATTATAGTTGGGCACCTGCAACCTACACATAGAAAAGAGAGGAAAATGTTATTGGGATTGGGGGTTTGCCTTCAGGTCAAACCCTATTTTCAAATTAACCAAGTGGTTGAAAAATATTGCAAGTAAATGAAAGAATCTATTTGAAGTGAATCCACCTCAAGGAGGGCATGTAATTGCAAGTTTGATACCTTTGTAGATGAATTTTCTTCAATGGATATGTGAAATAGGATTTCTTGAATATTGGTAGAAATCTCCTCTTCAATGGTTCAATCCTTGTCTTGAATGAAACACGTATCCTTGAAAGGAGACTTGAAATGCTCAATGCTTGAATGAATGCTTGAATGCTTATGATCGACTTCGCTTATCAACTTATGATCCACCTATCGAACCTATGCAAATAGGAGAGGAAGTTCTCCTTATCTACTTGCCTATGAGGGGTTTTTAGATAATTTCCCACCTTAGGCCAACATAGGAAAACTTTTCCTGCTCAATAATTGACAAGCCTAATGCAAGATAGGGCCAAAGGGGGTCCAAAATAGGGCTAGGACAAGGGCACCACACCCTTGTGGAGCCCTAATTTAGGATAGGCATCAACTAGGAGACAATGTAGAGTGACGGAAAATGGAAGTTGCTGATGGCATGAGTATGTTTTGTGTCTCCAATTAGACTTAGGGATTCGTCCACCAATGCAAAGACCCAAATGCGGTTGAAAATTGCAAGGGTCGCAATTTTATGACGCTACACCAACTTTGAAAAAGCAAAGCAAAAATTTATTTTAAGTTCTTTAGCACCTGCAACAAAGATTAGTTGTTGCCAAAAACCTGCAAACTATTAGTCAAGATTGTGGGCTTACAAGCCTAACTTTTTATTTTTTTCTGTTTTACAAACAAAATTTATTTCTATATTATGTGCTAAAATAGATAGAGTATGTGCTAACAAATGTAATCAGAGCGCTATTTTGAAGTGTCTATGTGTTATGTTGGGACTTGAATGGGCTGTTTGATGGCTATATGTGCTAAAAAGATAGATCAAATCATGTGCTTGAGACTATGATGTGCTAAGTTATCATTCAGATGCATTGGAGTGTAACATAGCTGTGATAGAATATGAGGTGGAAGCACTTAATTGCCCTGCAAATGCACTATTCTAAGACTCTATCGAGAATTCATCTTCAACCTATGTGCAAAACTATTAGAAATTTGGGGATGGTCCCCATGGTGGGCACCAAAAATGTATGCTAGAATAGTGGTGTCAATTGATTAATCAAAAGGATAAGAGACTAACATACCGATGATGCTGCAGACATAAAGACTAACTTGGTAAGTTAATTAAACAAGTAAATCCTCCAAAAGGGGTTTCATTGTTGTGTATCTCTTAGGATTCCTTAAGTCAATGGTTGCTCTTAGATCATTGAGCAATAGACCTTTGGAATGAAAACTCCAAGAATGAGTGATAATGGATAAAAATGATCTAATATGCAACGTGCAATTAAGATCTATATGAGTATGATCAAATTATTTGGATAAAGATTAGTTACGATAATGAAACTAACAAGCTATGCTAACATTATATATGTTAAATATGATAAAATGCTATACTAAAATGCTTCTAAATGATTAATATATGACAATGCTTGATAAAATGGACTATAATATAGATGCATGAAACTTGGATGATGATAATGAGAGAAATGAGGCCTATTTATAGAAGCAATGGGCAATAGGATGGTTAAGATTGAGAAATACTAACAAGGGTTAGGATTGAATGATCCTCAATCCATGTTTACAATTTTCACCTATGAAATGGTGGCAATTGTCAACACGATATGGCTTGAGAGGGGAGAGGAGGCATTAAATGCCTCAGAAGACATGGTGGTTACCGTAGGGGGTAAGGTTAGGGTTGAGTTTTTGGATAATCCTTTTGTTCAAAGGATAAACTCTTGTGCAAGGGTTAATGGACAACCATGGTCAAAGAAATGAATTCTTGAAGAGACCCATGAGTTAAGTAATGGTTAAGCTAGAGAGAAAGTCTCTAAGCAAGGGTTGAGTTTGAGTTGATCATTAATGGTTATTCAAGACTTTTAGAGGTTATCTTGTTGAAGACATAAAGCCTTTAATAGTTTATGAATACTTTGAGGGTTTTTGAGAAGTGGCCCTTTTCTTAAGGATTGTGCAAATGTTTAAGATGCAATTATACTTAATTAGAATGAATTAGAATATTCTAGAATAGGTTTAGGTATGCAAGTGAATTTTTAGGAGAATGCAAGTGGGAGAATTTTTGAATTTGACTGAAATAAACTGATTTATTTGAAAATGATGGGTTACAACTTGCATTGAAAGGATATTTAAATAAATATTGATTTATTTAAACACAATTGTATTTTTAGTTAAATTTAAATTTAATTAAATTAGAAAAGAAGCATTTAATTAAATAAATATGATTTATTTAATTAAAGGCTAGAATGTGGCCAAATTAATTAAATCAAATAAATTGAATAATTTATTTAATTATTAGAGGAAAGGGGGTGAAATTAATTAAATATAATTTAATTAATAGAAGAATTGTTTTAGTGGATTAAATAAACATTTAATATTTATTTAATTAGGTGGTCAAATTTATATGTCTACACATATATATTCTTTAGATGACTAGTCTTTATCCTATTATTAGACATATTCATAATGAGAATGAAGAAAAGTAAGAGACATCCAATTCAAGTGGATTATTGAAACAATGTAAGATATAATATAAAAAGACCAACAAAATAAAGGTCAAATATATGTAAACACATATTTGTTTATTGCTAAAGCAAGGAAAGGACTTGATCATCAAAAATAGAAAAACCCAAAAATAAGTGAGCCAAATAGTCCTCACAAGTTCCTATTTTGAACAAGAGAACCAAAGTGTAAATATCATCTATAAAGGAACTAGTAAACTAAGAGAAATATTTTTAAGAAACCTAGGAAAGGCATGCAAGCCAACCAAAATGCAGAAAATAGAAAAGTACTAACGATAGAACAAAAAATCAAGACAACAATATCGAAGAGAAACATCATTTTATGAGGTTATACTTAGCTATGAGGGAATCCAAATAATCCTTCTAGTCTACTCTATCAGTCACAATGTGCTCCTAATTCTTATACTCAATAGGCTCAATGCCCCTTTTCTCATTGTTTTCATATCTTGGAGCTCCTTAGAACCACTCCCATAAAAACAATAACTTGTTCATAAAATGATTCATAATTAAAATAAATAATTGAGACCTTGATCAATTTTGTTGAAAAAAAAAATTGTTCTTTTTCTCTAGTCTCTCCTCAGGATCATTTACCCAATTTATTAATTTCTCAACTTGATCCTTCATAGGGAGAAACATACTGTCTCCCTATTATCATTCTTACTAATTTGATATTGTTCAATGTCCTAATTCTTTAGCATCTCCTTATCTTTTTGCTTTACCCTCATATCATTTTCCTATTGGTCTTCCTCATGTCTCTTTTCATCACCATTGTATTCATCTTCTTTAGTGACATCATCATGCTCCGTAGTTTTCTCTTCCTCTTGATCATCTTCCCCTTCATCTTGTTCTTCCTCCTTCTCATCCTTTCTATATTCATTTTTGTCCTTTTCAATATATTTTCCACCATTATCCATATGAGATATTATTGTGGACTAAAAACCCCCCTAAGTGCTACTAGTACTTACTTTCTCTTTTCTCTTATCACGATGTTCTTTCTCATCACCTTTGACGTCCAATATAACTTGGTGGTCATTATGTTTCAAATTGGTTTTTACTTTTTTTGTGAGTGGACACAATATTCCATGATTTGGTTTTGCTTAGATCAAGGGTAACTTTAAGATTCTTAGAGTAAAAGGGAGGAATATTTGACATCACATAGGAAGTTGCACAACAAGTTTTTTAATTTTTTCTTTCGTTTAGTTTTGTGTCTATTATCAATATTTTGGGTTTTAAGATCATCATGGTCTAAAGTACCTAAATTGGAGCTAATGGAAAAAGGATGGGAAAAATAGGTAATTGGAATTTATAGATGGTCATTATGAGACTTGGTCAAGGAGAAGGATTAGCTCTATCATTAGGATAATTTTGAATTGATGATAGTAGGTAGAAAGGAAAGATTATTTTTGCACCATTTATAATATGGTTAAGCATGAAAAAATGGTTCTTATGAAGTATAGTAAAAATCCTTTCTAAAGTAGATTACTTCATTACATAGATACTCACCTAGTCCCAAAGAGGAGGTAACTTAGTTATATTGTAACCATAATGGTTCCTTTTAATTTCCTCCTTACCTTTGAATAATTTGAGCATAAATTAATTGTAGTATCTGTTCCTCCTTTTGGTGATATTTTGACATCAACAACTCAAAATAATCACGTGCCCAATTAGATCCATATTAACCTTGTTAGGATTGATGATAGTCCCAAAGATACTGAGAGGGGGGGTGAATCGGTATCTAACCGGTTAACAAAATTTCTGACCTTATTAAGTATTTTTCATTCCAAAACAATGTACTAGTAAACAAGAATTAATGCAATAAATATGAACAATAAAGACAACATAGAAAGCACACCATAACACAACATTTTTGGTGAGGAAACCCAGTGTCGGAAAAACCTTGATGGCATTTGTGACCCACAATATTCACTCACTAGCCAATGAATGGATATTACTTACAATGAGGTACCTACACATGTAGGAAGGCCAACTACCTAGAGCTCACTGCTCAAATACAAAAGGAAGTCTCACTGACTTACACAATGGATTATGAGAATCCAATATAATGTACTGCTACAAAACAACATCTGCTATGCCAAATTCAGTACCGGTTTAAGCTCATACTATGACCATAACCTTATACAAAATTTGCCTTAATATTCGCTCATTACTTCTACCTTATTCTATCCATGCATATATGTTCTATGATTTACAAGATCTCATACTTATATGAGCCTAACTACAATATGCCATGTCATCTTACAAAAAGATATTACAATTAAATACAAAATACAAAACTTGTTCCTCTCGGCTGGGATGCCAGTGAACATTGTTGTCGCTGTCGGTGCTGCTACTTGTGTCTGTCGGTGGTTGTGCTTGCTGGTGATTTACCAGATGAATACCTTAAGGTCCACAAAGTTTCCATCAATGACAACACCTTCAATCACCTTCAATTCTCATTGGAGTGTGCAATTCCAACAATCTCCCCCTTTGGCATTGATGGCAACACTCATGAGAAAAATTCAAAATCTATCCCAAAATTGAAGTCCAAAAATCTTACCAAAAATGTGTGCTCCCCCTGAGCAGATGATCTCTTCTGAAAGTTATTTTTCTCTGTCCTACTACTCCCCCTTTGACATCAATGACAAAGGTTGTCAAAATTGCCAAATGAGTGCAGTTTTCAGCTTGAACCTTGTAACCGGTTGGTTACAATCTAGAATATGTTTGCTAAAACCATGTTCAAACTTTGAATAAACCTATTACTATCCTTTAGGGCTGCCTTATTTCTCTAAATGGTACTGGTGAGATGATGCATTTGTTCTTCCAATGTCTTTTGTCCTTGAATAAGTGCCTCAGAGATTTCTTTCCATAGAGAGATAAGGTTATCTAACTTAGGACTGAATTTATATTTAAGCTCTTTGGCTTTTCCCTTTATCCTTTCCTTCTCTTTCTCTAGCTTTTCCAATTTTTCTTCAAATCTAGCAATTTCTTGCTCAATAACTGATATTGGTTCAGATGAAACAATGATATTATCAGCTATGTCATCAATTTTCTTTTGAACTTTGCTAATTTCTTTATCAATGTCAATTGTCAAAAGATTTGTCTTACAAGTGTCTCTATACAGTTCCTTGAACTCCATAATTGTTGTGCTCAGTGCTGGTAAAATAGTATCAATGTGTTCCGTGCACTTCTTCATTGTTTCTTCAAAGAATTTCTCTTTTTCCTTCTCCATTTTCTCCTTGAATGTTTCTTCATTTATTTGGTCTACTGTTAGTATATTGCTGGTAGTATATTTAGACAATGTGTCTAACTGACTCAAAGAATCCTTATTATCTACATTGCATTTGGGTGCAATCAACTTAAGAATAGGAATTGTATCATCTATTGCCTTATAGGCCAACGCATTACAATCTGTTATTTTCTTAATTGAATCAAGAAGTACTTCAGTCACATTGGTTGGTCTAAATTCAATCATTGAAGTACTGGATGTCTGTCCAACTACCTTTACAATCTCAGTGCTTTTGGTGGGGGTAATAAGTTTTCTTGTCTCGACCTTTGGTGGGTCAGTTTGTGTTTACATTTCCACTAGAAAAGGTTTTGGCTTTTCAGTAGATGCTAGTGGCACTGTCTCAGTGTGTACCTATGAATCAACCTGTTTCTCTGCTTGTGTCTTTGTTTGTTTCACAGTATTATCTATTGGTATTTATGATGATTTTTCAATGTTATCCACTGTCGGTTTCTCTGTCTTTTTCTCTGCATTGTCTACTACTGGTATCTCAATTGTTTTCTATTTATTCTCTATTGTTGGTATATTAGTTACTGTCTCTGTTGGTTTTTCAATGCTTGCATCAATAGTATCAGTAATCATGCCACTATCCAAGGGATCAACTGAATGTTCAGTTTGCTCTACCTATATCACTATCTCAATGTGTTCTCCCCATGTTCCAAACTCAATATTATCTGTCAGTTGCTTAGTAGCAACATCATTTTTCTTTTCCTTAGTGTTCTCCTTATCAACGATAATATTCACTTCCTAAGTGTCAATATTCATAGTATACAAAATTTCAGACTTAGGGTTGGTATCCTCATGTGGTGCATGCAAGTTCTCAGTAGCCAGTATATCATCTGTTGTACCAGTGGAGTAATTGAAGGTGATGGTAGGTTATCAATCAATTTTATATTGGGTAGTCCACCTACCTTGCCTTTCCCCTTGTCTCTGTCCTTTGATATACCTTGTAGGTTTTAGGTCTTTTTAGTTCTTCTTGTTTTTCTTTCTCAACAAAGAAAATGTCCCATTTATTAGTTGTTTCTTCTACTATTTCATTAACTCTGCTAGCCATTAGGCTTACATGCTGGTGTCCACTTGCAAAAACTGTTCTATTAGCTTCACTGATTACTTCATCAATTTCTTCAACAAATTTTACTAGATGTACAACTAGCAGTTTCTCAATTTTTATTTTCTTATCAAGTTCCATAATTGCTAACCTCTTAGCATCTAACCACCTATATAAATCACTAGGCAAATCATCTACAACCTCTATTAATACCTTCTTATAAATGTCAAGATGTAGGATGATGCTATTCTCTATACTTTTTTTTCCTCATTAGTGAATACATATCATACAATTTGTTCACATTGGATAAGTTACCATCATCTGTTATCTCATTCAACAAGTTGTCCAGTGGTGGTATAACCTATTTTTTCTTTTTCCTTTTAGGTGTCATCTTTTTAGCCGATGGCCTCACTGCCTGTTGCTTCTTCCTTGTCTTCTTAGGTGTAGGAGAGGGTATCAGTGAGGGTTTTCTCTTCCTATCTACTCTTTTGAATTATGTAGGAATTTCACTATCTGATGAAGTACCAACCAGTGATAGATGAGCCTCTAGTTGTAAACCTTCTAAGTCACTCTCCTTGATAGCAGTGATGTTCATAATGTTTTCCTTTATTTCTTTCACTTGCTTTGTTGCACTTCTAATGTATTTTTCCCTTTTCTTCCTTTGTTTTAGTGTTTGTACACCACTCTCTATTGTCTCAGCATTACCAAAAATGTTTTCTTCTGGTTCTCTAGGGGCTTCTAATAAGGCTTTAGCATATGTTTCAATTATATTTACATCATCCTCATATCCCATTTCTGTCACCCAAACAGTTGCAGGAAGAATTGCCTCCATCCAAATCTCATCCTTCTTAATTACAAAACAATTTTCCTTCTCATATTTATCTACAATGCTTTGTGGTAACCTTTCTCTTGTTTTAATTTTAGCTTTAAAGGCTTGGAAATACTTAGTGATATTATTGTCCTTGTCTATACCCATACCGGTGAAGATATCTAACAGTTGTTTGCCTACTGGTATGTCATAACCAAAGTCTTTCTTGCCAATACCGGGAACCTCTTTTGTAAGATACAACATCAGACATACCAAGAGATTGCGAAAACAGAAAGTACCTCTCTTATCTCCTTTTATTTTCTTCAGATTGTTTATTAATTCATCCTTTAACCACTCACATACATCTATCTTTGCATCACTGTTAACCATATCATATGCACTTTTAATACATAGACTAAAAACTAAGTTCAGTCGGTTTGCATGTGTCATTTTATATCCTAAGATCATGCTTATGAATCTAACATTTATGTCTTTTACATCATTCACTCTTATGGATCTGCTATCATAGGTTGCTCCTGTTAATGCCATCACTATGTTATATGAAACCTTCTTAGTTTTATTTGGCCTGCTATCGGTGGAGGGTAATCTAGTCACTACCCTAACTGCTTCCTTAATGATTTTGCAAATAGAGTCTAGCCAAAAGAATTCACCATGAAATCTACTAAGCACAATCCTTACTAATTCCTTAGGAAATTTTGGGATGTCTAATATCTCCACAAAACCTAGGGTTTCAATAACCTTATGTTTGGGTTTCACAATTCCATTTTCATCACAGATAAATTTTTTATACATTTTCATTATTTCCTCAAAACCTAATTCCCCAATGTGGCAATGAATATAGATTCTAGGGTCTTTTGCATATGCAACTTCTTTAGAAATTTTTGAAAAAGCTCCTAGGGTATCATCCTATTTCACTACCTCAAGGATGATTTTAAAAACTGGCCTAGGGCATTTCACAACTTCTATAATAGTAGGGTTTGCAATAAATTCTGGAGCAGAGGAGGAAGCCATTGGTAAATACCTTAATCTACCTAATAGGTTTGGATGCTTGAAAGAACTTGCTTCTCTTCTTGCTATGGATGCCTTCACTCAGGTTTTCACACTCTTTGAAAGTTTGAATTCTCGGTGAATGAAAAAGAGGGAAAAACACTGATTTATAATGTCTTTTCTTCCAACAACCATAATAAATGCCTGTCGGTTAAGTGAAACTTAACACATATGTTGGTAAGGAAAAATTTCATCTTCTTACCTTCAACCGAGGGTAAACTTGCATGATTTTCAACTTGTTGCCATACCCCCAAAAGGTTATTTTTCAGTTAGATGAAGAATTTCCTTCCAGTGGAGTAATACTCTGTTCTACCGGTGAAGGAATAGTCTCATCAACATTCTGATCTCTCTTTCTAATCTATTGTTTTGAAAATTCTTTCTTTACCTCATCTACCTTCTCTTTGCCTTTCAAACTAGGTCCTTTATTATTTGCCGGTCATGCCTTACTTCTATAAAATTTTGCAATATGTCCAATCTTGTTACAAGCATAATAAGTCACATTGTTCTTCTGAATAGCCTTTCCATATCCTATGCCGGTATGTGTTCTGCATTGATTAGATAAGTGTCCAAATCTTCCACAAACATAACATCTTACATTCATTTTGTAGTTTTCTGAGTTATGACCAATTTTGTTGCATTTGGAACATTGATTGGTGGGTGTATTAATGTTCTCATTGTTTCTAGATCTACACTGATTTTCTCTATGACCATACTTGTTACAGTTAAAACATTTCCCATTAAATTTGTAAGCATTAGGTTGTCTTACCAGTTTACTGTGATCATGATTGTTTGCAGTACCAGAGCTTTCATCAACTTCAAATACAAGTCCATTAGTATCTCCATTAGGTTTTTGACTTTTCAACATATCATCAAATTCTTCTAAACTTTTCTTGAATTTTTCTTTATGTTGATTTGCAGTAGCCAGCTCATTTTCCAAGATTCCCTTCTGTCTCATAAGTTCAGCTTTATCATTTTGCATGTGCATCAAATCTATCTTCAACATATCATTTTCATGACTGAGTCTTACATTTTCATTTCAAACATCATATAATATCCTAGTCAAGTGATCTTCATTCTTCTTTTTGTCCTCAATGTCTTTACAAAACCTCACAGTCATATCTTACATTTCATTCCTCATAGTAATGTTTTCTTGCCTCAATTTGTTCACAAGGTCATTAAGAGTTTCCTTTTCATCATCATCACTCTGCATCTTCTCATGAAGTTCTTTTCTTTTATTTCTAGCAATAGTAAGATTTTGCTAAAGTCCTGGAATGAATTCCTGTGTAGTCCTCAGATCACCTTCAAGTTTGATATTCTTCAACTTTTCTGCATCAAAGTCTACAAGAGTTGTTTCTAATTGCTTTCTCAAGTTTTCCATCTGTACCGGTGTCAGAATCTCCCTCAAGCTGTTAGGATTTTTGAAAATAGAGGACCAGGCTCTAATACCAATTGTTAGGATTGATGATAGTCCCAAAGATACTGAGAGGGGGGTGAATCATTATCTAACCGGTTAACATAATTTATGACCTTAATAAGTATTTTGCATTCAAAAACAATGTACCAGTAAACAAGAATTAATGCAGTAAATATGAACAATAAAGACAACATAGAAAGCACACCATAACATAATATTTTTAGCGAGGAAATCCGGTGTGGGAAAAACCTCCATGGGATTTGTGATGCACAATATTCACTCACTGGTCAATGAATGGATATTACTTACAATGAGGTGCCTGCACATGCAGGAAGGCCAACTGCCTAGAGCTCACTGCTCAAATACAAAAGGAAGTCTCACTGACTTGCAAAATGAATTATGAGAATCCAATATAAAGTACTACTACAAAACAACATTTGCTATGCCAAATTTAGTACTAGTTTAAGCTCATACTATGACCATAACCTTATACAAAATTTACCTTAATATTCACTCATTACATCTACCTTATTCTATTCATACATATATGTTCTATGATTTACAAGATCTCATACTTATATGAGTCTGATTACAATATGCCATGTCGGCTTACAAAAAGATATTGCAATTAAATACAAAATATAAAACTTGTTCTTGTCGGCTGGGATGCCGGTGAACATTATTGTTTCTATCGAAGCGAGTGCCTATGCTTGCTGGTGGTTGTTCCTATTAGTGATTTACTAGATGAATACCTTAAGGTCCACAAAGTTTCCATCAATGACATCACCTTCAATCACCTTCAATTCTCATTAGAGTGTGCAATGCCAACAAACCTCAAAATTAAGGCTCCCTATAGTGACCCAACATTTTTCCCAATAACTATAGGACTTAAAAAAAGGATTGCTTGTTAGAACCACTCATTAAAAAAATGAACTAAGTGAGACAAAGATTTTCAAAATTTCTCTATAATTTAGCATCACTTTATAGAATTTTGCAACAAGAAGGCTTTGTACACTTTTTAGGTCATCCCATAATTATTATTATTTCATAGTTTTATGTACTATGGAATCCTTCAAACACTAGATGTTAAGCCCTAACTATAGATGGCAATGGATTTTATATGTTTTGATGCCACGTTGAGCTAGGTTACTTGATTCAAATGATTCTGATAGTTAGCTTATGACAATACCTTCATTATGATTATGTTGCATGTGTAAATGGATTGATTATGCTCATAGAATCCTTAAAACTTAAACATAAAGTTGAAATGCAAAAAGGACTTTGTTGATATACTATACTAATGTAGAATGAGAAAATATTTAAAAGGATAAGTTATGGTGATTTTTATATCATGAATAAAATAAATGGAAGAACTTGGTGTTATATAATGATTATAAGTTCATGTTACTTTTATTATGATTCATGTTGTATTGGCAATTTTTACTAAGGGTGATCTGACCTTAGACTTGAAAGAAGCAAGTTGTGGAAAATAAAGTTCAGGATATTAAGGTAAGTACTTTTCTTACTTTGCCTTTTTTTGTTATTTTGAAATAAGATTAAGAGTATGGATCAAGTGTTAAGTATTTTTGATAACTCTAATAGGAGGAAGACCTGCATAGTGAAATAAATAAATATGTGAAGACTAAATCTTGAATAGGAGGTTCTTAAATTTTATGATGTGAAAATTGTCCCTCTATGAAGTATGGGTTCAATGATCTAGCTATTTTATGATATGTTGAGTTCATGTTGCTTCACCCATGTTTACTATAATATATTAATTACTCTAGCTTAGTATAGTCTCAGTAAGGTTGGAAGGAGTTAAGAGGGAATAAACAATATTCATAAGAAGAGGATATATTTATGTATTGTTTTACCAAGGGATGGATGCGATAGAGAAGGTATGGATTTACTTAACTAATTCAACTTATTTAATCTATATGAAATATATATGGGGATTCATTCTTATGAAATTTATGGTGAAATGTTTTACAAGATTGGGGTTAATAGTATGTACTGGGAAGAATAAAAGAAAGAAAATAAAAGTCTTAGAATTCGCATGATCAAATATAGATTATAATATAGCATACAAATTTGTTGATTATTGCCACTTTAGAACGTCTAGATAAATATGCATTAGATGTGTTCTCTTGTCATAATTCTTAATGGGGTAGTAGATTGTTAGGTCTCAGGAAGGACAACTAAGAGGGGGGGAGGTGAATCAGTTGTGAACTAGTTGTCAATAAATTCTAATCCAAATGTAAATTATTCCAACTTAAACTTAATGCCGGTAAACCAAACTTAAGTGCCGGTAAAACAAATTAATAGTTATAGTATTACTGATTTAACTTAATGCATAAAATAGAAAGAGAAACAACATCCACAACACATGACACAAATATTTTGACATGGAAACCCAGTAAGGGAAAAACCACGGTGGTAAACCTTACCCACAATCAAATGATACTACTGCAGATAGTATGTTTATACAAATTGGGTCTGCACATGCAGAAAGGCCAACTACCTAGAGCTCACTACTCAATCACAAAATAGGAGTCACACTGACTACACAATTGGATGGTTAAATCCAATGATAACATACTGCTCAAAATAGCATCTCCAATGTTGGATTTAGTATCGGTTAAGCTTTGAACATGAGTGTCAAAACACCTTCATAGCCTACCTTCAACCTTCAAATAATGTCTACATGATTCACACAAGGATCTACCTATTTTTGCTCTTCAATATTTGAACACACTCAAACTATATCTCTATCCCAATCTTCAATAAGATTTTACAATCATTTACACAAAACCTAAGACCAAATGTATAAGTCGGCTCACTAAAGATATTACAATTAAATCAATTACAAATAAGTCTTGATGCAATACAACATGTTTGCTCAATACATTTACCACAATATCCAATCAATAAACAATCTCCATAACGTGTCATGTTGATCTACAATACCAGTCCATAACCTATACCTATCTACCGGTAAAGGCAAATTTGTCAACTCAATTAGACCAATAATAAAAACGCCAAATCCAAACTTCCAATCCATGTCTTTGACATAATCAAATGATCTCCAAGTTATCATCGCTATCGGTGAACAATATAACCTGCTGGTGAACACATACCAGTGACTGTGCATAAGCCACTAACCATACCGGTGAACATAATGTAAACCTCCAAGAAGATAAGTGTTGTCATCAATGAAAAAACCAGTGCAACAAATGACAAAGTCATCCATAATACCAAATAGATGAGGGACGGTGTAAAAGTATAGTTAAATTATAGGAGTATTTAATGGTATAATAATTAAAAAAAATAGATGGATATCATTTAGTTATATAACTTTAATTAATTTGTACACTATGTCTTTATTGAATATCATGGTTGGTAAGGTAATAGATTGTATATATAATTCTTCTATATAGTTATTGAGACAAAGAAAACTAGAGTTAATATTCCTAATTATGCCAATGTTCAATTCTTGTATAATTTAATGGCTAAGCTTCAATTATAAAGTTATGTTGCTATTTGATAGAAACATATTAAATTAGAGAAAAATATGGAAAGAAAGTATAATATTAGAAAAAAGACATGAAATTGTATATGCATTGAAATATAAGCTAATCTATATTAATTAATAGCTATATTATTAAATGAATTATAAAATTTAAGGTAAAAATATATGAACGTCAAAGAGTTTATATTGATTGCAAGTGTTATTCATGGTCTCCTAGAATTTACTATATTTTGCTTGCAATTGTGTCTCATATGTTGTTGGTTAAATTACTTGGCATACACTTATTTGAAGACAAAGTTTTGGCTTACATATTATTTATACTTCTTTATTCTTATGTATAGTATTATGACATGACAATGAACATTCTTGAAGCTTCTAAATGATTCCGTATGCCCTAGAGACATGAGGCTTGATAGTCAATAAGGGACCTAAAGTTGTCACTTTCAAAATGGTTGCAGATCAAAAATATTGATAAGCCATCTTTAATGAAGGTCCCATATTTTCCCTTCATATGCAATACACAATTTGAACTTGCAATTAGTCCCATCTAATGGTGGTGTTTTTTAACTTAAAATGGGTAAAAATTTATTCAGAAACAAGAAGAATACAAAGCACAAACATTAACCAACCCTATCAATTTATACTAAGTACTCCTACTCTTGGGAAAGTTTTAGGGGTAATTGACCCCAATCCACAATATTCCAATTGTACATTTGATCCAAGGCCCATTTGGCCAAAAAATTTGCAACACGATTCCATTCTCTACAGATATGATTCAAAGTCATAGATTTCAAAGAAGCACACAAATTAAGAATTTGTTTAATAACCAAAGCTAGCTGCTAGTAGAAATCATCCTACTATCACCTATTCAACAAAGTCACCACAACCTAGGAATTAGACTCACAAATGACCTTTCACCACCCAAGATCACAACTATGCTCCACAACACACAATATGGCAACTACCTCCATCAAATTGTTAGAATGCAAGCCCTTATAAACAAAGAAAATAAACCAAACAATACCAAAACTATCTCACCCTTGACTCCACCAATACCAGCACGACCTAGATTTCCATGAGAATAACCATTAGTATTGATTTTCAAAACCCCCTAAGGGGGAGGGCACCAATGCCCCTCCTTGCTTATCTTTGGAAGAGGACGGTGACACCTATTTTGCATGACTTGTTGAACTCTCAGAATACCCCCTAGAAGAGGAATATTGAGGTGATCACAAAGAAAAACATCTCTTAGATCCACATGCTCAACCAAGTCACACTTGGCCAAAACAGTTTCACAAAGAGAGTGAACAATTTTCCACCACAAATGTTTGGTAACTAGCTTAACATCTTGAAAAATCCTATGATTTGTGTCCAACCAATTATGCCAAATGATGAAGGTAGGTCCAAGAGTCCAAACAACTTGAAGAAAATAATTTTTAATAGAGGTTTTAACAATTTTTCTTGCTACCTTCAGTCCCAAGGAGATACACAACATGATACTACAGGATTGGCAATCTAGGACATGAAATCAATGCTATCAATAGATTGAAGACAAGAAAATGTAATTGAACAAAGCTATACAAGCCTTCTACACTTTGAGCTCCACTAGACTCAAGAGGGTATTCCTATTGTAGGTCTGAAAATAATACTTATACAAACTAACCAACATGCCTATTTAAACAAGGTGGATGGTTCTTAGATGCATGATAATGGGTGCTTGAATTTTCACCATTACTTGAGCACAATCCCATTTAGATCCTTAAAATATTGAGAAAAAAAACTAAGCTAACTTTACATCTAAAACATAAAGAAAAAACATAAATGAAAAGATTTTGAATAAATTTGGAACAAACTGAACCAGAACTTGCAAAGAAATGACCAGTGCTAAAGAGAGGGAAGTAGAGTCATATAAAAGTTCCCCTATGCTATTACATCCAAGCATGTCTTGAAAGCCTTTTGAATGTTATTAAATTGTAATAAAAAGACTAATAAAAAAATATTCGAACATTCATACTTAATGAACGACCTGAAAACATATAGAATCCTAATGCATCCATGAAAGCATTTGTTAGAGTAGAGGTTTTAATTTAATCATGTTGATTAAATTACCTTTATTCCTCTCTTAAGATTTCACTTTAGTTTGCATTTGTGACATTTATTAATTATTAAATGTCTACCTATTAGGGTTTCTTTTAGGGTTGCACAATATCCTTTTATAAGGATTCATCATTGTAATTTATCTCACTCTTGGATGAATACATTTTTCAGCTTTCAAAGCACCCTTGCTTGTTTGTCTCCATCTCTTCTTTCTGTGACAGGTTATTTGCATGCAGGTGATCTTCGGGGTCTGTGAAGTTGGCTTTCTCAACTTCTACATGGTATCAGAGCTCCAGACCTGCTGCTTCCTGTTCGTCTTCTGAAGAATTTGGAGCTACGAGGGTTAGATCTGATTTTCCGGTTTTGGTTGCATCAGATCTGTGTGTCTTCTGTTTTTTTATTTTGGAATAGGGGTATTTTTTTTCGGTGCACTTTGAGCCCAAACGGACCTCACCGTTGAGCTCGTAGCGCCCAAAAACCCCTATTTCCATATAAAATTCGTCCGATTTGGACACAGTTGCACCAGGAGGCAAATTTTTTTTGGCCCCAAGGCCGTACGGCCCTAGGGCACGAAAACCGAGGCGGAAAAATTAAAAAAAAAAACAAAAACCACGGTTTTTTCAAAAAAACCGGGCGCAGCCAGTGTAAACCGCCGCGCCGCCGGTAAGCAACCCGGCGGCCACCCGGCGTCCACCGCCGCCGGCGGTATCTCGCCCACGCGCCGCCTGCCGCCTGCGCGCAGCCAGTCGGCCCGCTCTCAGCCCGCGCCCAGCCAGCGCGCCGCCCGCCGCCAGCTGCGCCGCCCCAGCGCCGCCCCCGCGCCGCCACCTCCTGCGCCTGCCCCTAGTCACCCAGAGGACCAGGGGCTTATTTTTTTTAAGCCCTTGAGGGCTTAAAGGGCCTATTTGGGCTTTTTTGGAGCAGTTTTACTAAATCGGGTATAACTCGGGCATTTTAGCTCGGATTTTTGAATAAAAATAGGTGTTGGAAAGCTGGTTCCGAGCCCGATCTAAAAGATGCAGATCTTTTTTTCTGATTTTTCCGTTTTGTAGTGTTTTTTGCCAGTCGAAGTCAGAACAAGTTTTTTGCACTCCAGGAGCCATATCTTTTGCATACGGACTCTGTTTTTCGAAAGCGAATAGGCGTCGGAAATGTATTCATCCGAGAGTCTGCACCAGGTACATTTTATTCAGTACTTTGTGTTTTAACACATCTGTCACTTACTTGGACGTTTCAGACTTGGAAATAATTTGTTTGCATGGGATGGCTTCATTTGATCTGCTTTATCAGTATTAAAGTCATTTAGTCTCAGATTTGTTAATTTGAAGAGTTATCATGGGTTTTTCTACTCACCCTTCAGTTGTATTTCTAGAACGGGGTAATTATGAGTCATGGGCAAAGGGCATACTTACACACTGTAGGTGGCTTAATATTTTGCCTTATTTGTATGATCTCATACCTGAACCAGCAACTTTAGAGGGAAAAATAGCTTGGGATATCATTAGAAATCACATAGTAGGAGTTATTTTGTCTAGTGTTGATTCTGACACTGTGTGGGCTATATCGGGCATTGATTGTCCTCACTCACTTTGGACACGTCTTTGGGAGATCTATGGAGACCCCAGTCTTTCTCCATTCCCAAAGGATCCTGCTTCAGATTGTCTTGTACCCATTGGTTGGAGAGATAACACATCTTTTGATCATGATACTTTAAAGGAACTTCAATATTTAGACACCCTTACATATTCCGATGAATCAGAGGATTGTCTCACAGTTCCTACTCTTCAGACTGAGATTATATATGTATCAACATCATCTCCTTTTGTTCCTGATCAGTTTGATATTGCCTCTTCTTTGGCTCCTATTGATTCAGCTAAGCAGGACATCATACATCTTTCAGACATGGCTACTTGGGATTCTTATCTTGCAGGCATTTCGTCTTTGTTTGTAGAGTCCTATATTGCAGACTTGGAGGATTACTTTGAGGATTTTCAGCTCCTCTTTGTTGACAGCCATATTCCAGTTGTTAGCCCACCATCATCTGTGCATTCAGAGGTTGCAGTTTTTGAGTCTTCAGTTCAGTTTGGATTTGACATCTTTTGTTTCAGTTCAGACAGAGGGATTCTTCAGCATCCTATTATGGCACACATCTTGAGACAGATTGATTCTTCTCTCTTCACAGGGTTTCTTCATCTTCGTCCTTTGGATCCATTTCTTCCCAAGGGGAGGAATATTATATGCCGCTTCAGGATCTCTTTTTGGATTCTACCTCAGGCATCCATATGTGCGACAGGAGTTTCTTCATTGTGGGGGGGGCTTCTAGTCTCTTTCTTTTTCTCCTATGGAGACCATTGTATATGTACTTATATGATAGAAGTTGTCTATGGGGGGTATCATGTTATCCACCTCCTATCTTTCTGTTATTAGTGCATTTATTTCTTTCATCTCTTTTTGGAGTAGAGTTTTTCCCATGAGGTTTTCTCTATTTCTCCACTTTACAGAGATTTGGTTGTAATTGGGTACCTGATCAGGCCTTGTTGCCGGGACCCAAGTTTACTTTCTTGCATTGTAGTTACCTTTGCTTTCTTGCACATGTTTGTAACTGCACTTTTGCTCATCTTAAGGGGGGGTGTTAGAGTAGAGGTTTTAATTTAATCATGTTGATTAAATTACCTTTATTCCTCTCTTAAGATTTCACTTTAGTTTGCATTTGTGACATTTATTAATTATTAAATGTCTACCTATTAGGGTTTCTTTTAGGGTTGCACAATATCCTTTTATAAGGATTCATCATTGTAATTTATCTCACTCTTGGATGAATACATTTTTCAGCTTTCAAAGCACCCTTGCTTGTTTGTCTCCATCTCTTCTTTCTGTGACAGGTTATTTGCATGCAGGTGATCTTCGGGGTCTGTGAAGTTGGCTTTCTCAACTTCTACAGCATTTACTCCATTCCTTGAAAAGAAGGCAATTAGAAAACACAACTCAGAGAAGCAAATGTGCTTGAAGAATGACCATAATACTCGATTAATTCATTCAAAGAAATATACATTCTTAGCTGGAGACAAACACTTGATAAGATAAAGTTGTTAAGAACATTTAAAGATACAAATACTTCACAACTAAGATTAACTTTCAAAAATCTGCACCTAACTTAAGAAATACCTTACAGTATCCTTTACAATATTGTCTGCAGTGGCAGAAAATTAGGGTTGGGACCCTTAAAAATGAGGAGAAAACTAAGAATACAATAGAGAAAACCTAGAAAAACCCTAGAATGCATCAAAAGATGACACATGTTTTCATCTCCCTATCTTCAATTTCAAATCTACATTTTCCTCTTCCAAAAAATGGGTCTTCAACTTGCACTCAAAATTTGGATGTGACCTTTCAAAACCTAGGAAAACAACTTGCAGTAGTCACCAACCAAACTTAACCTTGCTCATTGATAAAAAAATGCCATATTTGCATCACTGCACCCCTCCTGGAAACTTGTTGAAAATCTAAAAAAATTGCCCTTCGGAGTCATTGGTTAGCTCCACATCTGCACTTTTGCCAAGATTTACTATTTTTGCCCACTGCCCTCTTCTGACTAAAAAATGCTCACCTTTCCCCTCTGATTTGAAAATTCAAATTTGCCTCCTTTAAGAAATTCAAAAATGACTTTCAACTACACTTTTACTACTCAGACATAACAAAAGAGAAACCACCCTACTAAAAATGACACCTCTAGCTCAAAAGTCACTTTTGCAAATAATCCCCTTTTATTAAAATGACCTCTTTGATTAAATTTTTTGCACCTTTACTCAGAAAAGTATTCCCCATCTAATGAATGATTTTAGATAAATATGATGCCCCTATATCCATGAAAAAGAATAACATTTTGTTTTACCTTTTACACTCAAAAGTAGTTTCCCACAGAAACTATTCTTAAAGAAAAAATAATCCCCTCTGAGGCAAATTCCTAGTTCATTGAAAATTCCTCTCCACTAAAATTTGCATCCCTATTTTTTGAAACATGCAATCACAGAGATCAATTAATAATTTTCCATTCAAACATAGGTGCATGTTCATGTCTTCAACACTCCTCTAAAACTGCAATGTCTAACTCTTCACCAATTGTCCATACCAATCTCTTGATCATTGTTTTGTTCTTGTTTACTGGTTTACAACAACTTAGCAGTTTTGTTGTCTAACACATTCCTCTACTGGTTAGGCTATACCGATAGGCCTAGATAACTTAGATGAATAGGAAAACATAGTTTCCATCAATGAAGACACAAATAAAGTCATCAAACAACTTACAACTATATCATCATCATCTAGCCAACAATCTCCATCAACTTTATCGGTCATCTTCATCTCATCAACATCTCCATATGCCAACAATCTCCTCATCATTATCTTCATCAATTATGCCAACAATCTCCCCCTTTTGCATTTATGGCAACACCAAAATAGCAATACCAAAAGCTCATCATGCAGAACTGGAACACTAATTGTTATGACTGTTGTACTTGATCTTCTCCCTTCATCAATTCTTCTCTTTCTTCTATTCACTGTTCTTCTCCTCCTTTACTTTTCTTCTCCTCCTCCTTTGCTTTACTTCTCCCCCTATCACTTTTCTTCTCCCCCTTTGACAATGATGTCAAAGGTGCAAAGTGTCAAATTCATCTTTTACTACTAGTGTTTTCTACATTTCTATTGCTCCCCCTGAGGAGTAGCCCTTTTCTCATCAATCCACAGTGAAAGATCTTCAATTAGTCCACTAGATTGATGTTGTAATAACATCTTAATTGACCTTTGGTAGAGGTATAACCCCTAGTTTGCCTTTGAGATATTCAAAGGTCTCTTTAGGAAATGGCTTAGTAAAGATATCAACCAATTTCTCCTTACTTGACGCATGTTCCATCCTGACTTTCTTTTCCTGCACTCTTTCTCTCATAAAATGATACTTTAGTTCAATATGCTTTGTTCTAGTATGCAATATTGGGTCCTTTGAAATAATTATTGCACTTGTATTATCACAATATATGACCATCGGTTCTATCATATTCTCCTTGAATCCTTCTAGTACATGTCTCCTCCATATTGCTTGAGTACAATTAATAGATGTAGCCACATACTCTGCGTCTGTTGCAGACTGAAAAATGCAACTTTGTTTCTTACTAGTCTAGGATACTAGCCTACCTCCTAGAAAGAATTCTCCACCGATTGTGCTCTTTCGATCATCTATATTACCTTCCCAATTAGCATCTATGAACACCTTCAAAGAGAAGTTGCCTTTGTATGGATACCATAATCCATAATCAACAGTTCCTCTAAGATACCTGAAAAATTCTCTTCACTGCCACCATATGAGTCTGTTTAGGATTTTTTTTAAATCTAGCCACTATACCAGTTGCATGAGCAATTTTTGGTCTTTTATGAATGACATAGTGTATTTTTTCAATCATGGATCTATACTCAGTTTTATCCACTGGATCTAATTCATCTTCCTTAGATAATCGGCAACCAGTAACCATAGGGGTTCCAACTAGTTTACAGTCTTCCATTCCAAAAAATTTCAATACCTCCTTCACATATTGGGACTGGCTGATAAAGATTCCTCTCATCTGTTGGACCTGAAAACCAATGAAAAAATTGATTTCGCCTATCAAAGACATTTTAAATTCCTTTTTCATTTCTTTTACAAAAGTTAAACTCATGTCATCCTCTCCTCCAATGATGATATCATCTACAAATACTTCTGCAATCAATAACTTGTCTCCTTCTGTCTTCAAGTAAATGTTGATGTCCTCACTGGTTCTTTGAAATCCAATCTTTATCAGGTCTAAATGGAGTCTCTCATACCTTGCTCTTGGAGATTTCTTTAATCCATATAAAGCTTTATGAAGTTTGCACACCATGTTCTTGTCTTTAGTCAATGCAAACCCATCTGGTTGTTCAATGTAAACCTCTTCTTCTAGAATTTCATTCAAAACTACAGACTTAACATCTATTTGGTAAAAATTTAATCCTTTGAATGCTACAAATTCAAGTATCATTCTTACTCCTTCATGTCTAGAAACCAGTGCAAAGGTTTTTCCATAATCCTCACCTTCTTACCCATATCCTTTGCAAACTAGTCTAGCCTTGTTCCTAATCACTTCACCATCTTCATTCAATTTGTTTATAAACACACACTTAGTACCAATCACATTTTTATTAGCTGGTACAAGGATAAGTGACCAAGTGTTTTTCTTCTCTATTTGATCAAGCTCCTCATTCATAGCCTTTATCCAATCATCATCCTTGAGAGCTTCCCTCATTCTCTTAGGTTCAACTATGAAAATCAAACAAGCAGTTTCTCTAATCTTTCTTCTTGTTTGTACTCTAGAATTCCTATCTCCAATTATCTGATCTGTAGAGTGATTCAACTTTACATATCTAGGTATAACCAGTTCCTGTATAGAAGTTTCTTCTTGTTCTTGTTCTTCATCTTTATCTTTCGGTTGAGCAGTATCCTCCACACTATTCTACTCAACATAATTTTGAACTTTCGGTTAAATAATCACTATCTTCTAGTCATGTACTACATCAGATTTGTTGGTATCATAAGATTTGTTAGAATACTCATCAAATTTCACAATAACACTTTCCACAATCTTCTTGGTTATTTTGTTAAAGAACTTGAATGCTTTTCTCTTTGTTGAATAACCAAGGAAAGTTTCTTCATCACTCTTACGATCAAACTTTCTGGTATACTCATCTCTCTTTATGTAACACTTGCTACCAAAGAATTTGAAGTAACTAACATTAGGAGTATGACCATATCATAATTCATAGGGAGTTTTATCACTACCTTTGTTGACCAATACTCAGTGCATTATGTATATTGCAGTGCTGACTGCTTCTCTTAGAAATATTTTTGGTACATCTATTGATGGATATTGTTGGCTAGATGATGATGATATAGTTGTAAGTTGTTTGCTGACTTTATTTGTATTGGCATTGATGGCAACAATGTTTTCTTATTCATCTAAGTCATCTAGGCCTACCGATATAGCCTAACTGGTAGAGGAATGTGTTAGACAAAAAAACTGCTAAGTTGGCGTAAATCAGTAAACAAGAACAAAGCAATGATCAAGACATTGGTACAAACAATTGGTGAAGAGTTAGACATTGTAGTTTTATATAGGAGTGTTGAAGATAGGGAAATGCACCTATGTTCCAAACCGGTAATGATTTAAGGTTTGGTGGTGGATCTTATCATGTTGATAACTTAGTGATGACATGTCAGAATCCATGTGTAATGATAAGATTGTGTTTAAGCACGTACACGGATCAAATTTGTTGGGAAACAACAAAGTGCTTAGTATAATATGACAAGGGTTTGATTGCTTATCAAATCGATATGCGGTGATGTGTGATGATCATTCAATGGTGGAAATTGTATAGAAATTTGTTCTAATGATTTGTAAATGTAAATTCATTGTATTTTGAATGTAGTTAGGGTTATGTAGCCAACCTAGCTAAAAAATGTATTTAGGGCTAGTTAGAGAAGAGATTTGGTGTTAGTGATTTGAGAAGAAGGTATTGCCGAACCAGATTGAAGTGTTTGCATGTGTGTGGAAGAGTTGTGCTAAAAAGAATCTATACTAGCAAGAAAGGAAGTGTTGTAATAAGATCATTTGCCATGTTGTTCCCTAACAGTTACAACAGTTTGAATTCCCTTAGCTGGGTAGATTTTAACAAGTCTTATTTGTAAATCCCTTCACGGGTGGCTCATCAACTTGAATTCAAAATCCTCTAACAAGGTTACTCCTAACAGGGTAGATCTCCTAAAAGGGCTAAGGTAAAATCCCTTAACCGTGTGACTCCTAACATGGTCTTCTCTTAACCAAGCATATTGTAAACTCTTAACTAGGCTAGGCCTTTAATAGGGCGCATTCCAAAAGAGTGAAAATATTTTGTGGGTGATAATTACCACCATGGTTTTTTCCATTTGGGTTTCCACATGAAAAAAAATTGTGTTCATGTGGTGGTTGAATTGTTGATTTGTGCATTTGATATCTTTACATAGTTTGCATAATGATGAACACTTGAGTGAATGGTTTGGTAAATCTGATAACCGGATTGTTTGAGTAGTTACCGGTACAATTTTTTGAAGTATTGCAAAATTTTTTTACTACTGATTCACCCCCCCTCTCAGTAGTAACTGGATCCTCATAATAACATTCTAACCCTGATTTGAAAAAATATCAAATCAATGCTTTGGGAGCTGCCACTTGGTACACTGGTAGATAAATATACCCTGAATGAGTGTGAAAGAGGTTTTCACCTGATTAGGTCACATGAGAAAATTATTTACCCTCAAAGTTGGCTGCTCTGAAAATCTGAAAATGTTGATGTTGAAACCCCGAAAAAATTGCATTTGGAATGGGTCTCAAAAACTAATGAAATGACGAGTTGGGGGGCTACAAATATGGAATATGGTAGACAATTTTAGAGAGAATCACAGAGTATAATTAATTTGGATTGTAGATCAACTATGTACAAAATATTAATTTTCAAAGTGTCCTTCAAACCACTATTTGACAATGTTCAGTTGCAAAACTGAACTTTTTGCAAATGGAATCAATTTTAAAAATTGAGCAAATGGATTTGTGAGGCTTAGCCAATTGGTGTGGGGATTAAAAAAATTGTTGGGAAAAACAAGAAACTCTCTGTATTTCTTCACAATCAATTGGTACAAAGATATACTACCTCAAACAGGGCTACACAAAAAAGGTGCAAAACTACAAATCCACAACCTAACTTTTGGATCTCCAAAGGAGACATCACAAACACATCAAAATTGATCACAAGAGGCTTCAAATGGGGACATATCATTCTTATAAGGTTTTAAACACTCCCCTAAGAGGATTTTTCATGAAACTTAACTGGGGTAAAATGGCAAGCCCTTAAATAGAGCAACTTAGGTTTATCACATAGGGTCAAAATTGAGTGAATTTGATGAAAATTTTACATGGGACCTCAAAAATAAGGCATGAATTTTTGAGTCCCAACAGTGGCTCTTTCTTGGGGATGCATGCCCCTTGTGGGCATGGCAAGAATTGAGATCTTAGGAGGAGCATACCAAGTGCCTTATCCATTGGGCCACTCAACCATTGTACTCATCATTCTGAAATCTACCACTTCATCTACCACTTGCTTAGTGTCAGTTTCCATTTCATCTACCACTTGCTCAGTGCTGGTTTCCTTAGGTTTCTCAGAAGTTTCATCAACTCTAACATTGATACTTTCAACAATTCTTTGAGTCCTATTGTTGAAACACTTGAGAGCTTTGCTCTTGGTGGAATATCCTACGAATATTCCCTCATCACATTTTGCATCAAACTTTCTCTAGTGTTCACTCCTCTTGATATAACACTTGCTACCAAACACTCTAAAGTATCTTACTAGAGGAGTCTTACTAGTCCAATACTCATAAGGTGTTTTATCCTTACCTTTCTTGATGAGTACTCGGTTCATTGTGTAAATTGTAGTGCTCACCGCTTCTCTCCAAAAAGTGTGAGAAAATTTTCCTTGAATCAACATGGTTATGGCTGCTTCAACTATAGTTAGATTGTTCCTTTCTACTAGGCCATTTTGCTGTGGAGTCCCGGGGGTAGACAGTTGCCTCTTGATGCCATTTTCTTCATAGTATTTATTGAACTCACTAGAAGTGAACTCACCTCCTTGGTCAGTTCTAAGGCATTTGATTCTCTTACCACTTTCTTTTTCAGCCAGTGCTCTGAAGGCCTTGAACTTTCCAAAATATTTAGACTTGTCTTTCAAGAATGTGACCTACATCATTCTTGAGCAGTCATTAGTGAGAATCATAAAGTACCTATCTCCGTGCACACTCCTAGTTTTCATAGGAGCACACAAATCAGTATGCACAAGATCAAGTAAATTGTCTGCAGTGAAAGATTTACCCTTGAAGGTTGAGGAAGACATTTTCCCCAATTGACACTCTCTGCACAAAGGATTCTCTGGTTTGCTCACCATAGGCAATCCTCTAACTACCTTGATCTTATTGGCCTTTACAATACTATCAAAGTTTACATGGCAGAGTCTCCTACGCCATATCTAGCTATCATCAAACTTAGTTATTAGACATTTATTGATATTTGCATTCAGCTAAAATAAGTTACCTCTGGTCTGCATACGGGTGGCCATCAGTTCACCACTCTTTCCTTTTATTTTTCACACTCTATCTTTGAATTCCAGAGTGAGTCCATTATCATTCAGTTGGGCAACACTCAAAAGGTTGTGCCTAAGACCTTCTACCCAATACACATTATCAACACTTCTTTTTCCATTTAGAGAGATGGACCCTTTTCCTTTTACCATACATGGTGCATCATTACCAAATCGGACCACATGACCATCATACTCTTCCAAAGACAAAAACTTACTCTAATCACTAGTCATGTGGTGAGAACAACCACTATCAATAATCCACTCATTGGAATTATCAAAGCGGGAGACAAGAGCCTTCCTGTCTGACACATCTTCCTTAACTGCTACAAACACAATGTCTTCACTTTCTTCATCTTCTGATTCCTCATCAGTGACACCCTCATCAACTGCTACAAAATAGTTTCTCCTATTTCCTCCTTTGAACTTCTTGAACTTCTCCAATTTGTCCTTATTATCACCATTAGGATAGTTTACAACAATGTGTCCTATCCTATTGCAAGAAAAGCATTTCAAAAGGAGCTTACCTCTATATTCACCAGTTCCCTTAGGAAGTCTTTTGGCAAGAAGAGCTTCAAATTCCATCAGGATCTCCTCATCATCCATATCTCTGCTTTGTCTAGGTTCACAACTGGTACTAGCTTCTTTACCCTTTCTAGATAGTGTAGCAAATGCTTTAAAGGTTGAATCAGTCTTCTCAACACTGCCATCATAACTGTTTAGCTCATATGAGGTCAACTTAGCAATTATGGAATCTATGGACACCTTTGTCTTGTCAATAGATCTCAACTCCTAAATATCAACAACCCTTATTGTATAGACTAGTAATAAGGTTCTCAAAACTTTGCTCACAATAGTGGGATCATCTATTTTGCCTCTTACACTCTTGATGTCTCCTACAACAATTTTGATTCTTATCCCATACTGTTGAATGGTCTCTCCTTCAATCATCTGCATGTCTTCAAACTTACCTCTAAGGCTTTCTTCCTTAGCTTGCTTCACATTCTCATCACCACCATAGATAGACTCCAGAGTATCCCATACATCTTTGGGATTTTCTTTTTCCTGAACATCAATAAACTCAACTTAAAAAGGTTGCTGATAAGAGCTTCCATTACTTACCCATTCTCTTGGATTTCTCTTCTTTGATCATCGGTGAGAGTACCAGTAGGGACAACATAAGTATTCTCAACATAGTTCTAGTGTTGAGCACCCATGCTCTTAATGTATATCTTCATTTTGTCCTTCCATATCTTAAAGTTGTCTCTCTTGAACTTAGGACCTTCCCTCTTCATCATTAGAATAGGATCTTTTCCTCAAGCAGTTAAGCTTATAACACAAAGGACTTGGAGGATGCTCTGATACCAGTTGATGAATAATGATGAATAGAAAGTACTCAACAAATACTGAGAGGGGAGGGTGAATCAGTATAGACAAAAACTTTCTTAAACCATTTTAACTGCAAAGACTGCACTAACCAAAAAATAGTATCATCGATCTAAAATAGGGTACTACTGGTAAAACACCGAATGACTATGAAAAGCATGAACCGGTTAAAACTTAGATCTTCACCTCACCTAATATCTCCTTTTCACTTCACTCATATGCATAAATAGGTAATACGTTAGAAATATAAAGACTACTGGTTCAACATGCATTACCACTTAACAAAAAATACTAATCATCACATGAAAAGACATCACACATGACACACTGATTTTTCACATGGAAACCCAATTGGGAAAAACCATGGTGGGGATGAATACCCACAAGTTGTTCTTTGAACTCTTCTAAAGTTCACTCTGTTAGGAGCCTAATCAGGTTAAGGACTTTACAATAGGTTCTGCTAGGAACCGATCCTGCTAGGGATCACTCGGTTAAGGGATGGCTAAATACCTGGTTAAAGGTTAGAACCCTGTTAAAGGTTACCTCGTAAGAGGATTTAAAGAACTCATTGAATTGAGTCACCCTATTAAAGGATTTACACAAAATCCTTTTAAAGCTACCTGGTTAAGGGATTTTCCAACTGCTGAAAATGGTTAGAAGTCAACAAGTAATACACTGATCTAATAACAACACACAATCCCAAGGCAGATCCTCTTTAGCTCCTTTACTTTTTTAATCACACTCTGTAGGTATTCACACACTTCTTTGGTCTAGCAAGAATCAAGTATCTCTTCACTTAGATACACACATAACATTTTCCAACAACTTCACAATGCAAATCATCATCGACCTTATAGGAAACAGATAGATCGGTAGCATATACCCTAAACCCTAAACATTTAGGTTGTCATTACAGTTGGTCCAATCCTAAGTGTTCAAACACATTGTATTGAATAAAATAGTCTTGAACAGATCTCAAGACATTCTCCATCACTCGTTCTTTGCCACTTGAGAAGCTGATAACTCATCATGCGTTCTCCACCATTTACTGAGGCTTTACACATTCCCGAGGTAGATAGGATAAATCATCTTCATGCAAGATCCTCAAGGAAATCCTTCATGTGCACAAGGTTGATGTGGCAACATGATCTAATCTTCATTTCAATGCTAACTCATCATAGAATATCATCGGTCAAATCACACAAACTTGAAATGCATCAACCAAAAACCCTGAAGCTGAGACTACCAACCTGTAGTCATAACAAATGAAACCCCACTAACGGTTCACATTCCAACATACTGGTTCACTTTGAACAAACATACCGCTTCACTTTTTCACATCTATCGGTTCACATCATCATACCGGTTCTCTTGCTAGTTTGCTTACTTTAATATGCCAGTTCATACTTCAGCATATTGACATCAATGACAACATACAATATCATCATGTGATTCAACTCTACACATATGCCAACAAAATATATATTTTGAATTTTTGAATGATGTAAACTAATAAAATGTATAATTTTTTGTGCATTTTATGTTTGTAATTTAAAAAAAAAATTAAAAAATTATTTGAATATACTTTTTTATAAAGTAAATACTATAATTTAGTTGCTGATAAAATGTTGAAATTGAACTTACATGAGGCGTCACACTTTATATAGTAAATTTTACCTTTTTCCTTCAATTTTTTTGTGTATATTGATAACTTAAAACTTTACTACAAAAATATATTTTTAACTATTTTTTATGTATATATTTTTGAATAAATTTTAAAAGTTGTATGTACTAAAATATAAATATTTCCATTTGGGGTCACCTTTTTTGTTTATTGTTTTTCCAAATTAGAAAATAATTATATCTTGACATAGACTCTTTTCTCTAGTGCATTTATTTTTTTCAAAATTTTAAGATAAATTTTAGTATTTTTCCTTTACAAGATAATCAACCTTATATATTAGTGTTTTTATTAGGGGAAAAATAGGTTTTGAATGAACCCGAAACCCTTAACAACCAGAAAAAGATAGGATTTGGAATCCTCAACCAGAAAGTCATCCGAAAAAAAGGAACATGAAAGCACCACACAACCATGGGTAAAAAGGACACCCATAATATAAAACAACGAAGCTCTGTATACTGCCACATCAAACAATGATGTTAGGGGAGTATAGGATGGGATTGGTCTACAGACTACCTATCCGACCCTAAATACATATATATATTTTAATTTTTATGTCTCCACACTGATTTGATATTAATTTATTTTTTATTTTTGTAAATGTTATTTTTCGTAGGTACAAATTAAATCTGACAGGAATTTTTTTTATTCTTTGCAGATGCTTGATCAAATTTGATGGTCGTCACAACCATCAACCAAAAAAAATTGCAATATTTTCAACTGTGACCAAACTGGGGTGAATTATATATTAGTTTTTGTTTCTCGGCCAACCTGAATCTATCCATGAGGTCCGTTTTATGCCACGAGGCCAAATATGAAATATCACCCCTAAAACCCTCATTTAAAGAAATTTTTTAATGATGTCCTAGATTGACCAAATTCATCAAACCCCAAATCTGCAAACAACCCATTATAATAGCAAGCTCAAATAACATAGATCTGCAATAACAACCTACAAAACCATATATCTTGCCTTGTCTTTTCATTCTTTCATGTATTCATGGATTCAAACTAGGGTTATAAACACCATTAAACCAATAGCTCTGATACCACTTGAAAGGAAACTTGCAGCCATCTTTATGATAATTTCCACATAACCCATTAAGATCTTCATCAAATCAACACATAAAAACCACATGCAAAAAATAGACAACATACCCATGAAAAGTGGCACAAGATATATCTTGGGAAAAACCTCATAAGGGAAAAACCTAGCCTCCAAAAGAATCATCCATCATGTATTATCAACAATGTGTCCATTACAATACAACTGTGGAAAGCCTTCAAAACCCAGTCATAACCAAGCACTCCATATGACCAAGCATGAATCCACAAATCCCATGCCATTCTTTCTCCTTCAAAAACACTAACCTGGCTAACTGACCAACCCAAACAACTAACCTTTTGGTTTCTTTTATAAACACAAGCTCCCACAAAACCACCAAGTGGTATTACATCAATACTGTGTACCCAAAACCATGTGACGATAAAATATAATATTTTCACTACCTACCCTTGACCCACATTTAATATTGGGTACTTCATCACAATTACATTCCCCAATATTAAATAAATACCATATAATAATACCAGTGTGTCAATACAACTCATCAAGTGATTACAAGAGTATTACAAGGGAATCTCTACATGTTGCACGTCCATCTAGGTGCTCGTAGGTGTGAGAACAAAATATGATATTATAATATAATTTTATGTCCACCTCACAAAATAATAAAATAATAGAACAATGAAACATTATTATGCAAGGTGTACAACACCAATTTTGCAACAAAATTAACAAACAAGTGATAATGAATCCCAACGTCATATCATGCTCATAATGAGTGGTATGACATTGCCCCTATCATGGATACAGTAGTAATTCAGTCACAAACACCATAGCACCATCTCATCCAATATAATCACAAAGTGGGGTAAGCATAATCAAGATGATATCATAATCTTATAAGCAATGTAACCCATCCAAGAATGGTAAGTACAAATAGATCACCAAATATAAATACATCATCATAATGATCAAGGATAAATATCATCATCAACATAAGTCATAATTTATCAAATGTCTAAATAAATATCTAGCATCATCAATAAGCATCTCAAATATAGATAGAGTCATAGGTATAGATGAAAACATCACATAAGAGTCTAGATAAGTCTATCAATGCATAAATCAAAAGATGAATTGAGGAGGGACACTACACAATGGGACATGAAACCTCTTCATATTTTTCCCACCAGTCAATCTTGTCACTGTAGACACCTAAAAATAATTATTTTTTATTCTTGACATAATTAGTTCTCCTCAATATTAACTAATTTTAATATTGCCACTATAGTCTGTGATTGATTTATTTAATAAATCAACCCCCTTTTATTCTTCTAAAAATCTTCAATATTAAATCCTCCTCTTAACTAATTAATTTCAATTAATTAGTTAACCTATGTGATTCCTACAAATCATCTTTTCTTAATCCATCATTAACCTAATAAATTCTTCTAGAAACTCCCTAAGCTCATTTAGTATTATTCTTCTAATTTTTAATTCCCTCCACTCATTCTCTCTCCCAGTAAAATCCTCCTACAAATCTTATCTATCCTAATCCCACCTAACCTTTCCTCTAATCCCCCTCCTAATGAGTTGATAGCATGATTAGCCACAAAGTCAACTCCTTGTCCCTTCCATCCAACCACTCTCCTTAAATTCCCTTTTCCCAAAATCTCACATTCCTCTAGGCATCTCATCTTCCAAGGAATTTTTAATTCCTTCTTATTCCTCCAATCCCCATGAATATCCCTTTTTGAAGAATTTTTAATTCTTCCTCTCCATCCCTCAAGAAATGTCCCATCCCTTGTTCGATGTGACAGACACACTCCTTCGGTGCATGGGCAGGCACATTAGCATGAGTGCAAATGCATCACCACGACCGTTTACAAAATTTAAAAATTATCCCGCTCTGTTTCAATTTTAAAAAAATTACTCTTTGTTTGTCTATTTGACACATGCGCAGGCGCATCAGCATAGGCAAATGCATTTTGGCACGAGTGAATACTAACCAGCATGACCATTTTGAAAAACTACCGCCCTTAGCAAAAAATTGGTTTTTAAAATTTAAATTTCAAAATCTAACCCGCTAACTTTTGTGTCTTTGTTTTCAGGATTTTATCACGAGCGTAGGTATTTAGATGCGACTGATCTAGACCAGCGCGACAAAGAGGTATAAAATTCCAATTCGGTCTGCATTAAGTTCTTATTATTATTTTTGTTTCTATTATCTGCAGTGCATACGCAGGCATTTTGGCACCTGTGCATGTGGTTCAGTGCGACTGACTTCACTTCAGTGCATGCACTGTATCTGTAGGCCAGTGAGTACTGATTTCTTTTTTTTTAGTGTTGCAACTTTTCTCGATCGTCCAAGAACTAGAAAAAATAGAAAAAACTACTAATCTGAACTATTTTGCAGGTTGCCTAGGAGTTCCAAGAAAATATTGTGTCTTTTTTTTTAACTAGGCACCTAGATTTAATTAAAGGATAAATGAACGATTGTCTTGTGTGCTTTATGAAAAGCGTAAAGGTAGGAGAGTATGCTCTCGTCTAGTTAGATGATCAGAAATCCAGACCCTCCAAGTTTTTCATGTTTGTTGCATGCTTACCTTTAGCAGGCCTGCCCTCCCAACTTTCTCTTTGAGAAGGTAAGAGGGGAATGACCCAAGTGAGTACACCCGGACCTAGGGTTCCCAACTCACTATAATAAATAGGCTATTGATGATGAAAGGGTTAATGGTTAGGGCTATATGAGAGTTCACTCTCACATTGGGTGCTTGGTAGGATCCTAGAGATCTCAACCATGCTTGCATGACTACTAAGTTCTTGGTGCTTCATTGGGCTATAAGCCTCAATTGCGCTTGCGCAAGTATGAAGGGTAGCTCCTAACGGGAAGCCATATTAAACACCTTGCACATAGTGGCCAAAAACCTTCTAGTCATTGTTGCAGGAGGTCGAACCTCTGAAGCCACCCATATTTTTACAGCCCTTAGTAGAGACACAAAGTTCACCATGAGGAGTTTTCATGAGAATTGATGCTTGGCTCCTACAGAGAAGTAAGTGTCATGGATGGGAGTCAGTGGGGTCAAGAATCTAAGTTTCTACTCTAGGTAAGCATAGCTGGGAAACTAATTGGGATCCAATGACTATTGTCCTTTCCAACCTTAAGAATGTTGAACATGATCATGAGTATCTTTGAGATAAAATTCATTTGATCATTGTGTTTTCTTTGCTTGATACTTGCTTGCCAAGAGTAGACTAAAAACACGTCATTATCCTCAAACACTTTGCAAAAAAATTTGTCCAAAAGCAAAAAATCATCCAAGTCATTATCCACACAAAGTCCAAATTGCATCAAAACTCCATCCGTCTCATGTTCCATAAACCTAAGTTATATAAACATCCTAAGAAGTCAATTCACCGACCTATCAAGAAAAAGAAGCTCACACAAGCACAACTCATTAGGCGTCAAAAATTTTGGTATACCAACTGTAAACTGTTGCTTAAATATAGGACATTCTTGAATCATTACCATGATTATGTCAATGGTCATAGCAATGAGTTTGATGCTAGTGATGAACTAAGAGTCCGTGCCCTCCATCAAGGTTTAGGTTTGTCTTTTAACACCAACTATCATCAAAATCAGGGTGGTTGTGTCCCTTCATACAACTTACCATCTGAACCAATCATCTATTGAGTCATGTTCATGCCAAGAATAACCTAGTCACCAAATGTTTTCTAATCATCACTATCATCCCTCCTTAATCAATCATCCTGAATTTCCTAAGGACTTAGCACATCAATCAATCACCCTCCATTATCAAGTCAATTCTCAAAATCCAAATCCAATCATCCTTTAATCCAATTTAACCTCACATTAAGGTTGCATGCCTTGTAAAGTTCCATTTAGACCTCATCATTAATCACTTGGCTTTTGTTCTTGAAGAAGAATCCTCTCCAAGTACCTTTTACCTCATCCTTTTAGTCAATCAAGACTCTTAACTTATGCCTTTGCTTTTCTTAGGGTCATTAGTCAACCCTTGGTGGAAAAGAGGCTTCTCAATCATCATTCTAAGGTCTAAATTCTACCCAACTTGTTCATTACCTTTCTTGCGATTTTGTCTACCATTGAAGATCCTCATCTAAGGACTAAGGTGTCAATTCTAATCCAAGGACCCCACCAATCAAAAAAATTCCTTGTCATCAAAGACAAAATCCCAAGAATCCAAAAGTCTTGCTAAGTCCTCTCATCAAAAATTTCTTCCTCCAAGCTTTTCTAAGGTTATTCTTGTATGGTCACAACTTGATCTCAAAAGAAAAAGATGGCTGAATAACAATATGGTATGCCAGACATTAGTGTCCTATATGAAGATCCTATGTAAGATCCTACATAAAGTGTGCAACCTATCAATCAAGATCAAACCCAAAATCCTAATATGGTTAACCAAGATGAACTATCTTCGGAAGTGCAAACTTTCCTAGCAGACTCTTATAACCAAGAGATGATTGAAAAATTTATCCAAGACAATCCTACTGCACTTCTAAAGACCCTCTTTGAAAATGGAGCTCAAATTCCACCTGATTTTAATAAATCCACTCTTGGCCAACAACCACAAGGAGACCTCGCTCCCATGCAGAATGTTTCACTTGTTATTCAAACTCAATCATTTACAACCCTGCCAATCATCCAAACTCAATCAATGCCACCCTTGGCACCTCCCCCCATGGTCTCCATCCCACCTTCTTCCTCCTTACCAGCTATACCACTATCAAATCTGATCTCATCTATTCTCCAACATGTCTCTATACCATCTTCTTCCACTCAACCACATATTTCTATTCAACAAACTTCACTTCCTATCAATAATGTCGCTAATTTTATTTGGGCCGCACTCAATCCTGCCACAACAATTTGTGGGCCGCAACCAACTGTGACTCAAATCCCTGTGACATTGGTCATCACATCTCACATTCCTGCTTCCTCATCATATCAATACATTAGTGGTGGTGCACCTTCCTTGACTCATCCGATTCTAGGGGCAAATACAATGCATCATTACCAAAATCCACAACAAGACCTCATTAAGAAAATTCAAGACATGAAAAATATCATCAAGGACATGAAAGAAGAGACTAATAATTGGAAACCTTACTCATTTGAGGAATTTTGTCCTTTTCCTTATGATCCATCTATATCAGTTACACCCTACCCCCCAGGATTTGAGATCCCTAAATTCACCAAGTATGAAGGAACAGGACACCCCCGTGACCATGTCTGAGAATTTCACATCTTATGCCAAGAAGTCTCCTATAGTGACCTATACCTTCAAAGACTCTTCCCCAAGAGTCTCATAGGAGATGCCCTGACATAGTTCTCATCTCTACCATGGGGTTCCATTGTCTCCTTTCTAGACTTGGCAGATAAGTTTGTAGCTCACTATGCCTACAACATGGCTAATGATGTTTCCATGATGGATCTGTGTAACACAGAGCAAAGGCCCAAAGAGACTTTCGCCAACTTCTTGCAAAGATGGCGAGATCTCACCAATAAATTCCAATGGGACATGCTAGAACAACATCAAGTTGAATTATTTCAAAAGAACTTGGTGCCCAAAATTTCAAGACCTCTGACATATCAATGTATTAAATCCTTCCAAACATTGACTGATAAGGGCCTTGCCCCCGAACGTGTCTTGCTAGAGGAAGCAACCTTGAAACACTACCAAAGATCAACTCAAAGTTCTTCGTCTTATTATAATGATAAACCAAAATTTTGGTCCAAGAACAAAAACATAGTCAATGACAGTGTAACTGATGCAAAACGGGTCCAAACCATGGCCGCTCCGCCAAAACCCACCACCACTAATCATTAATTCAACAATCAAAACAATCAAAATCAATCCTAAAAGCCTCACAATTATGTCTCAGTCCAGGGACGACCACCCCGATCCAATAACAGGACTCCAAGAGACCTCACTCCTCTTGTTGAGCCTATTGAAGTGGCGTTTCAAAAACTTGTCCAAGCAGGCACAATGTTTTTTTTCGATCACTCGCCCGTTTGATCCCAATCAACCCAAACCTAGGTGGTATAATGAGAATGAATATTGTGAGTATCATCGTATCAAGGGACATGATACATGAAAATGCATGAAGCTTAAAATATATATACAAGATCTCATTGATAGGGGTGAAATTGAAGTAGCAAATTCAAAATCTAGTAATAATAATGACAAACTCAAAATGTACCATGAATTCTTCCCAAAACATGATAAGGGAAAAGGGTCATCATCTAACGCAGTGAACTATGACTACACTAATCACATAACCGGCTTTGACTCTTTAGTAGGTCACATTGAGCCCACAGACAATCATGTTAATGTCATAACTATCCAAGGAGTTAATCCTCCCCCTTCCCAAAGCAGACCTAATCCTGCTAGGATAGTCATTCAAGGCAATGTACCTTCCACCCCCTACTCCTAGAATGACTATAATGTAACCATGCACCAAGGAAAATTCACCATCCAAGGAGCTCCTCCCCCACCAAACCCCCCACCCATGTCTTCCACCCACCGATATGACCTCCTTGACCAACTTGGGAAGACCCCTGCATAGATCTCCATTCTAGAACTTCTCAAGACTTCTCCTGTCCATAAAGAAATTTTGGAACAAGCCCTCCTCGAGTCTTGCATTCCTGATAATATCAATGCTACCCAATTCCAAGCTCTTATTGGAAACCTTACTGCCCATCAGCACCTTGTATTCACCTCCAATGATGCTCCTATAGATGAAGACCACAATAAACCTTTGCACATCGAAGCCCTTATCCAAAAGAAAAAGGTCAAATGTATCTTGATAGATGGTAGATCTGGACTCAATCTATGTACATACAAGTTAATAAAACAATTGGGACTTTTTGAGGACTTGGTAGACACATTAGGAAGGATCACAATAAAAGCATATGATGATGCAGAAAGAGTTTCAAAGGGTGTGATCACATTACCTCTTCAAGTGGGCCCTATCACAATTGAAACCCCTTCCCAAGTATTAGATCTTGATCTTCCCTACAACATTCTCCTCAGTCGGCCATGGATTCACTCCTTGCAAGCTGTACCCTCCACTTAACACCAATGCATCAAATTCCCCTTCAATGGAAGAGAGATCACTATGAAAGGTGATCCACAACCTTTTCAAAATTGTAAACTCTTAGAGGGGAAACATCCATAACATTGCCCACTAAATAGACCCTCACCAACGCCTCCATCTGACACATCAAATGTTGCCTCCACCTCATCCCAACTAGACACACAAATCAAGATCTTGGATAATGGTTGTGGAGAATACAAATTGGAGGATGTCTTATTAATAGGCAACCTCCCCTGTCTCCTAAGTCATTTAGCAAAGCAAAAGAGCTCAAAAAAGACCACAAACTGGTCATACAATGACAAAATACCACCTTCCAACAATGGGGCCCACTTGATGAGGACAACCTCGACACAGATGTCTCTTCATGGTTGTATCAAGAAGAAGATGAAGATCCAGCAAAAATATCCAAAAAAATGTACCCAAAAGCATCAGCTATAGTCGAAAAATGGGTTACAAAGGACACACCTTGGGACTAGAGGAAAAAAGAAGAAAAGCACCCATAAATCCTATATCCTACAAGTACAACAGAGGCTTGGGGTACAACTTGGTGCCTAAGATTACTATCGCTAGTGCCCCTCCAAGTCCTTCTTTGGATACTGAAAGCTCTAACGAAGAGGAGTTCCATGAAATGCCTTATGAATATAAAAATGATATCTTCTTTGACACTCACATCAATGCCATCACCCCTGTAACCTCTCCCACTTCACATCAGGTACATCTTGTCCATCCTAAACTCATAGACTGGGACCAACGAGACAAACCCACTTTAGATATCTGCGCCAATGATAATGCTCTCATTACTCTCCTGACTATGCAAAATCTTGAAGATTGTAATAGAGTAGATGGTATTCAACTACACGAAAATGGATACTTTTGTAGTCAGGTCAATGCCCTTAGTCGCAAAAAAGATAATCAAAGCAAAAAACATGATTCCCTAGGTGAAAACCTCTCCAAGACACCTCTGGATGAGCAAAAAATAAAAACAAAGGGCCTATCTGAAAGTGAAAACCTGGAAAAGGCACTTGATGATGAGGGACTTGACCTCCCTGCCATTGGTTACCTTCCATAGGGTAGATCAAATTTGTTGATAGAAGAAACATACAGTATCAACATGGGCACTGAAGTCATTCCAAAAAATGTGCTCATTGCCAAGTCCCTCATAGAAAAAGAGAAACAAGACTTCATCAACTTCCTTACAGAGGTGAAAATAAATTTTGCATTGTCCTATGCCGATATGCCAAGTTTTGTTCCTGCCTTGGTGGTTCATAATCTTGCTGTCCACCCAGATGCAAAACCTATAAAATAGAAATTGCACAAAATGCACCCACATATTGTACTCCTAGTCAAGTCAGAACTCCAAAAGATGTAGGACGCAAAATTCATCAAACCAATAGACTATGTTGAATGGGTCTCTAACATTGTACCCATTGGCAAACCCACCAGGGGCATCCACATCTGTACTGATTTCCAAGATCTAAATAGGGCTTGTCCTAAAGATGATTTCTTGCTCCCCAACATAGATATGATTATGGATCTTATAACAGGACATGAGATGTTGTCACTTATGGATGGATTTTTTGGATATAATCAAATCAGGATTGCAGATGAAGATCAACATAAAAATGCATTCATGACACCGTGGGGGACTTTCTATTACCGGGTCATGCCTTTTGGCCTCAAAAATGCTAGAGCTACATATCAGCATGCCAAGACAACAATTTTTCATGACCTCTTGCATAAAATTATGGAGGACTATGTGGATGATCTTCTAGGAAAATCCAAGACAAGACAAGAACACATCCCTATCCTAAAGCAGATCTTTGAAAGATCAGAAAAGTACAAACTGCATCTAAATCCCAAGAAGTTTATTTTTGGGGTCACATCGGGAAAGCTATTAGGTTTCATTGTTTCTCGCAGAGGCATCGAAGTTCGATCCTGCAAAGGTAAAAGCCATCATGGAAATGCCTCCATTGAAAACTCTCAGATAGCTACGCAGCCTCCAGGGGAAACTCCAATCTATTAGACATTTTATTTCACAACTGGTAGATAAGTACCATCCATTTGTACACCTGTTGCGCAAAGACACAAAATTCAAATGGGACTGCTTGTGTCAAAAGGCCTTTGAAAAACTTAAAGAATATCTGGCATCACCTCCAGTGCTTCTGCCTCCTACTCCTTGAAAACCTCTTATTTTGTACATATGTGCTACTGCAGTGGCATTGGGGGCATTGCTGGCACAAACAGATAATCAAGGGAAGGAAAATATCATTTACTACATCAGTCAGACACTAGTAGGGTATGAACTCAATTATACCCCCATTGAAAGAGCATGTCTAGCATTGGTGTTTAGCACACAGAAACTCTGACACTATATGCTGAACAACAAAACAAAACAAATTATTAAGATTGACCCGCTTAAATATCTATTGTCAAAAGCTGCCCTCACTGGCAGAACCGCTAAATGGGTCATGCTCTTAAGCAAGTTTAACATTGAGTATGTAGACAGAAAGGAAATCAAGGGACAAGTCATCACCGACCAATTGGCGGATGCTCCACTTCCAGGTGACCATCCTATTCTCACAAAATTACTGGATGAATTCATTATGACTGTTACCACATCCTCCACATGACAATTATATTGTGATGGCTCTTGCACCAAAAATGGATTGGGGGAAGGAATATTACTGAGGTTATCTACTTTTTAAAATTACATGAAACATTTTTAATTTATTTGATTCAATGTTATTTTAAAAAAAGTTTATCAATGATGTTTCCTTTCTCCAAGAATTGGATCTAGGATCTTTCCGTCAAATAATATGTAACATTCAATGACTAAATATTTTCTTTACAAATGCTTATTTTATTTAATTATCATCTAAGCATGAATTAAAATTTATATCTATGCGGAAGCAGAAGATACAAGTTGAAGACTCATGTGCAAGTAAATTTCATAAAAGAAAGCAAGCAGGCATTATCTTGAATGACATGGAAACAAGCTCATTAGCTGCCTAGAAGAGAGAAATTGGAGAAAAGAAGAGGAAAGTGTTAAAGGGTGATAAATACATAGAGAGTATGCAATACAAACAAACAATGTCTGGAGTGTGTGATGTGACATCTCTAATTTATGTCCGGAGGGACTAACTGGTTTTGGAATTCCTTTGAAACCTATTGGGCTACGCTGGGAGGAAATCAATGTGTTCATGCAAGGGCCACCTTTTTTCTATTATGAGAATGATGCTTTTGCACCAAAGGATATTTGGAAGACAATATCTGAAAATTTCTATAGTGTGGAACTAGAGTTGGTGGACTCGAAGTACTTTTCGGCTTCGAGAAGACCAAGAGGTTATGTACACAATCTCCCAATAGAAGGGCGATTTCAAGAATTACCTATCCCCCCCATGACTATTCAGGAAGAATTTCCTCAGGCAAAGGACTATTGGCCTCCATGGGATCAAATAAAAAAATTGAGGCATAGACTCTAGACAATGTGATGGTGTCCTCTGTGAAGAACTCTGTACTATAATTGAAAATTCATGAGAGAAACTACAAGATAGTTAATAGAAATACATTCTTGAAAAATGGGAAGAATGGATCTTGGTTTGGGTGGGGCTAGGTCAGGTGGCTCCTCTAGAGGTTGACAAGATAGAAATCATATTAGGATTTGAAAAAGATCACGCTCGTGGAACTTCATGTGTGATTGATCGATTGCATTGTTTGGGTAATACATTCCAAATAGATACAGTTGCATACCATTTATCTATCTTGATTAAAGCCTGTTATTGTGATGGCATTAAATTAAAGTTATTTCTCTATTTTCTAGTGATCTCTGGAGAAGAGGTTGCTTTGCATCGACCTAAGATACAATAAACTTGTGTTGTATCTATGGAAATATGTATCCTAGGTCGATGCAATGCAAACTATACTCCACCAATACTAGATAGAAGAGAAAGTACTTTAATTTAATGCCATCAAGATAAAATACTTTCAAGACATATAAATGGTATGCAACTGTATCTATTTGGAATGCAATATTACCCAAACAACGCAATCGATCAGTCACACACGAAGTTCCACGAGTGTGATCTTTTACAAATCCTAATATGATTTCTATCTCATCAACCTCTAGAGGAGCCACCTGAGCTGGCCCCACCCAAACCAAGATCCATTCTTTCCACTTTTCAAGAATGTATTTCTATTCACTATCTTGTAGTTTCCCTCATGAATTTTCAATTATAGCGCAGAGTTGTTCACGAAGGACACCACCACATCGTCTACAGTCTATGCTTGAATTTTTTTCTTTGATCCCATGGAGGCCAATAGTCCTTTGTTTGAGGAAGTTTTTCCTGAATAGTCATGGGGGGAGAGGTAATGCTTGAAATCACCCTTCTATTGGGAGATTGTGTACATAACCTCTTGGTCTTCTAGAAGCCAAAAATTACTTCGAGTCCACCAACTCTAGTTCCACACTATAGAAATTTTTGGATATTGTCTTCCAAATATCCTTCGGTGCAAAAGCATCATTCTCATAATAGAAAAAAGGTGGCCCTTGCATGAACACATTTATTTCCTCCAAGCATGGCCCAATAGGTTTCCCAAGAATTCCAAAACTAGTTAGTCCCTCCGAACATAAATTAGAGATGTCACATCACACACTCCAGACATTGTTTGTTTGTATTGCATATTCTCTATGTATTTATCACCCTTTAACACTTTCCTCTTCTTTTCTCCAATTTCTCTCTTCTAGGTAGCTGATAAGCTTGTTTCCATGTCATTAAGGATAATGCATGCTTGCTTTCTTTTATGCAATGTACTTGCACATGAGTCTTCAACTTGTATCTTCTGCTTCCACACATATATAAATTTTAATTCATGCTTAGATGATAATTAAATAAAATAAGCATTTGTAAAGAAAATATTTAGTCATTGGATGTTACATATTATCTGACGGAAAGATCCTAGATCCAATTCTTGGAGAAGGGAAACATCATTGATAAATTTTTTTTCAAATAACACTGAATCAAATAAATTGAAAATGTTTTATGTAATTTTTAAAAATATAACTCATGCAATGCTTTCATGCACTGACAGCAAAGCTGTCTGATCCACAACATTATCCATAATAGAACAAATCACTATAATAGGCTATTATAAAGAATCTATACAAAAATATGAAAGAACATTAAATTACCATTACAAACCCATAAACCATTAAATAGTGAAAATAGATATAAATTAGTAAATGTCTCCCTACAAACACCACAACCATAACCAAAACAAAAAAAATCATTACCCGCAAAAACTAAGTAGCTAGTGAGTTGCAAGTCTACAACATCTCTCAGATGATCGAACCATTTCTTAATTTTGTTCTTCTGATTAGTCAATGGATTTAGTTGTGTGATGCTAAAAATGTGGAATATAGAAGGCATACACATATAATGAGACAATAAAATGTAATTGAAAAGCTTAATTTCAAAACTAGACTAGAAATGCAAACCATAAACCTTCCTTGAAATGTCCCATTTTCCTCTATTCTTGAGGACCTTGAAGGTGTTGGATTGATGGGCTCTTAGTGGAGCAATGACCTCCAAAGTGACAACTCAAGAGTTGAGTAGCTACTTGATCATGATTGACTATGAAGATGATATGAAATGCATGATTTAAGAAACTAGTTGAATATGCTATGATTAATCCAAAAGATAATTACTAGATGATTGAAATGCCAATTGCCTATAGTAATGATGCTAAAACTATGAATGCAAGGGATCCTTATTGCTCCAAAATGGGGGATATTTATAGGAATTCCAAAGCCAAAGCTGAGGTGGCAGGAATCGACGGTCCAGATCTGATCTGAAGATATCAAGGGCCAAGATTAAGGAACTTGGAGAAGAGGTTGGAGGAAGGGACACTTGTCATTTCTATGGTGAGAAGTGTCAAAGAGCCTTGCTCATGAAAGGGAAAGTGTCCACAGGAGGAGACATGTGGCCAAAGTGCCATGTGTCTCAAGGGGAGAATATCCACACCATAGGAGGTTAGGATAAGGAGGTTAGGATGTGCAAGATAGGATAGTGTTAGTTAGACCCAGGATTAGGTGGAATGGGTTAGGTTAGGGGATGGTTAGGTTAGGTGGTTAAAAGTTAGGAGCCATGTGCTCATTTGAATTTAGAAATTCAAAGAATTTGGAAAATGATAATTAATCTCAACAAACTTGAGTTTGTTAATCTTAATTAGGGATTAGAAGAATTGATTAATATGGGGAGACATTAATTAATTTAGAATTAATTATCAAAAGGGGGATATGAAATGAACTATATAAATAAATCATGTAGATTTATTTACTAGCAGATTAATAGAGAAATTAATTAAATTGCTTGTGAATTTAATTAATTGGGAAGGGGAATTAATCAAATAACTACGTATTTAATTAACTATCTTCAAACCATTTTTAGGTGTATACATTTTGCCCCTCTTTGAAGTGATGTGTGATGATGCATTGGTTCAAAGAAAAGTGGATTGATGATGTTGCTAATATTGATTTCGATAGGAAGTAGATTCGATCTTGATTTGATGCGGATTTGGTTTCAATATGATACTGATTTATTTTTGAGATGATAAATCTCAATATGATGCAGATTTGATCTTTGAGATGATAAATCTCGATATGATGCCCCAGACACTGATTGATAGATATCGATGTGAGGATGGCCCCTCGGGAGAGGAATCAGATAATTTTTGAATGATTTTGAATTTTTCGCAATTTTTTTATTTTTTTGAAATTTTTGAAAAATTTTCAATTCTTAATGATTTTTCGATTTTCAGAGTCAATCTGACTCATTACTTGATAAGAAATTTGAAAATACTATCCTGCCAAGTTGATTAGTTGATTAGATGATTAAAAATCAGTGGAATTAAAATCCCACTTAAATGCCCCATTATGAGTTTGAAAAGGTGAATTCCTTTTACCACTCCTCATTTGTGCACTTCAGTTGTTTGAGAAAATTTGCTCTGGAAGAAGGAAAATGGTGATCCCGTACCACCAGCATAGGTTTGAGCAAGTTTGGTGATATGAGTGTCCTCCGATGTATGGTCCACCGATATGTACTTCGAAAAAACTTAGCTTTGTTAATTTTTAGTTGACTTTTGAAAAATTTAGCTGTTTGCATAAAAAATCATTTTTTAGTGTTTTTGCCAGATGGGTTGGAAAAAAAAATTGTATGCTTGAGATGGGTTTTTTCAGATTTTTAATTCGCATCCCTCAAGAAAAATTAAAAAAAAATTTAAACATGCATTTTAAAAAAAAAAAATATATATATATATAAAACTTTTATTATTATTGCTTTTGCATTTTTCGGGGGGTGGGGGGGGGGGGGGGGTGTGGTGGAGCCCTGGTAGTGGCCGCCACCGGCACCACCATGGGCGCTTTGGGTGGTACGTTTGGCACTGTGGGAGGTACCACTGGCGCTATAGGAGGCGGCGCAAGCACCATTGCGAGCATCATCATCGCTGTGGGTGGTGCCTTGGGCACTGTGCTAGGCACTCAAATTTTTTTTTTAAGCGATTTTTTGATTTTTTAATTTTGGTGATTTTTCAATTTTCGCGATGTTGATTTGATTTTTGATGATTTTTCAATTTTGATGACTTTGATTTGATTTTTTGATTTTTTGCGAGTTTGATTTGAATTTGGCGATGAGGTTTTGATTTTTGATAATTTGACTCGATTTGATTTGATTTTCAATTTTGATAGGGTAAGATTTGATTAGCCATCTAATAGATAAAATTAGATGCTCCTGATTGATAAATGTTAATGAGTAGTTCTAATTTATCTCGATACATGTATGAGATGAGATAAGTTTGATAATGACCTCATGATAGATGAGGGTCATCGATAGGGGCCCAACGAGATTTGATAAAAATCTCCATTGAGCAAGATAGATTGATTTGATAGATAGATAAATCAAGAAACTGATATGATTGAGATGATTTGATTGCAGGAGCACTTTACTATTCTCCAGTTCCGAGAGTGCTTCTCAAAGACATGGATGCTGATACCTTGCCTTAGCCCAGCGGAGTGAGACCACATTGGTAGGTGTGGTTTATCTTCTCTTCTTGACATGCCCTGGCCTTTGATAATCTAGGGGTTATTGATAGCCTTAGCAGAGCATTGGCATAGTGAGCATAATACTTTTCATTTGCCGACGGGTGAGATGATGGTGATACCCGAGGATGTCTACCAGATATTGTGCATCTCTGTGATGGGTGAGTTAGTGTATTACGATCTTAGCAAGAGAGGTGGGACAGATGCACTTTGTCAAGTTTTTGAGGATGATGAGATATGTGGATACGACATTGCATGGCAGGAGATGCTAGAGTTAGGATATGCCACATTACCTACTGTGCTTGCCAGATTTATTGGAGGCTGCCTTTGTCATGATCACAGGTCAAAGGGATTATCTATTGGATGGGGCTGTCTTCTTGAGTAGATGGTGACACAGGGGACCTAATTTGCCTAGGGGTCATGCATGTTGGCGCACTTGTATCATGACCAGCATCGAGTTGTGTATGAGGGATCAGTTACGTTATCAGCAGGGGTGACCATGCTTTAGATATGGGCTTGGGAGCATCTACCTATCACATGACCATTGGATGATAGAGATAGACCTATAGGCAGGCCTTATGCTGACGAGTATCCAGGTATTATTATCCAACGAAATCTGGGAAAATTAGAGTACTAGCAATAGACCTTGGATGATCTGGATACTGTGATATGGAGACCATATAGGGATTGTGATATTTAGCCTGAGGATGCAGTGGAGATGTTGTATGTGTTCATGACGTGATATCTGATTGGTTCAACACCCTATGTCATCAAGCGATTCCTTTGTACAAGGGTGTTGAGACACTATGGCAGGATATAGGGAATGCCATAGGGTACAACTCATTATGCTCATTGGAGATTGGATGTGGCTACTTGGGGGCCTTCTATTTCATATGACTAGGCCTGCACAGAGTATCTATCATTGGAGCTAGTTGATTGGGATTATCTACCCGGTGTGATGGATAGTGGGATGACACATGAGTACACCATGCACTGTACTATACACAAGTTTTTGAGGCTGACACATCCGGATGAGCCAAAGCTAGTTTTTGATGAGGATGATGAGAGGCTACGATGCAGAGCTCCTATATGACAGAGGGATGGTGGGGGTAGAGATGATAGCGGAGATGGGGATGGATATGGAGGAGATGCAGGAGATCATGGTGCTGGAGATGATGATGGAGGAGATGATGATGGGGGGGATGGGGGAGATGATGATGGGGGAGATGGTCGAGCAGTGGCAGTGGCAGTGGCAGCGATAGGGACAGGCACATCAGGAGCTAGTAGTTCTAGATCTCCTAGAGATGTATATATAGATTGGATGGCCCAAGTGGTTAGACGTAGGAGATCAGGTCTAGGGGACCAGGGGCATCAGGTCCCTAAGAAGGAGGTTCCCCCATTTGAGCAGGTACCTATGATAGTATCACGGGCTGAGAAGCCATAGGTAGAGGCACCTCGATGGATCCTCATTAGGATGTCATCTCATCAGTAGCATGCTTAGATTACAGACTTACAGGCTCAGGTTTAGTAGCTAGAGACTCGATTAGCAGAAAGGGACTCTCAGATGGCCCAGCTAGAGGCTCAGATGTCTTCTCTCATAGTCAAGAAACATGAAGCTATGGATAGGTGTCGGTAGGCCAAGACACAAGTATAATTGTCTAGAGAGTCTACTTTAGAGAAGACTGCACTGAAGATGATGCGCCAGGGGACCCGAGAGGTTGAGTATTATAGGACCTTATACTTTACTGTTGTTCCTGCTAATCAGAGGCCTCCAGGTTTTTCACAGCTAAGTAGAAGATTGGGATAGAGCTAGACTGAGAGTCGAGGAGTGACAGGGCCACTTTAGAGAGCTCCGCCAGGTGGGGACTCAGGTACAGGGGTACCAGCTGGTGCTACTCTACCTGTTGCATCAGGATAGAGTTCCGCTTTGCATCCTAGTGGTTACACTGATATGGGACATTGATCTATTTATGTACACACCTTTTTGCGATGAGATATTGATGATTCCTGCAATGTATATTTGTGATGTATCTCATATATTTTGTGATATCATTGTACCTTGGACATTGATCTTATTTTGATGATATGATATGCAGTTGATTCTATGTGCTCTACATGACCTATGAGATGATATATGTTGTGCAGTTACTTTTATGATTTATGCTTGATTTATACTTTAACTTCTATATGCTTATGAATTCTAGATGATGGATATATGATGATGCAATATTTACATGATGTATGCAAATGCCGATATGTATGGTGATGCTTATAACTGTTATGTGATGTATGTGCAATGTAATGCTTTCTATGCTTATGAATTTTTTTATGATTTTCTCATGCATGTTAATATGAGATGGATGCAATTCAATGCAATGGTGCTACTGTATATCATTTGAGATTTGATGAATGCCATGCAATGATCTAACTAAATGAATGATTTGATGTTTTATATGAATGATGCCTTAGCATGCAAAGGTTATATGAGATGAACTAACTTATCATGTAGGATGAATGAATTGATTATTTTTGTTATTGTCCAATGTACTCAATCAGGTAATAAGAGAGATAACATCATGTTAGTTTTTGGCCTTGGAAAATATGAGCATTGTGATCCCATGCAAAATGAAATGTAGATCTAATCTAAAATGCAAATGCAAAAATAAAATGCAATGCGGTGATCGGACCGGTCATGGAGTCATTTCTTTGTTTCATCATTGAGCCTTTAAAATGTGGGAAGTGAGTGCAAACATCAATGGTATAATTGAGCCATGATGACCTGAGCACTACTTTCCTGAGTTTTGATAGTGCAAGTTAGCACAAGCATCAAGGTATAATTGAACCAAGATGACCTAAGAGTTGCTTGTGTAAAAATAGGCAATATTAACCATTTCTATACGCAAGCCTGAAATATCTTTCGTGATACTCTGATGATCATGTCCCGAGACAAATTTGCACATATTAATGATTAATTTACAGACAGTAGACAAGAAAAATATCATGTTCCTTCCTCGTTCCTCTAGTCAAAGACATCCTGGAGTTACTTTGAAATCATGATAGCGAAAATCAAAATAAAATATTTGAACCATTATTGCCAAAGTGTTAAAATCATGAGTCAAGATATATCATCCATTGATATGTGTTTTGTCATGTTTAGATTGATATGTGATAGTTAAGGGTTGACAATGTGATCTTATGTTCATGGTTGGATGTTTCTCAGTTTTTTGTTTGACCAGTGTTGTCTAACTGTTGTTCTACCTATTTGATTAAGCTCAAAATGATCAAAACTTTTTGCCCCCAACCAGGTTCAGGATTTTGCCCCCAGCCTAGAAACAAACCTTTATTATGATATATACAATGATCCAAACTATGACAAGAAATCACCTAGGATGCCTGCATATTTACAAAGGCTTTATGATGGATATGAACAATGCTAATGGAAGTGAAATGCAAGCAGAAGGATGCATGAACTAATAGATGGAAGAGCTAGCTAACAGATAACACCTATTTGCTAGGTTTTCACCATCTGTTTTTATTGCACTTTTTTCTCATATTTAATTTTTTTTTTGTTTTTTCACTGTTTTTGGATTGTTTTTTGCTTTTTCACTATTTTTGGATTTTTTCTTCTTTTTCAGACATTAAACTTCTTTAGATGCATGCTATTGATGGGTTCCTTGAGCTGATCTCTGTCTTGTGTTGATAACTGATATGCTCCTGACCCAAATATTGTTGTGACCACAAATGGACCTAACCAGTTTGGTTCAAACTTTCCTTTCTTCTTTCGATCTGCCTGGTTTCATGGATTATCCTTTAGTACTAGTTCTCCAACTTGAAAGATTCATGGTTTAACCTTATGATTATAACTTTGGCACATTCTTTGTTGATATACCTTTAAATGATCAAAGGCATGTTGTCTTCATTCATGAATCAATTCTAACTCTTGTAGTCTAGCTACTAACTGTTCTTCATCTGGGATCAGACCTTTTAATGATACACGTAGAGAAGGTATCTCTACTTCAACTGGCAATATTACTTCTAATCCATATACAAGAGAGAAAGGTTTGACACCTGTTGGTGTGTGGATACTGGTATGGTAGGCCCATAAAGTAGGGTTTAATTGAATATGCCAATCTCTTCTAGCTTCGTTCATTGTCTTTTTGAGGATTTTTAGAATAGTTTTGTTAGATGCTTCTGCCTACCCATTCCCCTATGGATAATAGGGTGTGGAGAATCTATGTTGGATTTTGAACTTCTCACATAGCTCTTGTACATCCTAATTTTTGAATGGTCGCCCATTATTAGTGATAATGGTCATTGGTATTCCATAGCGATAGATGATGTAATTCAAGATAAATGCAGCAATTTGTTTTCCTATGATGATTGTGAGAGGTACAACCTCAATCCATTTTGTAAAGTATTATCTAGCTACCAGGATGAATTTGTGTCCATTAGATGAGGAAGGATTTATCTTTCCTACTAGATCTAGACCCCATTGACAAAAAGGCCAAGATGTTGCCAAAGCATGAAGTTCTTGTGCTGGTGCATGAATCAAATTTCCATGGATCTGACATTGTTTGCATGATCTTGCTATTTGAAAAGAATCCCGTTCCATAGTCGGCCAATAATAGCCCAAACGTATGAGTTTTTTTGAAAGGGTAAGACCACTTGAATAAGTGCCACAAATGCCAATATGTACTTCATTTAAGGCCTTCTTAGATTCTTCTTGTTCAAGACATCTTAAAAGAGTACCATCCAAACCTCATTTAAATAGGGTATCCGCAACAAGAGTAAAATGGGAGGATTGGCGAATAAAGTTTCTCTTTTTGTTCTTTGATAAATCAGGAGGTAGGGTTTTATCTTTCAGGTATGTATAAGTTTGGCCATAGTGGGGCGAATCATGCCCAACAAGGTGACATATAGTTTGGGAATCAGGACAATTATGAGTGGGGTAAAACAACTCTTCCACCAGGAATTCATAACGGTCTTGATTTTCCTATGTCTGAAGTAGAGAAGCAAGTGTTGCCATGGCATCTTCTGCTTTGTTGTCATTCCTTGGAATTTTCTCAAAAGTTATTTCAACAAAATACTTCTTGAAATCATCTACCATCTTTTTGTAAGGCATTAATTTGTCATCCTTTGTTTGGTAATCGTCATTAATTTGATGATGACGAGCTGAGAGTCTCCAAAGACTTGAAGTTGTGTAATGTTCCATTCTATAGCCATTTTGATACCTATAACCAAAGCTTCATATTCTGATGTGTTGTTGGTGCATGGAAAGCTTAATTTTTATGCTTCTGGAATTGTATGACCTTGTGGTGTGATGAATAGAAAACTTGCTCTTGATCCATGTTGTGTATATGAACCATCAAAGGATAATTGCCATGTTTTTGTGGTGACTGTTAGGATATCAGCATCAGGAAATTCAATTTTCAAAGGATGATCATCTTGAAGCGGTGCCTTAGCTAGTTGGTCTACAATGACTTGTACCTTGATAGATTTTCTGTCTAAATATTCAATATCAAACTCACTTAGAATCATAATCCATTTTGCTAGTCATCCTGTCAATGTTGCTCTGTTGAGCAAATACTTCAATGGATCAATTTTAGCTATCAACTTGATGGAGTGAGATAGTAGATAGTGTCTTAATTTTTGAGAAGCAAAAACTACCACCAAACATGCTTTTTCTATTGGACAATAGTTGAGTTTGTATCCCACTAGTGTTATGCTAATGTAGTAGATGGCTCGCTCATTTCCTTCATTATCCTATTGTGTGAGCAGAACTCCTAATGATACTTCAGTGGTTGATATATAGAGTAATAATGGCTTTCCTAGAATTGGTGACATTAAATTGGGTGGTTGGATGAGATGTGACTTGATCTTGTATAATGCATCGTCACATTGATGGTCCCATTTGAAATGAACATTTTTATGCAATACATGAGTAAATAGTTGACATTTATCTACTAGTTGAGCCACAAATCTTCTGATTGACTGGAGTCTTCCTTGGAGTGATCTGAGTTGACTTATATTCTTGGGAGATGTCATTTCCATGATTGCTTTAACCTTAGCTGGATCTACTTTGATACCTCTAGTTGAAACAATGTATCCCAATAGCTTGCCTGAAGTGACACCAAAGGCACATTTCTTAGGATTTAGCCGTAGCTTGTACTGTTCTAACCAGTCAAATATCTTTTCCAGTATCTCTATATGTTCTTCTCTGTTGTATGATTTGGCCAAGATGTCATCCACATAGTCTTCCATGAATGTGTGGATCATGTCATGGAATATCATTGTCATAGCTCTCTAATATGTGGCCCATGTGTTCTTTAGTCCAAAAGGCATGACATTCTAGCAAAAAGCACCCCACAGACATGTGAAAGCTATCTTTTCTTGATTTTCAGGTGCTATTTTAATCTGATTGTATCCAGAGAAACCATCCATTAGAGAAAACATTGAGTGTCCAGCCGTTAAATCTGTAATAATGTCAATGTTAGGCAAAGGAAAGTCATCCTTTGGACATGCATTATTAAGATCTCTAAAATCTATGCATACTCTGATACTTTTGTCTAGTTTTGAAATAGGAATGATGTTTGATACCCATTGAGGATATTCTATAGGTCTGATGAATCCTATATCTAGTAATTTCTTTAGTTCTTCTTTGACTAGGAGAACGATATGTGGATGCATCTTTCTTAATTTCTGTTTGACTAGTTTGGCTTCTAGATTGACATTTAAGTGATGCATAATAAGCTCTGGATCCAAACTTGGCATGTCTGCATATGACTGGGCAAAATTGATTTGCCGTCGTTTGAAGAATTCCATATATTGTTTCTTTTCTTCTTTTGACAAAGAAGTCACTAGGTGTAGGATCTTTGGTTGTTCTGTTGTCCCAATGTTATCTACCTCTATTGGTTCAATCAAAATTGATGACTTTTCTTGATAGTACTTAGGTAAAGTGTCAAATCTCCCATCTTCTGGCACCTCAAGGAGGTTTTCACCGTTAGATGCATCCTTTATTTTTACTTTTTCATGATCTAATGTTGCCAAGAAATGGTTTTCAGCATTAGACCTGATATTGTTTTCTTTATTTTCCTTTTTGTGTCTAGGAGATTTGGCACCCACTTGACTAGAAGATACGTTGCTGAAATTCCTACTGAAAGTTCTTGCAGGTTCGATTGCATTAAGATATACAGATATGGCATGGTAATTCAGAAATGTATCAATGGCAGTATGTCCTTCATTTTTCCAATCAATAAGTTTGGGGTAGATTAGAGATAGGGGGTCATTAGGTTGAGATGTTTCAAGAGTATTTAGGGTCATGATTGATGTATCAAAGTTTTTGATATGTATGTCAATGTCTAGAATGGTACCCTCATCGGAATGACCTTGTACAAGAAGTTCTTGATCGTCCTCAATTAAGTTCAAGTCACCTGAATGTGATTCTAATTCAAGTGAACTAGTCCCTAACGTTTTCCCTGCATACATGTGAACTACATCGACTCCTACATCTTCTTCAGAGCAATTTTCTTCAGCTAATTCTTTAGAGTGATAGGAATCCCATTCCCATTTGTTAGAATTAGTATCACTTGTAGCCTACAATCTACAAATTTGTTTGTATAGCATTTCTTCTATTTTTTGGCTATATCTTTTCTTCTTTCATATTCAACTTCTTCTAGACTGAGATTGAGTTCTATCAACTTTACTATTAGCTCTGCTTGATTAGTACTAGGTTCATGCTTATTTTGATTGAGAGTTAATGTTGCCTGGGAGGTGTCATTGGTTTGTTTCTCTTGTTGATTTGGAGATTGTTTCTTTTGCCATTTCATGTTTGTTTCTGTTGTTTCTTAGCAGATGCTTCTTCCTTTTCAATTGCAAGTTGTTCTTGTCTATTTTCATATTCTTCTTTTTGTTGGTTAGAAAATGTGTCTTCTGATAGAGTAACTTGTCCATACCTTAAGCTTGATTTGTCTGTAGCCTGTTGAGTATGAAGTTGGATAGGTTTTGAGATACCTTCTTTACTTTTTCCTATAGGACCTGTTCTAGTGTATCCCATCTTTTGAAGAATGTTGAATCCTTTTCCATATTTTTCTATAGGTATTCTGACATTGTTGACCTTTTGTTGAACTTCTTCATCTTTGTATAGCCACTGCAACACATCTTTGTCTTATGTCTCCTCTAATAAGGTTCCAGCACTAATGAATTCTCCATCAAATATCGGAAGATGTTTCACAATTGGTTGTTGTTTAGAATTTGATGGTTTTCCAAAGGATTTAGGAGAAAGTGGTAATTGTGATATTGAATATTCTCCATTCCCTCGATCTCTTAGCTGCACTTGTTTTTCCATACATGATAAAATAGAAGCAAATGATTGTTCTTTGGATTGTGTGTTCGAAGATGACACCTCCCTGTTATGAGGAACAATGACTTCTTGAGCCATTTTTAGATTGCTGCAGTATTGAAATGGATTTGAATCTGTAGAGATTGTGATCTCTTGTCCATTATAGGGAAATTTGACACATTGATGATATGTTGATGGTACAGCTTGCAAGTCATGTATCCATGGTCGCTCGAGGAGTACATTATATGATAAGTCCAAGTCTAGAACTTGGCATGCTGTGTATTTTTGTAGAGGTCCCACTCTGATGGGTAGTATCACAATTCCCTTGGAGGAACGTTCTTCTTCATCATAGGCTTTTATAGTGATTCTTTTCCAAACATCAACTGCATCTTCTGAATATCCTAAGGCGTGAACAAGACTTAATGAACAAATATTTAGACCATCTCCCCCATCTATTAGAACACACTTAACTCATGTTTTGTGGATGAGGACTTCAATGTGCAAGGGAGCATTGTGGGGAAGTTGCAAGGACATGTCATCTTCTTCAGTGAATGACAAGAAATGTGGGGTTGTAAGGTGTCCCACCATGGTCTGGAATTAGTCGATATCAAGGTCCTTGGGTATGGTTGTATCTACTAATGCTCGTTCAAGAATTTCCTTGTGTGTCGGTGAAAGTTTTAAGAGTTCCAAGATAGAGATTTGTGTGGGTGTTTTTTGTAGTTGCTCCAATAGATTGTATGGTTTTGTTATAGTGGATGATTTGTTTGTTGTAGGACCTGGCAAAACCACTTTGGCTTTTCTTCGTGTGATGACATGTGTAGGTTCTTGATGTTGTTGCTCTTTAACCATGATCACATTTACCACATTATTGTATGTATGAGTGTAGTTTACCTTTGCTTTACCCTTACCATTGTTTGTTAATGATTCTCCCTTCTCATAGTTAGGAAGTGGAGTTTTGAAAGTTGTGTGAGATTTGTTTGTTGTATGTCCATCCACAGTTATTATTCCATTATCAATCAAATCTTGGATGACATGTTGTAATCGTTGACAAGCATCTGTTTGGTGTCCTTTGTTTCGATGGAAATCACAATAATGGTTGTCATTCCACCAAGCAGGTTTTACCTTGGGTTCAAATTTTCTTTCTTCTACTAAAGTAATCAATTTATTTGCGATAAGTGTTTTTAATTTGGATCCAAGAGGTTCACCAATGTTTGTAAATTGTCTTCAAAAGAAATTTTTGATAGTTGCTTTTTGGTGATTGTTGTTTTGTTGAGCTACTGCTGAGTGGGTGGATAAATTAATAACTGATTGTTTTGGTTTCACATTGTTGTTATCCACCATCCCATCATTGACGACATTACGATTTCTATTCCAAAATTTTGACTTATCATTGTGATTGTTGTTGTTAGTGTTGTTAGGAGGGTGAACTCCTTTGAATATTTTTAATTCACCTTTCTTTATCATGGCTTCCTCCATTTTGATTCCATTATCAATCATTTTTGCAAAACTTTGATTTCCTTGCATTTTTAAGTAATAACTCATTTGATCATTTAAATTTTCAATGAATATGTTCATTTTTTTGTATTATGGCACTGTACGAGGATACCATGAAGCTAACCGTCGCCATCTCTGTAAAAATGTCATGAAAGGCTCTCCACTCTTTTGTCTGGCATTACATAGGTCTAGCATTGTTACTTCATGTTGTATGTTGTAAGAGTATTGTGAAACAAACTTATCCACCAATTCTGAGAATGATCTGATTCCAGGTGTAAGTTTGGAGAACCATTCCATAGCTAGTCTAGTTAAGAAAATTCCATACTCATTGTGCAAAATTCTCGTATATGATCTTGGGGGTCAGTGCTTCCATCATATTTTTTGTATCTAGGAGTTTCAACACCTATAGGAAATGGTCTCATGTTTAGATTCCTATCAAATGGATAAGGACAGATTTCTTGAAGTGACTATCTTCTAACATTTCCTCTCTACATATCTTGAATTTGTTTTTGCAGTGTTTGTATTTGTTGTGCGAGAGTTGTGATAGGATTATTAACATGATTTTTTCTTGTATGACCATGGTTTTGTACTCTAGGAGGATCTTGATCTCTTCTTGTATCCTCTCTACCCCTTCTTGTATCCTCATTGGATTGAGCGTTATTTAGAATTTCTATTTCATCCCTTGTGGGAATGTAAGTTTCCTCATTGGTTCTAATGTTACTAGGAATTGACGTGTCATTGAGTTTGAGACAAAAAAATATCCTCGTATTGTTCATTATTAAGGGTGTTGTCACCTCTCTTTTGTGTCAATTTGTTCATATCAAAATCATGGGGGAGTTTAGCACCAAATTTTGCTAACATTAGGAAATATTTTTCTTTTTCTCCCTCCAATATTTTTTGCATAAATTTATCAAATTGAGGATCCTTATTGATGTCTTTGACATGTTGTTCTATTATTTCCTCTTCAACTTGTATTTCATCTTTGTGTTCCATGTTTCTATAGTCTTCAGTTATTTCAAATGTTTCTATTTCTGTTTCTGCAATCTTTCATCTCTGAGCCCTTATTAGAATGGGCATACACATGTTTTGAATGTTTTTAGCGGTTTAAATCTCATTTAATATGTTGCAATAAGTGATCAATTGTTGAGCTAAAAATTATAGATGGATAGACACGAAATGATCTTTTCAAGTATTTGCTTGTTTACAAGTTTTTCGATCTTAGTTTTGGAGTGCAAATTTTGTGATTTTTGATATGACCAAGTTCAATAGGAATGATATATCCTATGATAGAGAACAGGATTATTTTGATCAAGCATTGTAGTTCGTGATTAAAGGATCATAGATCCTGATGAGAAACTATGTTTGAACGATCAATTTATCAAAGAAAATGTGATGTGGCACTTTAAGGTGTTAGATCTTGAAACTTGTTTGAGGTGAATACTTGAGACCTTTAGTGTGTCTAGCTCTTGAATCTATTTTGACAAAAGATAACTTGATTGAATGACCAAAGAAGATGACCTAGTCTCTATGTTTGTTTGTTTGAGAAATGGGTTGCTTTTGTTTTCTGATTTTGGTGTAGTTTACCAGAAACGCTGACAAAATGACTAGGAACTCTACTATAATAACCAGAAACTCTGCCACATTTACCAGAAACACTGGTATACTAACCAGAAATGCTGGTATACTGACTGGAAACACTGGTATACTTACCGAAAATGTTGGTATACTGACCAGAAACACTGGTATACTGACTAGAAACGCTGCTATATTGACCAAAAACGCTGGTATACTGACCAAAAATGCTTCTATATTGACCAGAAATGCTTGTATACTGACCAGAGATGTTGTTATGCAATACAGTGACTCTAAAGTTCAAATAATGATGTGAAGACTTAGCAAATTAAGTGTTTTAACTTAGGAGATTGCAATTTTAATTAAACTTTGTGATTTTCATACTCAGAGAACTAATATTTAGACCTAACAAGTATCAACTAGGAGATCTAATGTTGCAACATGAGCAATTTGATATTCAACTCACAAGAGTTGTTAATTAGAACAAGGGAGCTAACCTTGAGACCAAGAGAGTTGTTGTTTAAACTAAGAACTCTGCTGTTTAGAGTAGAAACTCTTTTGTTTAGACTAGAAACTCTAATGTGCTTAACCTTGGAGAGTTAATGTTGAATATGAGAAAGTTAACATTCACACCAAAAGAGCTGACGTTTGGACTGGAAACGCGACTGTTTGGGCCGTAGGTGCGACCGTTTGGACTAACAAAGCTAATGTTTGGACTATGAATGTGACTGTTTGAACTAAAAGAGTTAATCCTTGGAACAAAAAAGTAATGTTTGGATTGTGAATGCAACTGTTTGGACCATAGGTGTGACTATTTGGACTATAGATGTGACTATTTGGAATGAAAGAGCTAATGTTTGGACTATGAATGCGACTATTTGGATTGAAAGTGCTAATTCTTGGACCAAAAGAGCTAATGTTTGGACTATGAATGGGACTGTTTGGACTAAAAGAGCTAATCTGCTATAAAATTTGTGAATTTGATAGTTTGAAGTTTGAGTTTTCAATGTTTATTGTATTTCAATGGATGATATCTTGACTTGACTTACAAACATAGAAATTAGATTGTAAATTTGTCCCAAAGGACACATTAAGTGTATGTTCAAGAAGCTTTAAAGAAAGCCCAAGTTTTCATGGGTTTTGAACAATTGAAAACACATCAATCAGTCTATCCTAAGGAGATTGGCTTCATTATTAATTCTTAGCCCATAACTTGGTACCCTATCAGCTCACACAGCCTTGTCATCCCCTAAAGGGCACCCGTGTTTTTGCCTTTGTGAGAGGTAGTGGAGTCCCATTATGAGCCTAGCAATAAGGTCTCAAAAGGGGAGTTCACACATATGCTCAAGAAGGACATATGGTGAGTATCTTAAGGAGAGATTCTTCCACCTCTATGCACTAATAATTTAATAATATTTGGAGGTAAACTGGGTAGCTTATAATTTACTTCGAAATAGTAAGGGATTCATTTGGCGCATTGGGGTACAAACTCAATTAAGAGGTCTCTCAGCCTTGAAAACCAAGGTTTGATATACCTGAAGGTATGGAGGAGAGCTATTCCAGAGCATTGTCGTTGGCTTGATTTTCATCAAATCATGTTTATTTTATAGTGGGTTGGAGTACTTGGCATTAGTCATTTCCACTTGGGTCATTCCCCTCTCACTGGCCTTAAAGGCTTTAAGAGTTATTAACTCCTCAGGAGGGTGGGCCTGCTAAAGATATGCATTATTGAAAGTGAAGGATGGGTCTGGCTTTCTGATCACCTAAGAAAGGTGAGAGCATACTTGCCTATCATCAAAACACATAATGATAACTTAACGATGAACAACTAGCATCAAACCGGTACTAAGAGAGGGGGTGACTCAATACAAACAAAAACATAAACTTAAACCGGTTTGTCACCAGACACTATGCACTGACAGACAAACAGTGACACCAATTCTTCAACAGAGTTCAACCGGCAAACCTAGAATGTCTGAGATAAGCATAGACCAGTTGAATCTTATCTTCTCATAAAAACTAACACTTTATTTCCACTTCACCTTAATGCATGAGCAAATAATCTACCATCACAAATGTACATATTATTGCAAGATTAGCATGCATCACCGTTTAACAAAAAACAAATCATAGTATCACATAAAGAAATCATCACACTTGACACACATATTTTTCACGTGGAAACCCAACTAGGAAAAACCATGGTGGGGATGAATACCCACAAGCTTTTTGAACTCTTTTGAAGTCCGCTCTGTTAGAAGCCTTGTTCGGTTAAAGACAGATACAACAGGTTCTGTTAGGAACTGATCCTATTAGGGATCACCTGGTTAAGGGATACCTAAAATACCCGGTTAAGGGTTAAACTCTATTAAGTGCACCTTGTTAGAGGATTTCAAGAACTCAATAGCTAACGGATTCCCAGAGCTCTCTAGCTCTCTAGATCTCAGTAACTTTGAGTTACCCTGTTAAGGGATTTACAGCAGGCCGGTTAAGGCTACCCTATTAGGGGATTTCACAGCAAGCCAGTTAAGGCTACCCTATCAAGGGATTTCACAATTGTTGAAGTGTTTAAAGATCAACAGGTATACAAATGACCTGATAATAGCACTCAATGCCAATACAGATTTACTTGAGCTCCTCTTCACCTTCTGCACTTACACTCTATAGATATCACTTCTCTCTTCTTGGTCTGGCAAGAATCATGTATCTCTTCTCTTGGATACACACACACAACTTTTGCCAACAACCTCTGGAAGAATCACAACATCGACCTTATATGACAATAGACAGGTCGGTAGCATAAACCCTAAACCCTAAACCCTAAACTTGTTAGGTTAATGAATTCAAATGGTTCAATCCTGACTATTGAGAACACTGCATTAAATGCAACAGTCTTGATCCAATCTCAAGACATTCTCCATCGTCCATTTCCATCAATTTTATGGTGGCTAATAACCCATCACACATTATCACCATTTTACAGTTTTCGCACATTCTTGAGGTGGATAGGAGCAATCTTCCTCATGCAAGATCCTTCACGCACACAGGCTTATGTGGCAACATGATCTGTTCCTCTTTACAATGCTAACTCATCACACAATGTCACTGATTGAGCCACACAAACTTGAAGCATTCCAACCAGAAACCCTGACACTACCAACTGGTAGTCACACACAGGTTCCATGAATCGGTTCCCATATGTCGGTTCATCTTCAACAAACATACCACTTCAATTTCACATAACCAATTCCCATATCATCATGCCAGTTTACTTTTCATTGTGCTTCACTTTTATACCGGTTCATACATGTGTCGGTTCTCTCTTCTCTTCACACATATTGACATCAATGACAACATAGTATCATTATGTCCTCATACCAGTTCACACAATGCCAACAATCTCCCCCTTTGGCATTGATGGCAATATACAAAGATTTCTCTCCACTGCACATTTTCTATAGATATTTTTTCCACTTCACTTCTTCTCCCCCTTTGACACCAATGCCAAAGTGGAGGCACAAGTTCCCCTATTCCATTATACTGCTCCCCCTGAGAAGTAGCATCCTTCAACACATCAATCCTATAAAAAATTTGACCATGCAATACCTGACTGATGTGGAGCACATACCTTTAGTTCACCTCCTGAAGGGGTAGCACCCCTAACTCACCTCTCAAGTGGGTAAATGTGGCCTTTGGGAGAGGCTTGGTGAATATGTCTGCTAACTGGTCCTTGCTGGAAACATGTTCCAGTGCAATCTCTTTATTCTAAACCTTTTCCTACAAGAAGTGATACTTAAGCTCAAAGTTCTTGGTTCTAGAATGTAAAACCGGATTCTTTGAAATATTTATAGCACTTGTGTTATCACAGAATATGCTTACTAGTTTAGATACAGGAACTTTGAAGCCATTTAGTACATGCTTCATCCAGATTGTCTGAGTGCAGTTCATGAAGGCTACAACATACTTCGCTTCCACTGTAGACTGAGAGATACAACTCTACTTTTTACTCATCCATGAGACTAGTCTACCACCAAGAAAGAATGCACCACTGGTTGTGCTCTTCTGGTCATCTACATTACCAGCCCAATCAGCATCTATGAATACTTTCAAGTTGAAGTCCTTGCTATATGGATACCACAATCCATAGTCAACTGTTCCCTTCAGATACCTAAGAATCCACTTGACTGCAATCAAGTGGGATTCTCTTGGACTTTTCTGGAATCTTGCAGTGATGGCAACTACATGTGCAATATCCGATCTGCTATGTACTACATAATGCAACTTACCAATCATTGATTGGTATTCCTTCTCATCAACCAATGTAGAGTCATCCTCTTTGGATAGTTTACAACTAGTCACCATCGGTGTACCAACCGGTTTGCTATCTTCCATGCCAAAGGTCTTCAACACCTCTTTGACATATTTGGACTGAGTAATAAAGATTCCATCTTGCATCTGCTAGATCTGCAGTCTAATGAAGAACTTGATCTCTCCTATGAGTGACATCTCAAACTCTTTCTTCATCTCATCAGCAAACTTATGACTCATCTTGTCATCTCCACTGAAGATAATGTCATCAACAAAAACCTCATAGATCAAGATCTGATCTCCTTAAGACTTCAAGTAGATATTGCTATTTTCACTTTTTCTCTCAAATCCAATCTTCACAAGATGGGAGTGCAGACATTCATACCATGCTCTAGGTGCCTGCTTTAAACCATATAAGGCTTTATGTAGCCTACATACCATGTCACTATCTTCAGATAGGGAAAACCCATCTGGTTGTTCAATGTACACCTCCTCTTCAAGCATACCATTTAGGAATGCATATTTTACATCCATTTGGTATACTTTGAATCCTTTAAAAGCTACATATGCAAGAAGCATGCGAACTCGTTCCAATCTTGCTACTAGTGCAAAAGTTTCTCCATAGTCTTCTCCTTCTTCTTGAGCATATCCTTTGCATACCAATCTGGCTTTATTCCTAATCACTATGCCATCCTCATTCAGCTTGTTTCTAAAAACCTATTTGGTACCAATGACATTTTTATGCTCCGGTCTAGGTACCAAGGACCATGTACCATTCTTCTCTATCTGGTCAAGTTCCTCTTCCATTGCCTTGATCCAGTCTTCATTTCTATGTGCCTCTTTGAATGACTTAGGCTCAAATTCAGAGATCAAACATGAGCTTTCTCTGACCTTTCTTCTTGGAAGGATTCCAGCATCCTTATCTCCTATGATCTGCTTAGGATCATGATTCAGCTTGACATACTGAGGAATGGTCTTAATAGATTCCTCTTGCTTTTCTTCTTCATCCTCATCTCCATCAGTATCAGCATCTACATTTGTCGGTGTAGGAACACTGTTACTGGTACTTGGTTTGCTAACAACCGGTTCCCAGAAGGTTTCAACTGGTTCATTTACCACTTGCACACTGTTGGTTTCCTATGTTTTCTCAGAGGTTTCATCAACTCTTACATTGATACTTTCCATAATTCTCTGAGTTCTATTATTGAAACACTTGAGAGCTTTGCTCCTAGTGGAATACCTTAGGAATATTCCCTCATCACATTTAGCATCAAATTTTCTCTGGTGTTCACTCCTCTTGATGTAACATTTGCTACCAAACACTCCAAAGTAGCTAACCACTGGTGTCTTACTAGTCCAATATTCATAAGGAGTTTTATCCTTACCTTTCTTGATGAGTACCCAGTTCATTGTGTAGACTACAGTGCTCACCGCTTCTCTCCAAAAGGTGTGAGCTACCTTTCCTTGAATCAACATGGTTTTGGTAGCTTCAACCACAGTCTGGTTATTCTTCTCTGCTAGGCCATTCTACTGTGGAGTCCGGGGAGCAGACAGTTGCCTCTTAATTCCATGTTCTTCACAGTACTTGTTGAATTCACCAGAAGTGAATTCCCCTCCTTGATTAGTTCTTGGGCGCTTAATCTTTTTGCCGCTTTCCTTCTCCACTAGTGCTCTGAAAGCTTTTAATTTTCCAAAGGCTTCAAACTTATCTTTCAAGAATGTGACCCACATCATTCTTGAGCAGTCATTAGTAAGAATCATGAAGTACCTATCACCCTGCACACTTCTAGTCTTCATAGGACCACACAAGTCTGTATGCACAAGATCAAGCAAATTGTCAGCAGTGAAAGGTTTAGCGTTAAAAGTTGAGGAAGACATTTTCCCCAATTAACACTCTCTACACAAGGTATTATCCGGTTTGCTTAGCACTAGCAGCCCTCTAACTGCCTTGATCTTACTAGCCTTCACAATGTTGTCAAAGTTTACATGGCAGAGTCTTCTATGCCATATCCAGCTATCATCAAATTTGGCCATAAGACATGTACTTATATTTACATTCAGCTGAAATAGGTTACCTTTGATCTGCATGCCGGTGGCCACAATGTCACCATCCTTTCCTTTGATTCTGCACACTCCATTCTTGAATTCCAGAGTGAGTCCACTGTCATTTAGCTAGGCAACACTCAGAAGGTTGTATCTGAGACCATCAACCTAGTACACATTGTCAGCACTGCTCTTTCCATTCAGAGAGATGGACCCTCTACCTTTGACCATGCATGGTGCATCATTACCAAAGTGAACCACACCACCATCATACTCTTCCAAGGATAGAAACTTGCTCCGATCACCAGCCATATGGTGAGAACAACCACTATCAATGATCCACTCATTGGAATTTTCAAACTGGGAGACTAGAGCCTTCTTGTCTGATGCATCTTCCTTGACAGCAACAAACACAATGTCTTGATTTTCTTCATCCTCTGATTCCTCATCTGTGACACCTTCATCAACTGCCACAAGATAGTTTCTTTGGTTTCCTCCTTTGAATTTCTTGAACCTTTCTGGTTTGTCCTTGTTATCACCATTAGGATAGTTTATAGCAATATGTCCTATCTGGTTGCAAGAAAAACATTTCAAAGGAAGCTTACCTCTGTATTTACCGGTTCCTTTAGGAAGTTTCTTAGCAAGAAGAGCTTCAAATTCCATTAGAAATTCCTCATCATCCATTACTTTGCCTTGTCTTGTTCCATCACTAGTGCTTGCTTCTTTTCCTTTTCTGGAAGGTACAATAGAAGCTTTAAAGGCTGATTCAGTCTTTTGAACACTACCATCAAAACTATTTAGCTCATAAGTAGTCAGTTTTGCAATGATGGAGTCTAGAGATACCTTAGTCTTGTCTATTGACCTCAACTAATGAATAGCTGCAACCCTTATTGCATAGACTGGTAATAGGGTTCTTAGAACTTTGCTTACCATAGTGGCATCATCCATGGTACCACCTGCACTCTTGATATCTCCGACAATAGTTTTGATTCTAGTCCCATACTATTGAATGGTCTCACCTTCAACCATCCGCATGTCTTCAAACTTCCCTCTAAAGCTTTCTTCTTTGGCTCATTTTACATGCTCATCACCACCATAGATGTTTTCAAGAGTATCCCATACCTCTTTGGGATTTACCTTATCTTGGACATCAATAAACTCAATGTCAGATAAACTACTAATTAGGGCTTCCATGACTTGCCCATTCTCCTACATTTCTCTGTTTTGGTCATCGGTAAGAGTACCGATAGGGGCTACATAGGTATTCTCAACATAGCTCCCATGTTTAGCACCCATGCTTCTGATGTATATCTTCATTCTATCTTTCCATATACTGAAATTATCTCTATTGAACTTTGGGCCTTCCCTCTTCATCATTTCAATAGGATCTTTTCCTCAAGCAGTTAAGCTTACAACACAGAGGACCTCGAGGTATGCTCTAATACCAATTGATAACTTAATGATGAACAACTAGCACCAAACCGGTACTGAGAGGGGGGTGAATCAGTACAGACAAAAACATAAACTTAAACCAGTTTGTCAGCAGACACTATGCACTGACAGACAAATAGTGACACCGGTTCTTCAATAGAGTTCAATCGGCAAACCCAAAATGTCTGAGATAAGCATAGACCAGTTGACTCTTATCTTCTCATAAAAACTAACACTTTATTTCCACTTCACCTTAATGCATGAGCAAATAATCTACCATCACAAATGTACATATTACTGCAAGATCAGCATGCATCACCGCTTAACAAAAAACAAATCATAGCATCACATAAAGAAATCATCACACTTGACACACATATTTTTCACATGGAAACCCAACTGAGAAAAACCACGGTGGGGATGAATACCCACAATCTTTTTGAACTCTTTTGAAGTTTTCTCTATTAGAAGCCTTGTCCGGTTAAAGACAGATACAACAGGTTTTGTTAGGAACCGATCCTGTTAGGGATCACTTGGTTAAGGGATAGCTACAACACCCGATTAAGGGTTAAACTCCATTAAGAGCACCTTGTTAGAGGATTTCAAGAACTCAATAGCTAATGGATTCCCAGAGCTCTCTAGCTCTCCAAATCTCAGTAACTTTGAGTTACACTATTAAGGGATTTACAGCAGGCCGGTTAAGACTACCCTGTTAGGGGATTTCACAGCAAGCCAGTTAAGGCTACCCTGTCAGGGGATTTCACAACTGTTGAAGTGTTTAAAGATCAACAGGTATACAAATGTCCTTATAATAGCACTCAATGCCAATACAGATCTGCTTGAGCTCCTCTTCACCTTCTACACTTACACTCTATAGATATCACTTCTCTCTTCTTGGTCTGGCAAGAATCACGTATTTCTTCTCTTGGATACACACACACAACTTTTGCCAACAACCTCTGGAAGAATCACAACATCGACCTTATAGGACAACAGATAGGTTGGTAGCATAAACCCTAAACCCTAAACCTGTTAGGTTAATGAATTCAAATAGTTCAATCCTAATCGTTGAGAACACTAGATTAAATGCAATAGTCTTGATCCAATCTCAAGAAATTCTCCATTGTCCATTTCCACTGATTCTATGGTGGCTGATAACCCATCACACGTTAATACCATTTTACGGTCTTCACACATTCCTGAGGTGGATAGGAGCAATCTTCCTCATGCAAGATCCTTCACGCACATAGGCTTATGTGGCAACATGATCTGTTCCTCTTTACAATGCTAACTCATCACACAATGTCACCGATTTAGCCACACAAACTTGAAGCATTCCAACTAGAAACCCTGACACTACCAACCAGTAGTCACACATAGGTTCCATGAACCAGTTCCCATATGTTGGTTCATCTTCAACAAACATACCACTTCAATTTCACATAACCAATTCCCATATCATCATGCCGGTTTACTTTTCATTGTGCTTCACTTTTATATTGGTTCATACGTGTGCCGGTTCTCTCTTCTCTTCACACATATTGACATCAATGACAACACAGTATCATTATGTCCTCATACGGGTTCACACAATGCCAACACATAAGACATGTTTGTTCATTTCCATTGTAATTAGTTTATGTGCCTAATTTAACAAATATAAGTGCAAAATCCCACAGATGCAAACAAAGTTAGTAGTTTATATTGCATTCTTTGATGGCGAAATAGTTTATGACTCCAATCTTTCACAGTGAAATAAGTGCCTACAAAAACCAACAATCTACAAATTAGGTTTGGGAAAGTGATAGTCTAGAAGTAGAAATGAGGAATGCAACACACAATATTTGCAAAATCAATAAAAAACTAAAAACACCATCAAATTGACCAAGAACGCCATCATATGTGCGAAAAATGTTGCTCTGCACACTAGAAACGCTGTTCTGAACACCTAAAACGCTATTTTGAACACTTGAAACGTTGTTTTGCACACCAGAAACATTGTTTTGCACACCAAAAATGCTGTCAAACAGATTGAAAATGCTGATAGATGTGCCAAAAATGCCACAGTATATACTAAAAATGCTAAATGATAGACTAAAAGTGCTAAAGTATAGAAAAACATAAAAACATAGTTGATGAATCTCCTAAAAATGTCATTTGAGGTTCCGGAACGCCATAATAGAGACCAAGAAAGTGATTTGGGAGCCCAAAAGAGCTAATCTGCACTCCGAAAGAGGATATTTGCACTCCGAAAGAGCTAATCAACCTGTCAATGAAATTTCTTGCAAGTAAACTTGTTAAAGATCAAAGGGGCTACACCCCACGGTGGGTGTCAATTAATGTGATGCTAAAAAGGTGGAATATAGAAGGCATACACATATAATGAGACAATAAAATGTAATTGAAAAGCTTAATTTCAAAACTAGACTAGAAATGCAAACCATAAGCCTTCCTTGAAATGTCCCATTTTCCTCTATTCTTGAGGACCTTGAAGGTGTTGTATTGATGGGGTCTTAGTGGAGCAATGACCACCAAAGTGACAACTCAAGAGTTGAGTAGCTACTTGATCATGATTAACTATGAAGATGATATGAAATGCATGATTTAAGAAACTAGATGAATATGCTATGATTAATCCAAAAGATAATTACTAGATGATTGAAATGCCAATTGCCTATAGTAATGATGCTAAAACTATGAATGCAAGGGATCCTTATTGCTCCAAAATTGGGGATATTTATAGGAATTCCAAGGCCAAAGCTGAGGTGGCAGGAATCAACGGTCTAGATCTGATCTGAAGATATCAAGGGCCAAGATTGAGGAAGTTAGAGAAGAGGTTGGAGGAAGGGACACTTGTCATTTCTGTGGTGACAAGTGTCAAAGAGCCTTTCTCATGAAAGGGCAAGTGTCCAAAGGAGGAGACATGTGGCCAAAGTGCCATGTGTCTCAAGGGGAGAATATCCACACCATAGGAGGTTAGGATAAGGAGGTTAGGATGTGCAAGGTAGGATAGGGTTAGTTAGACCCAGGATTAGGTGGAATGGGTTAGGTTAGGGGATGGTTAGGTTAGGTGGTTAAAAGTTAGGAGCCATGTGCTCATTTGAATTTAGAAATTAATATAATTTGGAAAATGATAATTAATATCAACAAACTTGAGTTTGTTAATCTTAATTAGTGATTATAAGAATTGATTAATATGGGGAGACATTAAATAATTTAGAATTAATTAATCAAAAGGGGGAGATGAAATGAACTATATAAATAAATCATGTAGATTTATTTACTAGCAGATTAATAGAGAAATTAATTAAATTGCTTGTGAATTTAATTAATTGGGAAGGGGAATTAATCAAATAACTGCGTATTTAATTAACTATCTTTAGACCATTTTTAGGTTTATACAAGTTGCATGTACAATTTTTCTATTTCAAGCCTTCCATTTCCTTCTGCATCATTCTTCATTTCTATAGTATTGGATAGTTGTACAATTTGTAATGCTATAATATCTATGTGACCCTTAATATCCTTAGTATATTTAGGACATTGCCTTTAAAACATGTATGCCGCCACTACATCCTTTACACTTTTCTAAAAAGAAATTATTCTTTCTTGTAGTTAGATATGTGTTGTTGCACATCTAATCACCAAAACTTCTACTCTTTTCTCTTCCACCTTCTTCTCTACATCCTTCAAAACTTTAGCTTCCAATTTGAAAGAATGTTCCTTAAATCCATTAAGCATCAATTGTATTTTCTGTGCACTTGACAAAGACTCATCCAAAATTACTTCTAGAAGTTCTTCATGAAGGACTTTCACTGCATCATTAATAAGTTATGATCCCTATATTTGAGACTTAATAAAATTCTTGTGAGTAGAATGGTGAAGTTTATCACCCAAACAAATCATATGCAAGGGAGACAATCACTTAAGGTCCATCTGATCTTGAGACATTTATGCCTACTTTAGCATGTCACATCCTAAATTGACAAGACTAGGACGCCTTAGGTGCCCTGGTACTCGTGATTGGGACCCAAAATATGACCCCTCATTTCTTGCCTCATATGTGACAAAAAATTCAAACACTTTATGTATGATTAGGTATAAAAGGAAGCCTATTGTGTCATTTGAAGGGGTCTACCTACAATTCAAGTGATCTCTTAATTATAAAATCAATTCAATTCCAAGTGAACAAGAAATCAAGCATTCATCAAGCATTGAAGGAGAATTCAAGTTAAAGCACAACATTCATGATCAACAGTCTGCATGACATCCTAAAACCTTGTGTGAGGATTCAAGAAAGATTCATCAAGGTGTCATGTTCCATTTTAAGCATTTTTAGATTAGATCTAAAGGGAACATTTTAAAGAGGGAGGAAGAGATCTTTTCCTAAAGATGTCTACCTCCAAAAATAGAGGAGATATTTAATAAAGATATCATCTTTTAAATTAAGAAATGGGTAGGAGATTAATAATACAAACCTTCCATATTGCACACTTCAAGGTATATTCAAACCTATTTGACCTAGGAAAGCCCCCATCAACAAACATATTTTTCATCATTTTGTGTGTAGGAAATTGATTCAAGAGTTACATGTGAAGAATTTGGCAAAGTAAATGATGACAATCAAACTCAAATTTTAATGGCATGAAAAGCAGAAGAGTAGGCCAGTTCACACCTCCTAGTCCCAAGAGTTTTTGACAACCTTTTGATAGTAGATTCTGTGTACCATCCTAATCCAAAAAGCATTCATTTTGTCTACAACCGATAGTCATTGCTAAAATTAGTTTAAAGTGTATTCATTTAGGGACCTTTCATAAAATATTCTCAACTTACACATCATAAAAGGATCTTAAAATATTCATTGTTTATAATGATAAGAATTTGGTTGTTCCATACACCTTCCTTTACTATTTTAAAAATATCATCGACCAAAATATTGTGCAGCAATAGTATGGAGTGCATTTAATCTATTTTATGCCCAAAGATTTCATCATACCACTTTCTTTTAGAAGGCACCCAAAATTTGATGTGTAGTTACTTCCAAAATCTCTAAAATAACCCTACTTCTTGGTGCTGGAATCAATTCTAAGATTTTATAACAAGGGTTTCTATATTTTAAATGTCTGTATTAAAATATCCATAACACCCCCAACATTCAATTGTTGTGCTGGTATATAAGAAATATATGCATATCAAACCTTGTTCCTAAAATCTTTATTTTTTGAAATCATGGAAACATTACATAATTTAAATGAAGGCAACCAAAATAATGTAGAGAGATAAAAATGCTCTATAGAGCAACTATTTTACATACCTCAAATATAAAATTGTAGGGCGGAACAATAAAAAAATAAAGGTAGTCATTATGATGATTTATTTGAGGTCATTATGATGATTTATTTGAAGGTTCATTTGAAGGTTCATAAGTTAAAGGTAGTCACTAACATATAAAGAGTGAATAAAGGTCATTATGATGATTTATTTGAAGTTAATTATGATGATTTATTTGAAGGTTCATAAGTTAAAGGTATTCACTAACATATAAAGAGTGAATAAATTGAAGAGCCCGATGAATTGCCAGCTTAGCATGAGGATGTATGATGTTAACAATAGCAAAATGATATTATGATGGTGGGGAAACTACAAAAAGTTTTGGTCTTATTTTTATTGAGCATGAAAGAAAACACCTTGAGCTCATGATAGGCATCATGTTGTAGAGTATCAACCTTTGTTGAACAAGGGTGTCACATTTTTTAGGCTCGATCAATGTAAAGAGACATTTTGTGTATATGAAGTGGTTTCAATTAGCCATTTTGTGTATAAGTAGAGAGGAGAGGTAGATGTCTTTGTTTATTTGCCTACAAAATAATGAAAGAGGTCCTAATCAAGGAACACAGACATCCAAGCAAGGAGAGAATTTGGATTGAGGAAAATTCTATGCAAGAAAGGATATCAAGTTATAAAAGATAAAAATCAACAAAGGTAAAGTGGATCCTTAAAAAAGAGGAAAAATTGACAACTATTATTCTTTCTCCACAATATAGAGACAAGAAGAACTAGGCTATTACATTTCCTCCCAAGTATGATTGCACATGAAATCGTAGTACCATGAATGAAAATGAGCCCCTAATAGGTAATTAAGCTACCGATGTCATATAGCAAGATAAAAACATAATAGGTTATAAATGTCATTTAGAAGGGACATGCTGAGTGTATAACTCATTGTCACCTATTATTTAAATGTTACTAGAACTACAATAACTTGTTGAATTTTAATCTCCAAATAATGACATTCATTAGTGGAATAGTTGATGATGCTTGAAAAAAGGATTGTCCTAATTTTGTTTATGCTTTTTTCTTCAATTTTTCAAGGGGACAGTAATAAAGTTGGCTTTAAGAAACTCATACAAAATTATCTCTTGTTGCAATTAAAAGTTGTTGGAAAAGTCATAGATATATTAGACAATGGGGGAGGGGATGTCAACAAAGGAGGAGGATAGAAACCTAAATCTTCTTCAGAAAAATGTAATGTATATTTCTCATGAACCTCCACACTTCATTGCACACATCCTAAATCATGTCCATTGCATCCATGTGTATAATTAAATGTGGTATTTAAATCATGTCTAGAGGAGTGTGTTCATTCATATTTTTAAAGTTTAAAGATCCTCAACCATCATCAAGACATGTGTTGGAAGAAGAGGTCGGAATAGATTTAGAAGAAGCTTGAATAATTGACACATATAACTCCCTTGAGACTTCATATTTGGATAGAGGGACCTTACATCAAATCAAGGAAGGCATGAGAGTGATATATGTATTAGTGTAATTATTGTACTTTTTGAATATTTATCCTTAGTATAATATTGGAAATAGTATCTTATACTAATTAGGGAGTCGTAATTAGGATATTATTTTCCCATTTTTAGTTGTTGATCTCATTATTTAAGACACAAATGATATTCATCATTTCTTTTCTTTATGTGGAATATATATCTAATGTAATTATTTATATTTTTAATAAGAAACTAAATTTATTATAGTAATCATGTGGTTTTTTAATTTTATCTCTTGTCTAAGAGAAAGTATTGAAGATCATAACTCTAACATGGCTTTATTTTGGATGAGTAATGTTGGTGTTTACATCACCAAACTTGGGCATAGCTTAATCAAGTTCTTCAAACCTCTTCTTTCATTGTAATTTTGAGATATATGCTTCAGTTAGTGACTGTCTAATGTCTTGAAAAAATCAGTAGCATATCTCTTGGTAGTCAGCCTATGTAAAGATCCTATGATTGCATTGGAACTATTTTATAATAAGATTTGAATGGGCTTGTAGCTGTAATATATTTTCAGAGGTTGCATGACATGTTTGACGAAATGTCAATAATCTAGTGAAGTCTAATTTTGATACATTATTGTGACAGTCCATGTAATTTTACATTAGCTTCCTATAACATGTATTTATGACTATCAATGAGGCATTTGTTTGATTTAGATATAAATAAGAGGAATTTGAGGTTGCATCATCATACGCCCATTTTTTTAGGACTCTTGCAGATTTGACTGCGAATATTCCTTGTTTTTCAGTCATCATTGGACAAGGGCTATTACACAATCATACTAAATAGATTTCAAAACCCATAATTCTTATAGAGAACAAAAAATTTGGACCCAAGAGCTTCTAGAGTAATTTTTGAGGTTAAATGAATCTATGAACAATTGTTTAAACATGAATAGTGCTTATTTACACTATGAATATTATTTGATGTTGTGATTAATGTCTTAGGAATGGACAATGTTTTAGGTGTGAATAATGTTTTCAAGTATGAATAGGTTTTTTTGGTAATGAAGAGATTTTCTAGGGGCTATGAATAATGGTTTAAGCCTTGTGTAGTTTTTTCAGGCTTTTTTTGCTTGCCTAAAGGAAGAGTTTCATGAAAATAGACATCAGTTGGGAATACGATATCCAAATTTTAAAAAATAAATAGCCATTGGAATTTTGATTCTATGATATAAAACTTTAAAACATGTACCATGGCAATTGCAGCTACAACATGTAACAAAATTCCTCTATTATTTATCCTATGATAGATGTTCATACCTTGTTCAAAAAATTCCAATTTCTATGAGGCAGTTTGTCAAACAATCGGCATGCCATTTCAAACCTACCATTTTCGCACAGGTTGGGGGATGTTGATAGAGATTTACACCTATGCCCACACCAACAGAGAATTAGAAACATCTCTATCCACAAGTACAAAATAGATGGGTGACTGATGAATGAATTAAAGAAGGGGAATGAAGCCTATTGGTCTTTAGTCGAACACAATGATCACTGGGATTGCACAAAATAGACCTTTTAAAATACTTTAGAAACTTTCAATACTGTGAAGACATGAACAAGGAATTCAAACTGCTAAAATTCCTCACAAAAATAACATCTCATGGAATGGCATGATATGCAAAAACTAGATTTGTTGAAAATATTTTTGAAACCTTAAGGCAAATGCACATGGTAGGTGTACAACAAAAATCCACAACCATTGCCAACACCCTCTTCATACACATCTAAGATTGGAACCTTGGAATAGGGTCTGGGCTTCAATCAAAACATTAAGGGAGATTTCCAGATGTTGTAGTTGTGAATGCCCTGGTAGATATGTCTGCAAAATTTGGGAGCATAAAACAAAACATATGAATTGTTTTTTGAAAAAAAAAATTCCCCAAAAAGATGTCGATTCATACGATATATGATTCATACCCAGGAGGATGTCCTATTCCATGAGTTGACATTGCTCCCATTTTTGCACAGGTTGGAGGATGTTGACAAAGCTTTACACCTACCCTATTCCTACATGAGCTAACATTGCTCCCATTTTTGTAAATTCCATGAGTCGAGAATGCTTGGAGCTGGCATTAATCAGTCAAAATAGTTCATGGTTCACGCTTACTCTGGCTGATAGTATGCTGCTGGGGTGCCAACGTGAGAATGGGAAGAGGCCGTGAAAATGATTTGAATTGTCTTGGTCTTTTTTTTTTTAAGTAATGCCCACTGTCATCGGAATTTTGACAAATGCAGGCACTTTTTATAAAAAAGCACAAATGTCATTGCCAATTCCTTCTCTATCGAAAATAGATATTGCATTATTGTTGAAATTCTGACGAATGCTGGCAATTTTTCAAAAAAAAAATCAAATTTGTTCACAATATACCTTCTCTGTCGGAAACCTCCATCGGAATTTTAGGCCAAATGTATTAGTGATCAAAGCTATGGATGAAGAACTGGAGTAGATTGAGAAAAAATGAAACTTTGATCCTTGTGCCTAGACCAAAGAACAAAAATGTAATAGGCACCAAGTGGGTGTTTAGAAACATAATGGATGAAACTGGTCAAGTAGTAAGAAACAAAAAAAGATTAGTCTACAAAGGGTATGCATAGGAAGAAGGTTTGGACTATGGAGAGACCTTTGCACTAGTGGCCAGACTAGAAGGAGTCAAAATATTGCTTGCTTATGTTGCCTACAGGAATTTTAAGGTCTACCAAATGGATGTCAAATCGACATTCTTGAATGGTGTTCTAGAGGAAGAAGTGTACATTAAGCAACATGAAGGGTTTTCTTCTGAAGATGGAAGAGACATGGTATGCAAGATAAAAAATGCTTTGTATGGGCTAAAACAAGCACCAAGAGATTGGTATGAGAGGATGCACTCATACCTGATAAGTATAGGGTTCATGAGAACCAGTGACAATAGTAACTTGTATTTGAAGATTGGAAAAGAAGGAAAACATTTGATTGCAAAATGTTTTGTAGATGACATCATCTTTGGAGGAGATGATGAAATGAGAAGAGGTTTTGCAGAAGAAATGAAGAAAGAGTTTGAAATATCCATGATTGGTGAAATAAAATTCTTCATCGTCCTGCAAGTATCTCAGCTAAAGAATACTATATTCATTAGCCAGACCAAATAGATGAGGGAAATATTGAAGACCTTTGGAATGAAAGATTGCAAACCTGTTGGAACTCCGATGGTTACAGGTTGCAAGCTCTCCAAAAATGATGAGGCTAATGAAGTGATTGAGACACTATACCGATCCATGATCGATAAGTTGCAGTATGGAGTACATAGTAGACTGGATATATCACAAGCAGTTGGCTTGGTTGCTAGATTTGCTACAAATCCAAAAGAGACTCATATTGTGGCGGTTAAGAGGATATTTAGATATCTCAAGGGGACTGATGAGTATGGTCTCTGGTATCCACATAAGGGAAATTTCAACTTAAGTGTCTTCACCGATGTAGATTGGGCAGGGAACATTGATGACAAAAAGAGCACTAGTGGAGGTGCATTATTTCTTGGAGATAGGATTATGTCATGGACAAGCAAGAAACAAAATTGAATCTCTCACTTCATAGCTGAGGCAGAGTATGTGGCTATGGCAATCAACTGTACACAGGTAGTATGGATCAAGCATATCCTAGAAGGTATCTTAGAAAAGGTGACTAAACTGGTGGTGATACACTGTGACAATACAAGTGCCATTAACATATCAAAAAACTTGATAATGCACTCTAAGACCAAGCATAGTGCAATAAAATATCATTATCTTAAAGAACAGGTGTAGGACTTAGACTGGAATATGTGCCAACCAAGGAACAAGTTGCAGATAAATTCACCAAGCCACTACCTAAGGATACTTTTGAGTATCTCAGAGGTAAGCTAGGGGTAATTCCCTTGCATACTCTAAGGTGAGTGAAGATTGGAACAACATCAATCCAGTATGATTTTCCTAAAAGTTGTATATATTTGGATTGAAGATTATGGACTACTCCTGTTAGGGGGAGAATTCATTGTAGTATGTGCATTAAGTTGTCTAGACTACACCTTTGGTATTGATGTCAAAGGGGGAGTGAAGTTAGATGGAACATCAAGGAAGTTGAAGTCAGATGTGACATGAATGGAAGCCTATGAAAGGGGGAGTAAGATCTTTACTCAAAATCAAATAGAGAAGTTTGAAGTAGCAGATCAGTACAACAAAAGCAAAAGTGACTGGTTGGTAAAAGAGAAGTTTGAAGTGTTTCTATCAATGCCAAAGGGGGCCATTGTTAGCATAACTGATAGTGTTGGCACTACCAGTTAATCAGTTAGTATTGTCATTGATGATCAACACTTACAGGTGAATAAGGCCAAGCTCATTAGAAATAAAATGTGCTAAACCTCAATGGTTTACTCATGGATGCAAACAATATGGAGGATTCAATGCTTCCAAAATATGAATCATTGACACACTTAAGTAGTGTGTTATTAGAAGGCTAATCGGTTGAAGGGAAAATAGAGTAGTCGACTAGTTAGTCAATCACCCGATAGGTATTGAGATCAATTTCTTCAAATTGGCACATGAAATGATGATGCAGTCACAAGAGGTGACTCAGATTATAGTTTAGTAGTCTTATACACGATCAAAACACTCTTGACAGATAGGTGATCAGTCTAATTGATGATCAGTGACCGGTGGCAAAAGTTGAAAAGTTACACCAGTGAATCAATGATATAGGTTGAACAATGATATCCTTTAGGAATCTTAGAGTAGTGACTGGTACGCTAGATGTGATGACCAAAGGTGAGTCAGTCATGGTGAGATATCACTAAAAAAATAGATAGTGAAGTTTACTACAGTTAACAATCAGTTAAGGTGAGATTTGTGTAGATTTTCTGGTTTGCATTAAAAGGATAGAACACGACCTAGAGGTTGGTGAAATTATGAGTTGCAGAGGTAGTTAAGGATGAGTCATTGGCGAGATTGATGGAGAGAACATAGAGAGAGTGCCAAAAGATTTGGAAATTTTTGAATTTCATATCTACTAAGATTTGTATAATGGTCTCTAGTGAAAACCAAAAAGTTTGATTGTAAAAATTGCAAAGTTAAATTCTGAGGAGAGGCGAACCAGCAAGATGAGAAGAGGGAAGAAATACTAAGTGAATAGTAGAGTGGTGAAGAGAGTGGGTAGATATTGGATAGTGTGAAGAGAAGAGAAAGAATGCAGAGCACCAAAAGAGTGAAGAGCGAGTGTGATGCAGAGGACTGGTGGAGTGTAGAGAAATTGTAACCGGTGGTCAAACCGAAGAGCTTCATTTGGACCTGATTAAGATAAGAGTAGCTATTACAACAGATCATTCTCTCTATTGTTTTCTAATAACTAGAACTGTAAAATCCCTTAACCGGGTGGACTTTAATAGGTCCCTTTGTAAAATCCTTTAACCGAGTGATATCTTAAATGATGATCCTAAGTCCTTTAACAAGGCTACCTCAAACAGGGTAAAGGTTCTAACAGACCTTAAAGAAAATAACTTAACTGAGTGACACCTAACAATGTCTTTTTAATCTCCTAACAAAGATGGTTCATCACCGAGTGTACTCCAGAAGAGTGTGAATTTTGTGAGTTTCTACTCACACCGTGGTTTTCTCCCATTTGGGTTGCCACGTGATAAATCTTGGTAGTCTTATGTGTTACATTTTTGTGTGCATGTTTCTTATCAATATTGCTTATACTGATAAGTGTTAAGTTTGAATAATAAGTTTTGATTAAGGTTAAATCTGTAATAATTGGTATAGTGTTGATTCACCCCTCCCCTCTCAACACCAGTTGGGACTAACATGGTGGATGTTTATGTTCTCTTATGTATTTGCAATTCCCAAAGGAATTGAGTGTTCTAGTCATCATTTTGGAGGTGTAAGATCCTCCCTATTCTAGAACTCATAGTTGTAGTGGGAGTCATTCCTCACTCTAGTCTTCCATTGGATATATCATTTTGATATTTCACTTTGTGCTCCAAACTTTCTATGTCTTCTTGCGAAGACAAATTTGTGCATATAGATATAATCTAGGAATACAAGTCTTCAATTGTTAGCAATCTATTTCTATGATTTGCACATGCCTTGATCTACGATCTACAGTGTTACCTTGGATTAAATAATAGTCTCTCATATTTATGAGTATATTGAATACAATTCTCATTTTTTTTGTTGTTGGGTATTTACCATTGAGTATTTGTCATTGAGTATCTGCCGTCAATTTCTTTGTCATCACGTACATTACTATCGAATAATTTCTTGTGGGTATCTACCAATGGGTACATTACCGTCATGTACATTGCCATTGGGTATTTGTCGTCAGGTATCTACCATCGATTACATTGCCATTAGGTACTTTTTTTCTGGTATCTACCATCAAGTATATTCTTGTCAGGTATCTACCATCATGTACATTGTCATCAGATATTTATCATCAAATGAATTATAGTGGTATCAGAGCTGGTGATCTTGCCAGCCTACTGGGTAATGCTGGATGTGGACAAGATTCCAATCAGTAGATAGGATGGGGGAATCAAGCACTGAAATGATGGCATTTCTATGAGAGCTAAGATGAGGTCAACAAAAACTTAGGGAGACCTTGGTGCAAGGACCACAACAACTCGGGGAGACTCTTGTAGAAGGACAATAACAAATTAGTGAAACACTTCATCTTTTTGCAAAAGGAAGGACAAATGGTTTGAAATCATAATGGACACAACAATGATTCTACTAATGAGAGGTCCTATACACAACTTTCTTACACACGCTCAATGATGCCAACATGTCCTAAAAGGATTGAACAACATGGAGAACAAGAGGTTACATTCTTGGAGATGCAAGATCAGTTAAGGCAAGATTAGTTTGAGGCTAGATTTGGAGCAAAACTATCCTTCAAAGATTATGTGGACTTGTGGATGTTATATTCTAAGAGACATGGCCATCATAATAATAACAGACTAGACCAATGGACAGTTACATCATAAAATTTCAGAGAACGTTAGTGTTGGTTACAGACATCTCCGAGAGGAGACTAGTCATGTTGTTCATGGATGGATTGATGGAACCCCTAAAGGGTTGGGTCAAAGGGTTCAAACCCAACACACTCATAGAAGTAATTAAAAAGGCACATGAAATGGCTACCTCATCCTCTTCTAAGAGTTACACACAGGATAGACCACCCCTTTGTTGGCATTCCAATCACAATGAGAGATTGTTGGCATTTCAATAAGGATATTGAGAAGGTTGTTGATGATTATGGATATAACTGATTAAGGATGTTTACTGTCTTAATAATATTATTTTGTCATTGATGTCAAGAAATTGATTTTCTGACTCAGTATGATGTTGCCATATCTTAAGAAGTATGTTTTGATAAGAATAAACAAGTTGGTAAGTGACATAGAAAGAATTTGATAATGAACAAGGGGAGAAATAAGTTATTCAACGGGAAACTATTACCGAGTTAGAAAATGATGAGATCATGTTGTTTTGATTGTTTTGATATCCTACATATGTTGTTGATTGTAAGGTTAATACTATACTATGTCATCAAGCAAAGAACCTAGTCGGTAAACCCTAAGGAACCTAGTCGGTAAACCCTACGATTATCGATATCGGTTAATGAAGGCAAAATGTCTATCGAGTGAAGTTTAGTATTTACCGAGTAACAACCGAAGTGTAATAGAATGCATTGGATGAATACGAGTATTATTTAATGAAGGATGCTAATGAGCTAGAGATTTGTAAATGATTGGTAAGTCATGCATGAAGTTTGTTAAGGATCTATGACATGAAAATACAAGAGGAAGATATACAACACAGATTGAACTGCAATTACCTAGCACAAGTTCCAAGGAAGGAATGCAAGTTCCAAGGCAGGGTAAAACATTTTTCAGATTGAAGGATGCATTGAATCTAGTCAAGTTTGATGATCTGATGGCTAAGATTGATCATGGGAAATGTGATCAAGGAGATTAAGCGGTTAGCAAATTGTTTGTAAATAAGGAACTATTGATAAACAATGTATGCGGGCAAGTGTAAGCACAGGGATGCTACATAGTGATTACCAAGCATAGAAGCTTGAAGACCTGTTTGAATAATAGAGTAGGGAGCCCAACAAAGGGACAAGATAAGTCCTATAATCAGACAGTGTTGAGCAAATAAGAATCTACTTTAACATTTTAGATGTAAAGTTGCAGATATATTTTATTACTGTTGTTTATTTTGTAAGTGACAGAAAATCTCTTAACAGAGTTGACTTAACAGTCTTATTTGTAAATCCTCTAGCAAGGTGACATTCTAATTGAGTGTTTGAAATCCTTTGACAAGGTCACTTCTAACAAAGTGAAGATCTTAACAGATCTGAGGGAAATCCCTTAACCGGGTCACATCTAACAATGTGTTTGTAATCTTTAACAGGATTTGCTTTTAACTGAGCATACTCTAGAAGAGTATATTTCTTAGTGGGTCCGAAATCCCATAGTGGTTTTTCCTTATTTGGGTTTCCACATTAAATCTAGTGTTATATGTGTTATGATGATTATGTGTTTATGAGTTAGTATGTTTAGCAATTTTTGGTTATATTGCTGAAGTATAAGCTACCGAGGTTGAATCTGTTGAATATAGTGAAGATTAAGTTTGCATGATTCACCACCCCCCCCATCTTATTAACTATTGGCATTAGAAGTTTACAATTAGTATCAGAGCTTTGGACTCCGGAAGAAAAGTTTAAAGGCACTTAAGGCAAAGATCAAAAGATGTATAAGAGGGATGCACTGAAGCTGAACAAGTCAAGTTTATCTACATGGCAGAAAAGGATGAAGCTGCACCTATCAAGAATTAGAGAATATGTTGTATATTATCTGGAGAATGATTACATTGCACCAAGCACCTTCCCAATGATAATGGAAGAGATAAAGGCAAAGAAAGAACATATTCAAGCAATGATTGAAATAACATTTGCATTGACCGACTCAGAGTTTAATGATCTAGAAGGCTATATTGATGCTAAGGTGATGTGGTCTAAGATCATATCTCTATATGGTGGTGATGAACATGTTCAAAGAGAAAAAGCGGATAGTCTAAGAGGACAACTGGAATCTATGAGAATGAATGAAGGAGAGAACATAACCTAGTATAGTACAAGACTAAAGGAAATTGTCAATCAAATCAAAGGAGCAAGAGGAACTATTGAAGAAAAGGATGTAACAAGTAAGTCGCTGAGAACCCTTCTACCTACTTATGCCATTCGAGTCTCTACAATCAATGAATTAAGGTCTGTACCTAACATGGGAGTTTCTTTGGATGCTACTATCGGTAAGCTACATGCATTTGAGTTAAGTAATTTTGATAACAGTGGGTCTTCGGTAAATAAAGTTGAATCTGCATTCAGTTCTTTTCATATTGGTGAAACTGATGATTACAATGATAGAATGAGTAAGTATTCTGAAGGGAATCATAGTGGAGCAAGTGAAAGATATCGCAAAAACATGGAAGAGGTACACAAACTATATGAAGAAATAAAAAAGCAAGAAGAGTTTGAAGCATTATTAGCCAGAAGGTTACCAAGAGGCACAGGTAAGTATAAAGGAAAGCTACCTTTGAAATGTTTCAATTGTGATAGAATAGGACATATGGCTTCTAACTGTCCTGACAAAGATTCTACTAAAAAGAGAGAATACCGAGATGACAGACAGAAAGATACTTATTACAGAGGACACCAAGACTTCAAAAGAAGAGATAGAAAGACATGTCTAATAGCTGATGAGGAATCAAATGATGATAAATCTGATGAAACTAAAATAGAGGAAGTTGTTTATGTGGCCATTAAGGATGGATCTGATGAAGGAAGGTATGAAGAAAAAACTTTAATATCTCACATAAAGACTAATGATTCTTGGATCATAGATAGTGGATGCTCACATCACATGACAGGTGATAAACAGAAGTTTGTTAAATTAGAAGATTATGATGGACGTTATGTAAGATTCGGTAATGATGCACCATGTCTAGTAAGAGGTAAAGGATCCATAACACTTCTTGAAAATGCTAAATGTAATGATGTATATTGAGTTAAAGGTTTTAAATACAATTTGTTGAGTGTAGCACAACTAAACAATACAAGATACCGAATAGAATTTCAGAAAGGAATTGTCAAAGTCCATTATAAGCATAAAAAGTTATCTACTACCAGGACTCAAACAAGAGGTAACACATTTCACCTTGACTCAACTCAGAACAATTGTTTGTATGCTAAAATAGAAGATACCTGGTTATGGCATAAAAGGTTTTGTCATGTAAATTTTGATAATTTGATCAAAATAAGTAAGAAGCATCGAGTAAGAGGTCTACCAAGTTTGGAGAAACCTGTGAATGTAATATGTCGAGGATGCTAGATGGGTAAGATGACAAGATCAAGTTTTACAAGTAAGTACTACACTTCTAAAGGAATTTTAGATCTTGTACACACTGATCTTTGTGGTCCTATGAAAGTTCAAAGTTATTATGGTGATAAATATTTCATATTATTTGTGGATGATTACTCAAGGATGATGTCAGTTATGTTTTTAAAAGAAAAATGAAAAGCTTTTCAAATGTTCAAATGGTACAAGGCAAGAGTTGAAAATGAAACAGGAAGACAGCTGAAATGTCTTAGATCTGATAGAGGAAGAGAGTTTACTTCTGATGAATTTAACTTATTCTACAATGATCATGGTATAAAGAGACAAGTATCTGCACTGAGAACTCCACAGTAGAATGGGATAGCTGAAAGGAGGAACCGATCTATTGTAGATTGTGCAAGAACCCTGATGATAGAAAAGAGGGTACCTCAAACATTTTGGAGAGAAGTAATAAGCATAGCAGTTTACACCCTGAACTGAGTACAACTGAAGAAAGGAACCTTGAAGACACCATATGAAATCTGGTATGATAAGAAACCCAATGTAAGCTACTTTAAAATCTTTGGAAGTAGATGCTATGTTCACAAAGATGACAGAAATGGTAAGTTTGATCAGAAAAGTGAAGAAGGAACATTTCTTGGTTATTCTTCTAGAAGAAAAGCATTTAAATGTCTGATCATATCATCTAACAAAATAGTAGAAAGTGCAAATGTGAAAATTGATGAATTTGTAGAAAGAAATGATGAAAGAAATTCCAAAGAACCAGAAGATTATGAAGGATTTATATATGTTCAACCGAGAAGTCCTACCGAGAAAGTTGATGAAGAAAATGAAGAGACTACCCACTTACCGAGTGATGAAGAAGATCATACAGAGCCTACCAATCCTATATTAGCCAAGTATGTCAGAAGGAATCAAGCATCAAGTCAAATTATAGGAGATAAGGATGATCCAGTGATGACAAGGAACAAACTGAGACAGAACACCTATCTGATATCTGAATTTGAACCAAGGATAGTGAAAGAGGCATTTAACAGTGAAGATTGGGCAAATGCTATGACAAAAGAGATTGGTCAAATCAAGAAGAATGACACATGGACACTGGTCCCAAGACCTAAAGAATCGGTACAAAGTGGATTTTTAGAAACAAGCTAAATGAAAAAGGTGAGGTCATTCGAAATAAAGCAAGACTAGTTTGCAAAGGTTATGCTCAAGAAGAAGGAATAGATTATGGTGAGACTTTTGCACCTGCAGAAAGACTTGAAGGAGTAAGAACATTGTTGGCATATGCTTCTTACAAGAATCTCAAGGTATATCAAATGGATGTCAAATCTGCATTTTTGAATGGTATATTAGAAGAAGTTTTTATTGAAGAACCTGAAGGATTTGTTGAAGAAGAGAATAAAGATCAGGTATGCAAATTGAACAAAGCTTTATATGGTCTGAAACAAGCACCTAGAGCATGGTATAAGAGATTGCACTCTTATTTAATCAAGATTGGTTTTATAAGAACTAGTGAAAACAACAATATGTACATGAAGAATGATGAAGACAATAGGATACTGATCTCGGCCATATTTGTTGATGATATTATTTTTTGTGGTAATGATTCTTTATGCAAAAACTTTGGTAATGAAATGTGCAAAGAATTTGAGATGTCATTAATTAGTGAAATAAAGTATTTTATAGGTCTACAGATGCTGCAAATGAAAGATGAGATTTTCATTCCTCAATCCAAGTACATAAAAGAAATCTTGAAGAAATTTGGAATGGAGGATTCTAAACCTGTAAGTACTCCTATGACTACCAACTGTAAACTATCAAAGATTGATGAATCTGCATCTGTTGATGACACACTTTACCGATCTAGGATTGGAAAGTTACAATATGTTGTGCATAGTAGTCCGGATATAGCACATGTAGTAGGAATAGTTGCAAGATTTTATGCAGATCCCAAGGAAAGACATATGACAACAATCAAGAGAATTTTTAGATACTTAAGAGGCACTGAAGATTATGGCTTAGTATATCAGAAAGGGAATGATTTTGATTTAAAAGTTTATACTGACGCTGATTGGGCAGACAACATTGATGATAGGAAAAGCACAAGTGGAGGAGCTTTCTTTTTAGGAGAAAGACTAGTGAGTTGGCTTAGCAAGAAACAAGGATGTACTTCACAGTCAATAGCAGAAGCTGAATATGTTGCTGTAGCATTGAATTGTACCAACATAGCATGGATTAAACAACTGTTAGAAGGTATAAATGAGAAAGTTACTGAGCCAGTAACTATATTCTATGTTAATACTAGTGCCATTAACATTTCAAAGAATCTTGTAATGCACTCTAAGACAAAGCACATCTCTATCAAGTATCATTATCTTAGAGAAGAAGTTCAAGAGAAGAAAGTGGTGTTGGAATATGTTAGCACAAAGGAACAAATAGCATATATCTTCACCAAGCCAATACCAAGGGACACTTTTGAGTATCTCAGAAGCAAGTTAGGGGTCCTTCCCCTATCTTCTACTCACTGACAGAGTTTAGTGAAAGCATCAATTTGATGACTCGACAAAATATTTTTTTATGAGTTGATGTTGATTTACACACTTTAGGAGGTTTTCTAAAGGTGTGCAGAAAACAAAACAAGAATTGAAGACAAAATGCTTTGACCGTGAATGAAATTGCAAGGGAATTACTTCACATAGGAAGGATTAATGTATTAGTTCTTTTACTTTTTGGCATTGTTGTCAAAGGGGTAGAAGACTACTGTATGGGGGAGAAGACTAAATGAAAGATGGAGAAGACTAATGATAGGGGGAGAGCATTTTAGAATCTCACAACAATCTGAATCCGAATCAATTAGGTCAAATCAATTGGTTTTGCCATCAATGCCAAAAGGGGAGATTGTTGGCATTCCAATAATAATGAGAGATTCTTGGCATTTCAATAAGGATATTGAGAAGGTTGTTGATGATTATGGATATAACTGATTAAGGATGTTTACTATCTTAATAATATTATTTTGTCATTGATGTCAAGAAATTGATTTTCTGACTCAGTATGATGTTGCCATATCTTAAGAAGTATGTTTTGATAAGTATAAAGAGGTCGGTAAGTGACACATAAAGAATGTGATAATGAATAAGGGGAGAAATAAGTTATTCAATGGGCAACTATTATCAAGTTAGACAATGATGAGATCATGTTGTTTTGATTGTTTTGATATCCTACATATGTTGTTGATTGTAAGGTTAATACTATACTATGTCACCGAGCAAAGAACCTAGTCAGTAAACCCTAAGGAACCTAGTTGGTAAACCCTAAGATTATCGATATAGGTTAATGAAGGCGGAATGTCTACTGAGTGAAGTTTAGTATTTACCGAGTAACAACCAAGCTGTAACAGAACGCATTGGATGAATACAAGTATTATTTAATGAAGGATGCTAATGAGCTAGAGATTTGTAAATGATTGGTATGTCATGCATGAAGTTTGTTAAGGATCTATGACATGAAAATACAAGAGGAAGATCTATAGCACAGATTGAATCGCAATTACCTAGCACAAGTTCCAAGGAAGGAATGCAAGTTCCAAGGTAGGGTAAAATGTTTTTCAGATTGAAGGATACATTGAATCTAGTTAAGTTTTATGATCTAATGGCTAAGATTGATCATGGGAAATGTGATCAAGGAGATTAAGCGGTTAGCAAATTGTTTATAAATAAGGAATTGTTGATAAATAATGTATGCGGGCAAGTGTAAGCATAGGGATGCTACATAGTGATTACCGAGCACATAAGCTTGAAGACTTGTTTGAATAACAGAGTAGGGAGCCCAGCAGAGGGACAAGATATGTCCTATAACCAGACAATGTTGAGCAAATAAGAATCTACTTTAACATTTTAGATGTAAAGTTGCAGATATATTTTATTACTGTTGTTTATTTTGTAAGTGACAGAAAATCTCTTAATTGAGTGGACTTAACAGTCTTATTTGTAAATCCTCTAACAAGGTGACATTCTGATTGAGTGTTTGAAATCCTTAGACAAGGTCACTTCTAACAAAGTGAAGATCCTAACAGATTTGAGGGAAATCCCTTAACCGGGTCACATCTAGCAATGTGTTTGTAATATTTAATAGGATTTGCTCTGAACCTAGCATACTCTAGAAGAGTATATTTCTTAGTGGGTCCGAAATCCCACAGTGGTTTTTCCCTATTTGGGTTTCCACGTTAAATCTAGTGTTATATGTGTTATGATGATTATGTGTTTATGAGTTAGCATGTTTAGCAGTTTTTGGTTATATTGCTGAAGTATAAGCTACCGAGGTTGAATTTGTTGAATATATTGAAGATTAAGTTTGCATGATTCACCCCCCCCCCTCTCATGTTATTAACTATTGGCATCATAACTTTACACCCTTGCACCGAAGGAGGAGGATAGTAAACCATACCCAAAGAAGCCATCATTAGACGAGACAATGAAGCAAGAGCTTGGGAGGAAAAATATTTGTTTCACATACAAGGAGCCATAGGAACCTAGTCATCGATGCTTTGGTAAAATAAATATCCACTACATTAAGTTAGTATTTTACAACAAGGAGGAGAATGAAGAATTTGAGCAGGGCAAAAAAGAGGAGGCTAAAGAAGAAATAAACAAGACTTGTTAGAATCAGAGTTGTCATTGCACCAAAAGATTGATTTGTGAATACCTGATACAACTGTAGCATCCTAAAATTGTGACACTTGCAATTTCGACCGCATTTGGGTCTTCACGATGGCGACGCAACACTGAACTTGAATGGAGACCCTGAAACTTGTCTACGACACCAAAAACTGCATTTTCTTGCACCCTAGCCTGATTCCTCCTTGCACCCTATTGTCTCAGGAGGTGGGACCAGAGCGCCCAGTGCCCTGGTCCTTCAGGACCAGGGCACCCAGCGCCTTGGTCCCCCAGGACCATGGCACCCAGCGCTTTGGTCCCTGGCCCTATTTTGGGCCCAGTCTCCTTTGGGACTTCGGGTCTTTTTGTTTGCAAATTGGAAAATTATCTTTCCTTGTCGGCCCAAGGTCAGAAAAATTAGTCTATCAACCCTAATTGGCAAGTATATAAACTACATTTCCTCTCCCATTTTGGTAAGATGATGATGGAAAAAGCGTGGAAACGATACTCAAACATTCAAGCATTCAAGCATTCAAACATTCCTTCAAGCAATTGATCATTCTAAGTCTCCATTCCAGGCTAAGTGTTGCATTCAAGACAAGGATTCAACCATTGAAGAGGAGATCACATACTACAACATACAACCTACAACATACAACAACATCTATACCTTCGCACATAAGGATACAAACATCCTTACAACAAGGTACTAGTACTTGTTTTACATTACAATCATTTACATTTACAACATTTCTCATTTCTTGGTTAATTCCAAAACCGGGGTTTGACCTAAGGGAAAACCCCTAATCCCTAACCCCCCAATCGTCTTCGCTTTTCTGTGTGTAGGTTGCAGGTACGCGGCTAAAAGTGAAGATCTAGAATCCTTGTGCAGAGACGAACAGATCCCCCTTCGTTTCGCGGATTTTTCGGAGGACCGTGTGCACGCCGGGCACCATCATCCCATCAACTTTTGCTCAAATTTGTAGGACAGCGCCGTATTGACATTTTATTGCTAATTCTAGGTCCATAGCTTCATCCTATATCCCTATTTCAGTTTATAAGCGAATCTTTCTCACTTTCTATGCATTCCTAGCTTAATCACTCTATCTACATTCTTTACAAAAGAGGGTAGCCTTGCTGTCTTAACCCTTGAAACTCATCTAGAATCCAATCTTGCATTGTGTGGGATTGGATCTTGTGGGTTTCAACCCCTCTTTTGAATGTAAAGTCTCCCCTAAGTGAAAACCGTCAACCCTAGTAAACCTCCCTTCTCTCTCCTTGGAGTTGGAAGAGGGGAGAGCAACTAGGGTTCGATTATTTTCCACTTTACATTTTGGTGAACCCGACGTGAACATCCTTTCTATTTATTTATGGTTGGATCTGAAAATTGGATTCCTTGATTGCATTTCCATGTTTGATCTTTTGCAAAATTTTAGAGGTTAATTTCATTAAAACCCTAAATTTTCTTTTTAGTAATTAAGCTTGCGAAATGTTTAATTATTAATGCTTGTTTCAGATCTACCGTTCTATTGCAAATTATCAATTCATATTTGTGCTTTAATTCTGAAAATTAAGTGGTTAAGTGTCAAAACCCTAATTTTTGAAACCCTCTTGATTCAACCTTTGTCCAATAATTTCACTGATCAAAACATCCCCAAATCGACTGTAATTTTGGATTCCGCAATAAAATCATAATATCTTTCATCCCTGAAAATTTGGAAAAAAGTTGTGAGGACTGTGTGCACTCTGAGCGCCATCGTCCCCGACATTTTTTTTGAAATTTCGGGAGCTAGATCTTACTGTATTTTTCTGCTAAAATCCAGAATTTTGGCTGATTTTATCAATTATAAGACTTTCAAAATTACAGTCAAAGTTGGTCTAGTGATTGCTTGGATTAAGGCTCCTAATCATTAAAAAATTGTTGGAATTGAAATTTTGTGTCAAAATTGTGTTCTTACTATCCTAAATCTGAAAAGTGTGTTTGCATTCATTCGAAATTTTAGTGCTTTATTCAAATTCTTGCAATTTGTGACTTTTGAAATTAAGTGTTTAATTACAACAACTTTGATTTCTGCTTTCAAAATTGAATTTTGCGCGAAATTGAGTCAAATTTTAAATTTCAAAACTTGCATTGCTTTTGGTATTCCCTCTAAAATCATAAAATTCAAAATTTCAGTTTTCCTCTCTTTTCCAAAATTCAAATTTTGCATTTTTCGACAATCTTGGTAGGGTTCAATTTTGAGATTGCAACTTTAATTTAGCCTATCTACAGATCGTAAAATCACTCAATTTTTTTAGATTAGCTCTAAAATCATCATTACTTTCATCCCTACAAATTTTGAAAAAAGTTGCGAGGACCGTGTGCACTCCGAGCGCCACGGTCCCTGACATTTTTTCTGAAATTTCGGGAGATTGTCGTGATTGCATTTAATAGCTTAAATCTAGGAGATTGGCTGATTTTATTGAAATTTGCTACCTCTAAAATTCAAAAACTTCTCTCCCTCTCTATTGCATGAGTTTTACAACAATAAGTCCTACTTACACTATTCCCATTAGACGAAGCCGTAGAATTAAGTCTTTCCGAGGTTTAATTACCGAGGAGATGGAACCTAATTTGAATGGCCTTTTTAACGAGGACATGGGTAATTCCTCTAATCCTCCTAATGATGAAGAAGCTCTCCCTAAGGTTTCTGTAGAACAACTTTCAAAATTGGATAATCAATTTGGCGATTTTCGATAATGGATGTCTCAAGAATACCCCGATAGTCAAGCTCTTTCATTAATTGAGGGTCTAAACCGTATGGTTCAAAGTGATAAGAATGGAATTGATATTCTGCATGGTATTGCACACATTGTGGATTCGAATGTGATGCCTATGAAGAGTTGCGCTAAAAATTTAGGTTATACACAACCTCCCACTCAAGTCAATCATTCTATTCCTTTGACAACTTCTATTGCTAGTATACCTACCTTTACATCAAACATAATGGCTACTTCTATACAAGACATTCCGCCTATGATCACCAGTCATGGGGGCAATCCTTCCTCTTCAATTAACCCTCTTCCTTCATTCAATCCGACTTCTTCATTCATTCCTTCAATGAGTGTTCCTATTACATCTCCACAAATGAACATGATGCAAGGGGGCAATTCGTTTAACCATTCCATTCCTCCTTGTAGTGTTCCTCCTTTCCAATCCTCTCCTATGACTAATTATCATAGTGTCCTGCCACCTTACTCTTTACCTTCTTTCAATAACATAACACCTCCATCTCAATCTAACACATCTAATATGAATTCTTCGACTGAAGCGACCATTAACAATCTTGCACAAACTGTCTCTTCTTTATAGCAACAAATTGCCTCTATGAATCAATCTAAGTTTAGTGTGCCCACATTTGATGTTGCGAGCCCACTTTCTCTTGACATTGTTCGAGCTATCCCTCCTAAACATGTTGAAATCGCACATTTGGAGCTTTATAATGGTAAAGGTGATCCTCTAACACATGTTAAGACTTTTCAAACAATTTGTACTGATTTTGCTTATGACCAAAGGTTGCTTGCAAAACTGTTTACTAGAACATTAAGAGATAAAGCCCTACAATTGTATTGCTCGTTGCCTTCTTATTCTATTACTTCTTTCGAACAACTTGCAAATGCTTTCATTCAACAATTTCAAAACAATATAAGTCCTAGAGTTACTTTGATTGATTTAATGCATTGTAAACAAGGTGTTAAAGAAAAAGTGACTGATTTCATTGGTAGATATAAGCATTTGTATGCTCAAATTTCTTTTCCAGTGCCTGACAATGATATTCAAAGAATCTTTATTTCTAATTTACAAAAAGATATTCGAGACAAACTTCTGTTTTCTGAGTTTACTTCTTTCCACCAGTTGTGTGCAACTCTTCACAATTATCAACTGATTGTGAGTCAAATGGAACAATCACATCCTATGGCTCCGAGTGATAAGGGTGATAGCGGTCAACAACCATTTGGAAAGTTTAAACTGAATAGAGATTCTATCAAATTCAATGAAAACATCATCAACAACAATGTGAATGCAGCATCAGGTGTACCTCCTATTTCTAAATTTTTCAAGAAAGAAAGAAAGTTTACTCCTTTGAATGAATCATTGCATAGTATTATGAATAAGTTATTGGAACAAAATGTGCTTACTCTTCCTCCTATAAGGCAAATTGATCCTGCAAAGATTACTTCACCTTATTTTGATAACAAATCTTTTTGTCAATTTCATCGTCAACTTGGGCATGATACTGAAAAATGTTTTTCTTTAAAGGGTAAAATTCAAGATTTGATTGATAATAATACTATCTCTGTTTCTGGAGTGAATGATAAAGGCAACACATCTATAACTCCTCCTAACCAAAATCTTTAGATTTTTACTGATCCATTACCTTCTCATACCTCTAATGCGATTGAGGCTAATGATTCTTCTTTCTCATCTGATGGTCTTGTGTCTATGACTCCGAATGTGATTAACTTTGTAGAGCAACAAGAAAACCCTCAAGAACCTTCCATCACATTTGATTCTAGTGAAACTATCAGGGCACCTGATGGTCCTTTATACATAGTTGCAAAAGTCAAGAATACACCTTGTCGTGGAGTGCTTATTGATCCTTCGTGCATGGTTAATGTTATTACTGAAGAATTTCTTTTTACTTTGCAATTGAATCAAGTGATCTATGACAAAACAGATGTGATTGTGAAATTATTTGATGTATTTTCTTCTCCTGCAATTGGTTCTATTACATTACCTATTGAAGTCCATAACAAATCCCTTGATGTGAACTTTGCTATTATTCCTTCATATGAACAATTTCGTGTGAAGCTTGGCTATCCCTGGCTATCTTCCATGAAAGCTATTGCTTCTCCTATTCACAAGTGTTTGAAATTTCCCCATAATGGTGAAGTTGTTACTGTCAATCATAGTCTCTTTAAACTAGCTGAAAGAACTTCTAGTGTTCCTATTGATTACTTTTGGCCTAAACAATTCCAATCTCTTCCTCCACGAAGTGATCATCTTTTCAAATCTTATCAAAAGTGGAAAACATATATGATCCTATCTCTAAGTGAACCTAGAACACCCAAACTTGACATTCCTATCATTCTTGAGAAGGAAGTTCTTCCTTTGAAAGATAAAACTAATGTCTTTCCTCAAGAAGATTCCCAACCCATCCCTATGGATGTGACTATGTCTATGCCTAATAAACTTTCTAAAAGCAGACCTATACCTCCTCGTCATGATGGACTTGGTCTCCTTCCTAAACCAAATATTCCTCCTTTATATGGAGCAGTTCCTTCTCCTTCCTTTTATAGAGAAAAGAGACCTTCCTCTTCTCCTATTATCCAGCCTAAGAGATCACAACCTAAACACCCAAGTGATAAGGATGAGAACATCCCTCCTCCTCAATCTTCTCCACTTCCTACTAAGAATAGATGAAATCGTTCTGCACGTGAACGCCGACGAAAGCGTCATCTTAGAGCTCAGGCAGCTACTTCTCAAACTTTACAATCTCCAAAAACACCTTCAACAAGCATTATTCCATTTTCTCCTCAATCAGAAATTGAGCCAAAATCTCCTAAACATAAGATGCATGATGGTCTTGATCCTGTGCGAGTTAAAGACCCTATTTTTATAAATCTTGATGATGATATAGATGAAAATGTTATTCATGATGAAAATGTTACTTCTCTTGCTTCTGATAGTGAATATGAACTTGTTGATGTTGATAACCATTTATCTAACGAATTTTCTCAAGCACTTATCCTAGCTCCTAGACAAGAACAACGTGGCTTGGAACATGAACATAGCCCTTGTTTGGATCTTGTGATAGCTCCATCTGCTGTGTTGGATGTTCCTCCTCTAGCGTGTTCCCTGCCTTCCCGAAACACTGATCAGCAAGATCGGGGGGTAGATGACATGCTAGACTAGTTACATTAGCATAGCAGATTTTCTCCTCCTCTCTTTTGTTACTTCTTCTATATGTTATTCTCATTCTTCTATTTGTTGTCCTTAGTGTTGTCTACTTGAGGATGATGCAAAGCATTGAGATCTCTTTTGGTCTCTCTCATGTTGACTCAAAAGACACATGTGTTCCCTTCTTCTAGGTAACCTTCCTTGATTGGGGAATGAAGAACAATTATGCATACATACATATGATATACATGACTTATCATACAGCATACTGACCCCGAGGAAAGCAAAGTCACCTCGTGCTTTGTGTTTTATGTCTATTATCCTTGGGTTTATCTCACACTTGGGGGCTAAATCTTTGTGATAACGTGCTCCTTTCTTTCTCATTTCTTATGTGTATCACTACGTTAAAGAAATCACCCCCGTTGAGGCATGTGCGATCGCTTTAACGTAGGGGGGCATACACCCCGTCTATCCCTTTAGGATACTTGAAAATTTCTTGGCGAACTTAGCTTTGCCTTGAAAATTTTTGGTATTTTTCTTGCATGACTCATAGTGAGGGAACCTTACTACTGACAGTCATGGTTCTCCCTTGTGATCTTCCCTTTTACTTTCGAAGTCGTAAGATCCTTAGTCCACTGGGGCCTTGGTGTGTCTTGCCTCCTTGACGTGGTAAAAGTCTTTCAATGTTGTTTCCTTGTACTTTACTGGAAGTATGAGAATACATACTCCAGCTAAAGTGGGGGCTAAATGTAGCGTCCTAAAATTGCGACACTTGCAATTTCGACCGCATTTGGGTCTTCACAATGGCGACGCAACACTGAACCTGAATGGAGACCCCGAAACTTGTCTATGACACCAAAAACTGCATTTTCTTGCACCCTGGCCTGATTCCTCCTTGCACCCTGTTGTCTTGGGAGGTGGGACCAGAGCGCCCAGCGCCTTGGTCCCCCAGGACCATGGCGCCCAGCGCCCTGGTCCCTGGCCCTATTTTGGGCCCGGTCTCCTTTGGGACTTCAGGTCTTTTTGTTTGCAAATTGGAAAATTATCTTTCCTTGTCGGCCCAAGGTCGGAAAAATTAGTCTATCAACCCTAATTGGCAAGTATATAAACTACATTTCCTCTCCCATTTTGGTAAGATGATGATGGAAAAAGTGTGGAAACGATACTCAAACATTCAAGCATTCAAGCATTCAAACATTCCTTCAAGTAATTGATCATTCTAAGTCTCCATTCAAGGCTAAGTGTTGCATTCAAGACAAGGATTCAACCATTGAAGAGGAGATCACATACTACAACATATAACCTACAACATACAACAACATCTATACCTTCGCACATAAGGATACAAACATCCTTACAACAAGGTACTAGTACTTGTTTTACATTACAATCATTTACATTTACAGCATTTCTCATTTCTTGGTTAATTCCAAAACCGGGGTTTGACCTAAGGGCAAACCCCTAATCCCTAACCCCCCAATCATCTTCGCTTTTCTATGTGTAGGTTGCAGGTACGCGGCTGAAAGTGAAGATCTGGAATCCTTGTGCAGAGACGAACAGATCCCCCTTTGTTTCGTGGATTTTTCGGAGGACCGTGTGCACGTTGGGCGCCATCGTCCCGTCAACTTTTGCTCAAGTTTGTAGGACAGCACCGTATCGACATTTTACTGCTAATTCCAGGTCCATAGCTTTATCCTATATCCCTATTTCAGTTTATAAGCGAATCTTTCTCACTTTCTATGCATTCCTAGCTTAATCACTCTATCTACATTCTTTACAAAAGAGGGTAGCCTTGCTGTCTTAACCCTTGAAACTCATCTAGAATCCAATCTTGCATTGTGGGGGATTGGATCTTGTGGGTTTCAACTCCTCTTTTGAATGTAAAGTCTCCCCTAAGTGAAAACCGTCAACCCTAGTAAACCTCCCTTCTCTCTCCTTGGAGTTGGAAGAGGGGAGAGCAACTAGGGTTCGATTATTTTCTGCTTTACAACAACCACTAGACTTATAGAATTTATAGGAGGTTGTTAAACTATGTCGTGAATCCCCACAAGGGACACTGGCCCACTACCAACACAAGGTGCAGTGTGTTTCAGGTTCACAGTGCACACAAGGGGCAACGAGTCATAGTCATGTTGGAGAGCGAGACCACTGTCATCTCTATCAAATCATCACTCGTCACAAGGAGGGATTTGTGTATGGAGGAGTATGAGGGGTTAAAAGTCAAGGTGGTAGGAGGAAATATACTATCATGTACTCATCTAGTTCCCCAACTCAGGATCACCATGGGGAAGTACACAGTGACAGATGATTTCTTTGTGGTTGATTTGGAAGATATGGATGTCATCTTGGGTATTCAATGGATGGAGACCCTCGACTAGTACACACAATGTTTCAAGAGGTTGGAATTCTCATTTGATGTGGATGGTAAGAAGGTGGTACTTAGAGGAATGTGAAATAGTGGTCTGAGGGAGATTTTGACAAAGTGGATGGAAGCGATTTTTAGACATAGTGATATCATCTAGGCAGCATGATGTTTGGTCTCGACCAAATCTTCAAGTGGGAAACAAGCCTACTACCATGATGATAATCTTGAGGCAATGTTGGGAAAGCACAGTTTGGTCTTCGATAATATTTCACCAATTATACCCCCACATAGAGGTTTTGAGCTCATCATCAATGTCAAAGAGAGGAAGTTGAGGTCATGCACCATCGGGGAGTACCTAGGTTGCTGGAAGAATATACCAGTTAAAGATGCCATGTGAGAGAGAGAAAAGATCTTAGAGCATATGAGTGTACAATTGCATGATGGCAAGCAATTTTGGGGTCGTGAGGACTGTAATGTCTCCAAAATATTTAAATGACTAAATTAAATAATATCTTACAGACTCTTTAATTATTTAATTTAATATAACAAATAACTCTTGTCGGCCTACTTCTAACCCTTCGAGAAACTTCTTGGAGCTCTTTATAAGGTTGTGGTGGGCTCGTAGGAAGGATGGTCGATATTTATGTTCTCTTCTGTATTTTCAATTCCCATTGGAATTGAGTGTTCTAGTTGTTGTTTTGGATGTGCAAGATGCTCCCTATTTTGGCACTCACAGTTTCGGTGGGTCATTGCTCACCCTAGTCTGGCATTGGAAATACCATTTTGATATTTCACTTTATGCTCCACACTTGTGATGTCTTCTTGCAAAGACAAATTTGAGCATATAGATATAATCTAGGAATACAAGTCTCCAATTGTTAGCAATCTTTTTATGTGGTTTGTATATGCCTCGATCTACGATCTACTGTGGTACCTTGCATTATAATAATAGACTTATATTTTTTAGTAGATAAAATATAATTCACAATTGTTTGTTGTCGGGTATTTGTCAGTGGGTATCTATTGTCAGGTACATTGTCATCAGGTATTTTCCATCAGGTGTCTACCATTGGGTACTTTGGTGTTGGGTACATTGTTTTTTGGGTACTTTCCATTGGGTATTTGTTATTGGGTACATTGCCATTGAGAATTTTTCATTGGGTATCTACCGTTAGGTACATTTCCATCAAGTATCTACCATTGGGTACATTACCATCCGGTATTTGTCATCGAGTATCTACTGTCAGGTACATGGCTATCAAGTACATTACCATCGGTTATTTGCTATTGGATATCTACCGGCGGGTACATTTCAATCGGGTATTTGTCGTCGAGTACATTACATATTATATATAAATATTGTGGTAGAAAACATTTTTCTTTCCAACTAATTATCTATCTTTCATTGCAATAAAGTGACAAATTAAAATCATAAACAAGAAAGTAATAGTAGCATGTTACAATTAAATTTCTTCAAATGCATGTGAAGGGTAGAAGTTAGGTATGTTAGATGACCTCTCATGGAGTACAATTATTGGAGTGTATATTATTGTATAATGGCAAGAAAAATTAGGGACATGAAGAGTAAATGCTTATTGCATGTCATAAAGCTAAATTAGTTGTTCTAGAACAAATCCTAAGTAAATTAGATTCAATCAACCAAGATATTTTTTACACCTACATTTAATGATTTGAGGCCAACATCATAATGATTTGAGGCCAACATCAAAATTATTTAAAATATTTTCTCCACTCAAGTTATGCATCCCTAGGATAACTAAGGTCATTCAATTTTACCAAAAAAAGTACATCTCTATTTTATTAAAGAAATATATTTATACCTTATGGATTGAATATAAGATTTGAACATTGATGAATTCCTCTCCCACACTATATTGTGAAAACATGACAACTTGTCAAATGAACAATTTGGGTCTACTTTATTGACCATTGCTTGCTTGAGAATATTGTGAAATCACTAATTTTTTTATTCATGCAAATCATGCATAACTCGAATAGATAAAATTAATCTTCATAGTTGGAAGGTCCTTAATGGTCAAATAAGCATTACAATGTTATCACATTACACCAATAAACAATGTAGAACATAAAATAAAAGAAGTAAATGTGAAGTCAAGTCATGAAGCACATCTTACGAAAAAGTAATGAAGCACACCACACAAAGTAGAGTAAGTTTTGTAAGAAACCACTCAAAATAAACCATCTAAAAAGCAAAAGATTAAATAAACTATGCCTTCTAAAGCTTTGTTTTTATAATAATTCCTTCATTGAATGACCAAACATGATATATATTTGCTATATATGTTTTACCAATGTAGTCTTATTTTTTCCAACAATGGAGGTTCTAAAACACATACTTTACCTTGTACTTTATAACAATTTGCTTCCAAATATATTTTATAAAATAGTAATTACAAATGAAAGTATATTCTTTTGTTTCCAACACTATATTCTTCAAGTTTAAAGTACTCATTTTTTTCAAAATTCATCTCCATATTCACATGAAGAAGGGCATGACATTAACAAGAAGAAAAAGCCAATAACATTTCAACATAAAAATCACATGGAGTATATCTTTTCCATATGTTAATGATTACATGATGCAATAGATGTCATGATGGCCATTAATAGATGTAACAATGTATAAACTAAAACTCAATTGATCATTTTGTAGAGAAAAAAAAGTTAACTATTAGTGAGTTTGTCCCATCTATTGGCATCACCATTTGTCATGGAATTTAATTTATTATAACATCAATAATTTGAAAATGTTTTATCACTCACAAATAGGGGTATGATATGGTTAAATTAAAAAAAATTCTATATTGGGTATAGGTGATTTTATTGTACACACCTTTAGCTTTTGTTTATATTTTTTTTATATAATATTATTATTTATTCAATAATTCATACATTTTAATGATGCCATATAGTTGAAGCTATCCTAATCAACTATGCCCACAAAATTCATTCAATCATGATCGGTTTGTGTGCGCAAGTGTGATTATAATAATCATGTTCCATGAGATAATCTTGCTCACCATGAATCAAAATAAGAGAGGTAGGGCTCAAAATTTCTTTATAATTCATAATTTGGGTAAAACATCTGAGGTAATAATTAAAAATTCAAATTGGATACTACCACATGTAATTTATGACCAAAAAATTGATGTAAGATATTATGAGCTATTCCTCCATCATAAAAATGGTAGGAAGATGATTTCTACTTGTGAGAATCCATATGATATGAGAAACATGATTCAATTAAACAAATATACCCCTTACTCTCTTTGTCGCTCTCCATCTCCCTCTCCCTCTTCCTCTCTATATCCATCTCTATCTTCCTATCCTATTATCTATCTCCCTTATTCATCTCCTTACTTATCACTTTATCTCCCTCTTCCCCCTTTCTCTTTCCCATTATATCTATCTCTTTATTTCTTCCTCTTTTTATCCCTATTTGTCCCCCCTCTCTCCGTATGGTTCCCTCTTTCTATATCACTCTATTTTTCTTCTATCCTCTTCATCTTTCTTAGTCCTTCTCAATCTATTTATATGTCACTCTACCTCTCTCTTTCTATCTTCATTTCTCTAACTTATAGACACTTTATATTTCCCCCTATCTCTATCTCTATATATATCTCACACTCATATACACATACCTCATATTTCTGCTTCTCTATCTTTATCTCTATCTCTCCCCCTCTCCATATTTTGTCTCTATCACCTCTTATATCTCTTATTCTCCTCCCTCTCTTTCTACCTATATATAGATCTCTATCTCTTCCTTCCTTTCTCTTCGAGACTATATCTATCTCTCTCTTTCTCTTTGCATATAATATATATCTCTCTTTGTGCCTCTCTCTTTGTCTCTATATATATACATACATACATATGTATGTATATATATACATATACATATACATATGTATATAGATATATACATATATCTATATACATATATATACATATATATGTATATATATGTATATAGATATATGTATATATCTATATACATATGTATATGTATATGTATATATATACATACATATGTATGTATGTATATACATATACATACATATGTATATATACATACATATATATATACATACATACATATGTATATGTATATATATATATACATCCATATGTATATGTATATATATATATATACACACACATGCACATGCACATGCACAACTTTCTCTCCCTCCACTAGTAGAAATATGAGAAATAAATTACCTGGTGACTAAAATTTTTAGTCACAACAAGTAAAAATGATCGAATTCTAGACATTTTTTGCAACACAACTATAAATGACTAAATAAATGACTATTACTCCTCTATTACAACTAAAACATCACATTTATGCTTGGACAATAGTTTATATATGTATATGTGTGTATCTATGTATGTAACAAATATGTATATGCATATGTATATGTGTATATATATATACATATATACATGTATATATACATCTATATACATATATACATGCATATGTATATGTATATATATGTATATGTATATGTATATATGTATATATGTATATATGTATAAATATGTACATGTATATACATCTATAAACATATACATATATACATAGTTTCACATATATATATATATATATATATATATATACACACATATATATATGTATATATGTATATATATATGTATTTACATATATACATATACATATATAAACATGATTAGTATATAAATATACATATAACATATATTTCATATGTATATGCATACATAGCTCTACACACTACTACATAGAAAAGGGTTTGAAAACATTTTTTAAGATAAATTAATATTTTTCATAAATATTTTAATTACTATCTTAAATTAAAAATTAATAAAGACAAAAGGAAATGCATTTTCCACTAGGTGCCAAAGGAAGGAATGGTGAGGGAAATTTTTGGCATGTCTGGTTAATGGTTTGTTTTGATTGCATCCTTAGCCTCTGTTTTCTGTGACGATATTTGGTTTTCTCTTCCATAGTCGTATTGCCCCCGGAATACATTTGAGATAGAGGGGCATTTCTTATGGCTTGCCTAGGTTATCCAGATAGATTTTAAATGACCAGAAGACAAGATGACAGTGGTATTGATTGGAGATTCAGGAGTTGGGAAGTTCAATCCGCTTTCTAGATTCACTCGCAATGAATTTTACCTTGAGTCAAAATCCACCATAGGTGTGGAGTTCGCAACTTGTACCGTTCAGTTACACAAATATTTTATTCACCCTCTTTTAACTTTTTAAGTATACCCATTTGAAATCTAACAAGACCCATATGATTTGTTTCGGTTATTGAGTTTGAATGATTGTGCTTTCAATTTTTATTTGTTAACTCGATATGGAGATCTTTATATTTGTCTTCTTATTCTTTGGTTTTATGCGAGAGAATGTGGAGGAGATGAAACTATAATTGGTTCCCATGTGTTGTAAGTGGTTTAATATTTCTCTTCTTCTTCTTTGGTTCTAGCACAATTGAAGTATGATAAAGTTACTTTATCATACTTCGAATTGGATTTACTGAATACTAAGAAGATTTGTTTTGCTAGAGATAAGTAACAAATGTCTTGAATCGCTTACACATGTAAGTCATTTTGAGAACTTAGCATTGGTGTGGGTGATGAGGGTCTTATTTATCTCATGAACAAATCTTTACAAGTATGGAAAATTAATAAGCCATGATCCTTTTTAAAATTAAATAAGCTAATGGGAATGGATAATAGTCAATTAAGTTTCATATAATTCAATTTAAGGTTTAAAAAGTTAGAAAGAGTTTCATATGTTATTTGTTATCAACAAGGTGTGCTCACATGCATGTGGGCGTGAGTGTGGGCATGCATGTGCTTGTGCATATTTAGGATTATATGTATATCTATGTGCTTCAACAAGTGCTTCCAAAACAAATTTTTACAAAATCCTATTGTAAGGCCTATCAGCTCAAAGCTCTTTCTTTATTTATTAAGTGCCTCAAAAATAGGCCTAATCATGGTTCTAGTGACATTCAAAGGAGTTTTCATTGCATAGGCTGGTATGAAAGAACATTTGACATAGATGTGTTTATGTATTTGTTGTGTAAGCACCCATAATCATGCACATCAAACAACCACCATGGAAATGATGGTATGCAATGGACTAGTTCTTTCCACAAATTTTTGAATGGGTTTTTCTAAGCATGCCCTAAAGATAAAAATTGTCAATGTAGTCCCACTATAACACATAGAATCTTGTAAATGATCCCTAATTAGTCAATATGATAAATGGTAAACCAAATAAAGTGACTATGGAGTACTAATAGCCTTTCAAGGGGTTAAGAAACTCAAAACACTGTACGTAGGTATCGTGAAAGCAAGTTGAATCAGTGTTCTAGCCTGTAGGGGTGAAGAAACTCAAATCCTATCTAGTAGTGTTGTAGATAAGCCATCTGAGGATAATATATCCTAGATCTGTTCTGGTTGTTTATGATGACTTACATACATTATATATGCCTTTTTACGACAATCATTTCTTATGGTGCTTTCTTTTATTTATTCCCTTTGTTTATTTATTTTCTTTTGTGTTCTCTTTTATAAGGGTATGTTAGATGAGGATAGGATTTCATAGACTTCCTCTAAATCATATTGAGGATTCAACATACACTGCCAGTCAAAGGTTGCCCTTTACACAAGCTGAAGTAATGTCCTGCACACTTCATAGAGCTCTGCTATAATTCCACTTGATTATAGAAGGTTAGGGTTGTAGAAGACAAAGGTTTTCTTCCCAGGTCTCTCAATTAGGACTTTCTCTCAATTTTCAATCAATTTCTGTGTACATATGTGCTCAACCAACTGACCTGTTTAAATACCAATCTAGCAAAGACATGCTAGGATCCCAAAATGGTGCCTAAAATTCAAATTTGAATTATACTTTATTTTTTATTTATTGTTTATTTTATTTATATATTTTAATATTTTTTCATATTATAAAATATTTAAATTAAATATGTACATATTAATTATTTGGTGTTAAAAAACATCTTTTGTAGAAACCTTGTTGGCTGACCAGCTAAGATGGGACATGACATCTTGTGTTTACAATCTAATGTTTGATTTGTCAGCCTATGTCGGTCTTCTTCAAGGCTGTGATGAAACACTTGTTGTCCTTCACTTCCAATTCCTTTAGTTAAATTGTCAACCTTAGTTTTGGGTGGATGGGAATCCATCTTGCAATTGTTTAATCTTCATTAAGATTTACACTTCTTCTTAATTCTTCTCCTTGAATTTACCCCTTGGGTCTGCACTTCAAATGATTTTACCATAACCTTAGAGGCACTGTACTTTTTCTTCTTGGTCACTATACATAACCTTGGCTTAAATATTAGTATCACTAATTTGAGTGTCTTACACAAATGTTGTTGCTATGAGTTCTTGGACTATCACAGTCATTTTGTATCTTTTATTAGATGTTCTGTTGGTATTATAACCCTTCTCTAGGGTTTGACAGTATCTTTAAAATCTGAAAGCAATCATGATTATACACCTTTCTTTTTGCAACAGTCTAGGTGTCATGTATAGAAGCTTGATCATACTTATCATCTCTGTTCGGATAGTGAATAGGTGATTCTACAACAAGACTCCATAGATCATCACTAATAAAAGGATTGTCTTTCACTGTAACCTTTATGTTCTAGTGCATTCTTTTCTGAAATTACCTCTATATACCATAATAGTGAATACATGAACAAGTTAGGACTGTCATATCCTTGGATCTTTACTATATTGTCTATGGCTATAACATCTTATATGTTGTTTTCTCTTCAATGACTTTCTAATATCTGCCCCCTTGTGAAGTGTTTCTTTTGAAAAGATAAATATACTCTTTATATAAGAATCCCTCACCATTAACTACAATCATGTCACTATTTTTGAAAGAATGACTATCTTTTCAATACTGTACTCTGGGACTTGTAAATGCTCTTCAACTCTCAAATAACAATGCCTTCATACTGGAAAACACTCATGATCATGCTGGTCTTCATTAACTGCCTTATCTTCAAATTGGTCATTCTCTGCTCATAAATCAGTAGCTGTGACTGATTAGATGTCTTCACTATCACAATGATTTCAACCTTGATTACATATACTCTTTTTTTATTACCTAGGATCGTGCCTTTACTGTTGTCTTATACTTTTCTCATACCCATTGTTCTTTGTTGTTCTTGGAGCCTTGATGATTGAAGCTTTACATTCTGTCATTGTTCTAGGGAAGAGAACTATGTCTTGGTCTTCATTGTTTTGCAAGTTGCATAAGATCATCTTGAGTATTGTTTTTAAGGGCAGACATACAACTCTTCACAAAATATCTTTCATCCTTGTGATGTTAATGTGGATTGATCACTGTGTTCTTCGAAGAGAACTTCTTTAGGTTTGAAACTACTCTATTTGAAGGACGCTGCTACAAATTTATAGCTTTCATAAATCACTGTGTTCTTCGGCCTTTTCAATCAAAAGACTACTCTATTCTGGATCTTACATTATTTCCTAACTTAGATGTTACTACCATGCCTTTGTAATGTCCGTCTTTCAACTTTCATTGTTATTTCTAGCCTCTTATGTAGATTGCTCCATATCTTAAAAAAGACTAACCCTGTTTGGCACGCGAACTGATCTTTGCATGGCTTAATCCGAGTTCTCTTCTTAGTGTACCATGACCTATTCTCCCTTGATGAAGCTCATTTCATGTGAGAAAGTCTCAAATCACTTGTCTATGTTCATGTAGGCTGCAAAAAACATTGTTTTGACACCTTCCAAACTAAAACTGTGAGAAAGAAAGGTCTTCAACCGACTCTTTAAACCACCATTGTAGGTATTAGTTATCACCATAGATCTGCTATTAATGACCTTTTCAAATCTGTAGGTGTGTCTTTTAAAGGAAGGCCTAATGTGTTATAAAGCTTTCTTTCAATCTATCTATATTAACAGGTCTCTGTAAGTTCACTGTCAAAACAGTGATAAGATCTATGTGTGCAATATTAGGACTCTTATACTATTCTTAGTGCTCTGTGACTATTTTGATCACTATTCTGAGATAAAAGCTTGATTTTGTTCACTGGGACTGAGTTTGAAGCTACTCTTTATTGCTCTAAGGTCTTGTATATGGTGCATACACTATGGTATATAAGGCCTGTGCATTGATTGTCTTTTCACTGTTCATGAAGTCTCTCATGCTTTTACCAAAACAGGTGGAAGTATTTTGACTGTGGAGATGAGAAGCTCTACATGGTGCTTTCACTATCCTATACTCCTCACTGCTCTTGCATACTTTAATATGATAAAGATGTGGCTTTAATAGACCCATACTATCTTTGATCTATGTATGAAGGATGTCTCTGTTCATTATCAAATCTGCCTTCATACACTTTGTTTTCATTCTAAACTCTACAAATTCTCTACTTATATGACTGCACCAAATTATTTTCCATGATCTCTTGATGTGGATGAATAGATATAGTTTAGATAGTCCTTGATTGCATTAAGATGTATCATTGGCTTTTGAATGTTCTTTACTCACTGTATCTTTGTATTGGATGTGACAAGGACTGTCTTGGAAATTTATTTATTCCCTTGTTGATCTATGAGGTCTTTAAAGCTTCATGATGATAATAACCTCTATCCCTATAAGTGCGATAATTCATCTTAGGACTACTTTTGGTATTCATTTCAATCACCTTTTGACTATCTTCCACTTTTTCTAATGACCATGAAAAAGCTCTTATGCCTAGGACTATCTTCCACTTTTTCTAATGACCATGAAAAAGCTCTTATGCCTAGGACTGCCCTTTATATTCTTGACTATATGTTGGGACCTTTATTGGAATTTGAATGTTCTTTATGATAAGCCTTTGTGATAGTTCTTTATTACTGGATTTTGTGCTGCTACAACTCTTAATGATTTGTGCCCTCATTGTTGGGTGTTCTTGATGGACTAGTTATCATACTTTGAAAGAACTTCCAGCACATTGGCTGATAACCTTTGATGCTCTATTAAAACTTCCTTTGGCTGTAATGAATCATTTCTTTAATTCCCATGCTTACCTCAAAATCTTTGGAAACCTTTCTTGGTAAGGTTTGTCTCTTCACTGTTATAGTGAAAACATAAAGCCCCCTTTTGAACTCTTTGACTGAAGATACTTTTCACTTTGAGTATGTCAAACCTTTCCTAAGATCTGAGTTGCGCTGGAGAACTATATTTTGACACTTTGAAAATGGTTTTCACTTTTAAAAGACCTTGCATCTATGTATGACTTCATCATTGATCACTTAATTCCTACAATTATCCTTTATTTGGACACTTTTGGACTGGTGAATATTTTTTGAAATCCATGAACTAGGTTCGCACAACTTTTATTGGGTTTTTTTGTGTTATTATTTTTTAATTTATGTATAAAGATTAGACAAACCCAGTTCCTGTATTTTGAGATACAACTAAAACATGACTATGGTTGTTATTATAGTTTTGATGATCTTTTCTTGATTGTTATTTTCTTCAATTCACTATGTATTGTGGCTTTATCATTATTGGATACCTATAGTAGCTTTCATGTTCCTTCGTAAATGGATCTTGGGTGCTCTATGAGTCCTCTTTAACAGAGATTATAATCATCTTACTGATCATGCTCTGAACTGTACCTCTATCTTTGGCATGTGTTGCTATAATTGTGCTTTAGATTGTAAATCTCTTACTAGGGTTTGCATTTTAATATTTGCTTCAATAAAATCCCCATCTATGAAAAATTTCATTCCCTTTCTTCTATACGTTAGAGATAAAAACCTTTCTAGAGATAATAACCTGTAAGGCCTCAAAATAAAAAAGGTTATACAAGAAGAAGATAATAGGAAACTCTTTGAAAAAACAAGAGTGACCTCCTTATTTTGATAAGATTACTTGCATGATAAGTGTTTGAGATTTGCATGGAATTAAGTAGATCTTCTTATTACATCCATCTCACAGTCATGATCATAATAACTCTTATAATGAACCTTTAACTATTCAAGGACTTTCGTATGACTTTTGAACTACCTTCCATGCATTAACCTTGGGATTTTACTCCTTGTTGAAGAGCATGCATACCTTTTGTTGATCAAAATTTTCATTTTCCACGAATGAACATGCAAAGCATAAAGTACAACTCAGAGTAAAGATCAAGAAACCCTAAATGCAAGGTAAAAGCTTTTTCTTTCAAACTCATATTTCTCTCTTCTCACCAAAACAACTTAACTTTTGACATTTATCGTGGAAAACATGATTTCTCTCCCCTTTCTTTATCTTTTCCCATCAAAGAAGGAACAAAATTACTTTAAACAACTCTCTTTTTTTAATTAAATCAAAGAAATTTGATTTAATATTTTTCCATGTTCCATATTTTAAATTCTTTAGAAATTTCAGAAGGTTGTTTTTGGCTTTCAGACCTAGATATGAAAAATAGGTAACAAGTGAAAGAATGAACATTTACAATGCAGTCATTCATCCTTTATGAACCATAAACAAACAAGTTACAAAGTTCATCTGAGGTTTGAAGAATTCTAGAACAACAGGACAAAGGATATTATCAAATACATGCCAAGAACAATGAGTTTGGACATGTACAAACTCAGAAAATACAGAGATGTGATATGCTTTGAAGCTTCAATATTTCACAAAGGAAATGATAATAAGCGGAATAAGGGGATTGTAACCTTTTGAAGAGAAGATAATGGCCATGATTCTATCATTTCATAAAAGACAGTCATGTGTATTAGAAGGGTTTCTAAACAATCCAAGGGATTCAAAGAAGATAAAAAATAATGAAGCCACAAAGAGACCATAAATACACAATAAAAGTAAAGATGAAGATCAATAGTGATGCACAATTAAAAGAAAGATGGATACTCAAATCACAATAAAGACAACCTCCTTTGAAACACCACAGATAGTGCAAAGATATCAGCGAGTTTACAAAGCTTTACCAAGAAGAATGCAGTCTTATAGAGCATCATTAAAGACCAATTCCCTATCACAAAAGAATACGAGCCCTAAATTAAAAAAGTCAAACAAGGAAAAGTACATCATAGAAATCAATCATATTTAGGACAGTGCTAAAGCAAACAAAGGAAGGGCAGAGTTTACACCACATAGAAAAATCTTCGAGCTCCATACACAACCTATAAGTTTAGCAGCATGAGCAGTCATCAACAAAAGGGCATTAATGCAGCCTTGCAGTTGAGAAACTTAATGATGTCAATTACTAATGATGAGAGATGAATACAGTAATGATCTCCTAGAAGATAGTATCATACAAAGGTAAGCACAAATTATACCCATGAGCAGGTCAAAGGACAGAGTCATTGAAATCTTCAAATAAACTCACGGACAATGATGTAAAGACATGCAAAAACCATCACAAAAAAGTGCATTCAAAAGCCACATAATCCGTAGAGAATGAAAAAAAGACAAAGTACATAAGCCAGTACAATAGAGATACAAAGGTCATAAAGAAAATCACTATCATAAGTGACTAATACATAGTGACAGTCCGTAGGACAGTCAACATAGTGGAATCATTCTAAATTGGGGCATCACTGTTATAAGATCCATTTGTTGTTCATAGCAAAAATAATGGAGATGCAACCTTATTACACCCCAAGATAATCCATTAACTGAAGCCAATGCAAATCACAGTCATAGACATATCACTATCAAATAAGGTATAAGATTTTGAAGATGGTACACAGTAAGAAAATAACAGAGTCTCTGTCAAGCTAGCAATGATCAAAGGAGAGCTGATACAAAATATAACATTATGGGTTTTAGATAGAGAATAGTCTTGAAATGGCTTTGTGATTGCCATTATTGACAGTCAGCACAGAAAAGGACTTAGACTTAACATTCATAAGGTGATATACAATCCAAAACCCTCACTCTTTGTAGAGTTATAACCCTAGGGTAGACTCCTCATGAAAGATAAAGTAAATGGTATCAAAGGCTATTGACAAGATGTTGGGTTTGTAGCTATCATGTGCCACAAATGAAAGTTTCAGTGACAAATATCCTTTAAATTCATGTCAAAATTGTGACAGTCTTAAGGAAATAGAGATCACTCCAATAGCAAAATTTAGTCATAGAAAAAGAACTGAGTACAAGGTCTAAGATAAATGCACAAGAATAACAAGTAAAGGGTCATGAGGCCACTTTCAATACAGAAATCAAACTAAGAATACAGTTATCCAAGAGGATCAATTTTGATCAAAGCCTAGGGGGAGTTAAATTGTAGTAACCTTATTGTGAATAGAATTCAAGGACAACCTCGAGCTCTATCTATACCCTAATTTGCAATACATTGCGATTGAGTTACGACAGGTTCGTATATGTATTTCATCTTTAAAGTTGTCAACTCAGCCTACTTGTAGTGTCTTGGTTGACTTTGAGTATTGATTCCATTTGACAATTTGTGTTCTCCTATTTTCTTGTATAGTAGGTCAAATCAGGAACCTTATTTGATAATATTTTAGTGTTTGATGACCCTGAATATGAAAAGAAGTTAGTAGAGGAGATATGGGGCAAAAACAAAAATGTGAGTCAATCTTGTTGTTTTCAAATCCTCTCTTGTAGATATTTTAGCTGATTGTAGAGCTGATCATTGTAGACATTTTAGTTGAGTATAGAGTTGGTCATTGGTCATTGAAATCCTCTCTTGTAGATATTTTAGATAGTGATGTGATGTCCTTAAACACTGATTCTTTGTCATCAAATACTTGATTTTTTATTTTGTATAAATTTATGCTTATAGGCTAACATAGGATACATGGTATAATTACTCTTTAAAGGGTTCGATCTCAAATAGAAGAGCACCTTCTTTACAAGTAGGATGATGGTGGTTCAATAGTTGACGACAACATAATGATTAAAATGACTAAATATACTACCAATTGACAATAATTAATGACTAAATAAATGACCAATTAACAATAACTAATGACTAAATTAATGACTAAATCAATGACCAAATCAATGACTAAATCAATGACTAAATAAATGTTTGGTCAATAATAATCAATGACTAAATTAACAACCAAATCAATGACCAAATTAATAACTAAATCAATGACCAAATAAATGACCAAATTGATCAATCAAAATAACCAATAAATGACTAAAAATTTTTAGTCATAAATTTGGTCACATTACAAATAACTGGCAATAAACTACTAATGGTCATGTGACCAAGATTAGTCATTTATATGCAATTTTTAGCAGTTTTTTTAGTGATATATGGTTGTTTTTGTACTAGTGCTCTCCTTCTCTATCTCTCTCCCTTTGTTTAAAATGTTTGAGCAATTAACGAGCATTGCTGCATTATGAGGCACAATCAAATCAACCCTAAGATTGTAGATGAATATTTTCTTGGATATATTTTATGTAATGATAGTGACTTGAATGGTGTAAATCTCTCTCTCTCTCTCTCTCTCTCTCTCTCTCTCTCTCTCTCTATATATATATATATATATATATATATATATATATAATTTTATCTCTCTCTCTCTCTCTCTCTCTCTCTCTCTCTCTCTCTCTCTCTCTCTCTCTCTCTCTATATATATATATATATATATATATATATATATATATAATTTTATATGATCCACTTGTGAACTAATATTATTTGTTACACAATAATGTAGAAGGCTAGATTTTAAATCCTATTTCAATAATATGACTTAAAAAGAAAAAGAAACCCCTTTCAAAGCTAATAAATATTTAGGTATTTCTAAATATTTGTGTAATGACAATGACTTGAATGGTGTAAAGCTATATATATATATATATATATATATATATATAATTTTAAATGATCCACTTGTGAACTAACATTATTTGTTACACAATAACATAGAAGTCTAGATTTTAAATCCTATTTCAATAATATGCTTAAAAAAGAAGAAGAATCCCCTTTCAAAGCTAATAAATATTTATGTATTTCTAAATATTGTGCAATAGGTATGCCAAGTTTTATTCACAATTCAACCAATTAAATGTATCAAATGAATGGAAAGGACATAGTGAATGAAGGGAACAGTAGCAGAGGATCGAGTTTTATTTATTCCATTTGACAATGAAATAGAAAAGAAGAGGAACAAGTATGGATTTCAGTGGTTGTCGTTATGTAGCTTGCACATGTGCCCGCTGTGAGGCCCTACCCCGACCTGTCCTAGCATTTCAGTTATTTTCATGTTGGAACTATTATTGATGCTTCATTTCTATGCATTATGGATATAGAATTTTATATGATCTTAGGATTGGATAACATTGATATGATGTATGTCATTTATTTTGATTTGCAAAACTTTATTATGATGTTAGAAATATGATGCATGTCTTATGAATGGTTGAAATTTATGAGGATTATGATAATGTCGTTAAGTGAATTGCTTTATCTTGATTGCATTGGATATATGGTAAATTGATTTGTATGATGGCAATTGTATGCAATGTGATTGAATTGTATTCTTTTATATGTTAAATTTATATGTGGTTATTTGGGAATTACTAATATGTAAAATGAGATGCGTGGGAAAATTATCCATGTGACCATGGAAATAATATGGAGAATCAAGCCTAGACCTTTGTGCATTTGTAAAACCAGGGGTTGTCTATTTGGAAAGACAACACCCTGTATGTATCGTGTTTTATTCGTAAATGTAAATGTTTGATTGTGTGTTAAATTGTATTTATTAATTTGTTTAAATCCAAAAGGAGACAATTTCCATGTGTGATTAAGTAATGTATTTTTATTGTGTCACTTGACACATGTGCTGTATAGTGTATTGAAAATGACATGTCTCTTGGAGGGAAATTTTTTCAACCAATGCCTTTTTCAAATATTTGAGTGTGGTCCTAGATTAATCTTGGGTAGAGAGTCTTTGGAGTGGTCAACTCAAGTCTGACCCATAGGTTAACTACAGGTGGGTTTCTAAGGGGTCAAATTGACTCCTAGGGTTAGTTTAGGGGCTTTTCCAAGGGTCCATATGGTATACCTATGGGTTAGGAGCATTTTTAAGCATGTAACCACTTCCATGTGACTGATTTGACACCTCAAAGTTTGGTTTTCCCAAGATGAGCGAAAATCCAACTTGGAGGATTCCTCCTAGGCTAGATAACCTTCCCTTCTTGTGTCAGTTCCCTCTTCCCCATTTTCTCTTCTCCTTTTTCAAGATTTCTAGTTTTAGTAACCTATAAGAGGTTGGGAAGACCAACCAATGTGAGCTCACACTCTAAACAAGAGGTTGGAAAGAGTGAGAGGAGCCTTTTTAGGGAAGGGTTTGAGACTTAGGATGGTAATCACCCACTCTCCATCATTGGAGACTTAGAATCTTCAAGAGTTATGGAATTTTAGATAGCAAAATTTTGGCTAAGTCTTGAGAAGGAAGAAGTTATGGATTTGGACAGCTCTACTACAAGCTATCCTTTGCATCCCTTTGGCAGATTCACGGTTGGTTGAATCACTATCTATGTATGTTGTAAGTTTAATTTGAAAGATTGTATGCTTGCATTCGTTTTCTCCCATTGTTGTTTTATTTGTGAAGGAAGATGTTGTGTTCTTCCCTTTGTTTTTTGGTTGAGTATTATATTTATGTTTTGGCAGTTTTCAAGGCTAAAGTCACCATTGGGAGAGAAGAGTGGCCTTGGGTTGAAGGGTTGTATGACAGCCTTAGAGTGAGAGGGTCTCTTTGGAAGAGAGTGATTCTCAAGGGATTTTTGTGGCTATTTCTGAATAGTGGTTTATTTGTGCATTGGGGGTCATAAGAGGAGATTTGTTGGCTTATATGCCTTGGGGGTCATAAGGAATGGTTGGGACAAGTTTGGAACTTGTGGATGTGTTCTTGGTTGCCTTGCAATGGCAATGTGTTTCTCCTATTCACAGTTTTCTCCTCAAGGCACTTAATCCACCTTCACCCCATTTTAAAGTCACATTGGTGATGATGTTTAGCCTTGGGATGGAAATGTATTTGTTGTGAAGTTTGTCTTGACTTTTGTGTATTGCTTGTGTGTATCCCATTTAGGTCTTGGTTCATCAAGCTTGGGGGTGGCTTCTAGTAAACCTAGGTTGGGAGTTGAGCCTCCATGGTCACAACCTTAAAGCTTTTTATTGCAGGGTTGCTTGGGAAAGGAAGGAAAGAAAAGCTAGGAGTTGATCCTATTGTTATTTGTATTTAGTTGTAATAAGAAAAATGTATTTATTTTGGAAGCCCTCATTTAGTAGAAATAAGAGGCTAGGTTGGGTATCTACCTACCTATAAAGCTTACCATGAGGATTTAAATGTATTCTTTAAACTATGCTTTATCATGAAATAAGATGTATTCTTTTATTAAGATTTTGATTTTGCAAGAAAGAAATAAAATAAATTTGAAGTATGTTTCTATAGTTAATGAAAAATTATTTATTTTTATTTCCTTAATGAAATGAAAGTTATTCTTCCTTTATAGCATATTGTAAAATGGAGGAAATAAATGAAATATTAAAGTATAGATGTTAGTAAAAGAAAATAAACATTTTCTCCTTTTTATTGTTTCAAAATGCAAAATAAGGTATATAAGTTTTAGTGTGAATAATAATATTGCATTCAACATGTTGGCTATGGATTTTATGATTTTTAGACATTATTAGTTGTTGTTGTAATTAATTAATTTCTGCTATTTTTCCCTTTTAAAAAATGCTGAAAATAAATCTGGAGAAATTTATTTAACTCTAAAGTTAACTATATGTCACTTAAAGAGAAAGAAATGCATTTATTTAAATCTGTTAGATTAAATATTCTGCCTTCATGCTTTAAAAAAAATAATAATATGGATTTAGACATGAAAAAGAAATCTAGATATTCAAATAGATGTAAAAAAGAAAAATAGTTAGTTTTAAATGCTTTGTATTTAAAAATCTAATATATGCATTTATATATTTAAATGATTTATACTTTAAGCTTGAAAAAGACATATTTAGTTAATTTTTATTCTGTTTCTTTTATTTTTAACTGTCATATTAAATTCTGCATTAAAAAAAACAAAACATATATATATATATATATATAGTTTACACTTAATAAAAAAAATTAAATTAAAAAAAAAATAGGGGAACCCTTCCCCGAGGCCCCCAGAGCCGAAGCTCGCCCTGAGCAACCTCGGGGCGGCTCGGGGCCCTCTGTGGGCCACAAGCCATAGAGGCGCCGAGGCACCATTGTGGACTAAGGTCCACAGGGGCGCCCACGGTGCCGCTGCAGGTCGCGACCCATAGGGATGGCCTTTGCCGCCACTACCGGCCATGACCCGTAGGGAAGTTGCAACACTGTTGTGGGCCGCAACCCGCAGTGGTGGCCCTCGGTGCCACTGTGGGTGGCACCCTCCATAAACCCACCGTCTGCCTTTACACAGTCCGCCACCCCTAAAACATGGCCTCCACCATTGAATTAAATGTAAACCCTACATAACACACAATTAGTTCTTGATGAAAAGAAACAAGCTACCCAAACCCAATTTTGGGTTAGGGTTAGCTTTGTCAAGTTAGAAAATACATGGGTAAGTTTAGTTTTATAATTTTTTTGTTAGAATTTCTATGTAAGTTTTATTATTAAAATTAATAAATATGGGGGGGAACCCTTTTCAAATTTGAAAAGGGTAAACCCCATATACTTTTTGGTTAATGTGGTTAATGTTTTATTTTAGAAGGGTTTTTAGTTTATTTTTATCTTTTATTCTTTTTTTATCAATTATTTCTATAATTACATGTACATACATATGCAAATAAATATTTATATATTTATATTTAGATGTTTAGATTAAATTCTATTTGGAAAGTTTTATTAATGAAATTTAATAAAAGACTTGTGTAAATATTTTGTCCATAGGGGATTATTTTAGTCAGCATTAATTATTGGTATTTTATTATTGTAGGGAATCAAATTAGGCATTTCAGGAAATGTATTATCTTAGGCAAAAAAATTTATTATTGATTTAGTTAACCCTATAGTCGAATATAGTCGCATTATCTATATTTGGTCAAATGATTATTTAAATTTAATTACCTAAGTGCTAGCATTATTTTATTTATTCCTAGGAGCAATTAGATATTATTTGAGATAATTAATATCTCTTGGCTAATATGTTAAGGATTATTTATTTAAATTAATTTATTAATTAATAAAATGGTAATGACACTCTTGGAGAATTAATTCCACATTTAATTATTATCGCATGCATGGTTAAGTTAATTAAATTAATTTTGGTAAACAAGTCTTTTATATTCTGAATTAACCTATAGTTAAGACAAAACTTAATTGTTGCATCTTTTTTTATAGCGTATTTAGTTTTATTAGGATGTTTAAAAAAAAATTGTTGTTCCATTTTTGCCCAAAAGTTTGGGCATGACATTTTGGTATCAGAGCAAGGTATCCAATAGTACAAACCTTTCTCTATTACATTTCTCTTTAATTACTTAATTAATTAAATTTTCTCCAACATTATTTATTTACTCCATTTTATTTTATTTTCTCATAAGAATGCCTCCGACTACGCGACAAGCTCACAAGCACGGTAGCCTGCACGCATGGCACGTGAAGATGTCAATAGGGAGGAATCAGTTCTAGAAAGGAACCCAGAGGCTCCTCCCGAACAACCGATTGACCCAAACCGAGATATCTTAGTTGCATTTCAGAACCTTATAGGGATAGTTCAGGATAGGCTCCTAGCAATAGATCTTTAGGTAGAACACCATAATTCTGAGAGTCATAGATTTGGAGTTAGGGAGTGGAGTACGAGTCCACCTCCTAATCCTTTAGAGGGTCAGGCTCGGCATGAGCCTGAGTCCATTCATCTACTCGGACCACCTCTAGTAGCAGTGCTCATTTATTTTGAGAGAGCTCATCGTGATCCCAAGGATCTAATCAAAGAGGTTTTTCACCTTCAACCACCATCTTTTGGGGGATCTACCGATGGGGTAGAAGCTGAGGCTTGTCTTTTGAGTCTGGATAGGTGCTTTGCATTGCGTCCCTATGAGAGCAATCTGAAGGCACGAGTAGCAATTCACCTTTTGAGAGGAACGACCTCCACATGGTGGAAGCAGGAGGAGTACAAGTGTGGTCTAGTTGCAGACACCCTCACTTGGGAGATCTTTATAGAGAGGTTCAAGAATAGATACTCTAAGCACTTTAAGCAACGTAGGATTGATGAGTTCCATGACCTTCAGCAGAAGGGTCTCTTAGTGACGCAATATGAGAGAAAATTCTTTGAGCTCTTACCTTATGTAGACTACCTGAAAGACGAGAAGCTTCTCGTCAACCATTTTATCAGGGGATTGAATGTTGAAATAGAAGGACCGGTGAGGATGGAAGCTCCAAGAAGCCTTCGAGTTGCCATGGAGAAGGCCTTGATAGCACAGGATATTCATGGTAGGCCTCAAGACATGAGGGATCAGTTCCAAAACTGAAACCTTATACCTCAGACTTATGGGTTTCAAAAACCCCACTGGAAGGGTAATGGCAGACATTCATCAGGGTCCTTCAAACCCCCTCTGCCGCAGTAGTCACAATAGAATCAGAGGCAGAGGCCTCCATAGAGTCAGCAAGGATTTAAGCCCAAATAGTGGGAGTCACAGGGTCCTAGACGAGATTAGCGACCCCAAGATCCTTACACACCTCTGGCGCGGACTCAGCAGTCCTCCAGGGGTGGGTATAGTGGTTTGAGCAGAATAGGTGGGCAGTCATACTCTAGACCTTATGGTGTTCAGTTTCAGGCATGTGGTGCTTGTTTCTCTTATGGATCCATGGGGCACATGGCAAGAGAGTGTCCTAAAGGTCTGATGGCAGGCAATCAGTAGATGGCAGCATCAGAGCCTATAGTTGGGGGTATGGGCAAGTCCCATAGAGTCTTCATAGCAGTTGACAATTGCTAGGCAGAGCATCCAGCCATAGTTATTGAGGCTGTAGGTATGATCAGAGGTAGCAATGTTTCTATCTTGTTTGATTCAGGAGCTATAGATTCTTTTATGTCTCCATTGGTTATGGAGCATTGGGGGCTAGTGGCAAATAGGCATGGTGTCAATGGGGAAGTGGAGTTAGCTTTAGAGGCTAGAGTGTCTATGGAATCAGAGGTTAGGGAATGCCAACTTTAGATTGGTAGTACCACCACCTTAGTAGACCTTCGAGTTACACCACTAGGATCTTATGGCATAGTACTTGGCATGGATTGGCTTTATGCCCACAGAGCCAAGATGGGTTGTCACCATAAAAAGATTAACTATGAGGATGATCATGGTTCTCCCATAGTAATCACTGGGATTCAAAGACTTGTATCACTTCGTATGATTTCTGCAATGCAGCTCAAGCAGAGCATGCGAAAGGGATGCCATTTATTTGCCATCACCATCAGTGATAGAGAGGAAGAGGATGATAAGGAACCATCTATTTATGACCATCCTATCCTTGAAGGATATTCAGACGTGTTTCCTTCAGAGCTACTTGGTATGCCACCCTGTAGAGAGATTGACTTTTACATAGACCTTGTACTGGGAGCTGAGCCAGTTTCAAGAGCACCTTATAGGATGACCACTAATGAGCTTAATGAGCTCAAGATGCAGCTTGAGGAACTTCTAGAGAAGGGTCACATTCATCCTAGCGTATCTCCTTGGGGTTCACCAGTCATCTTCGTAAAGAAGAAGGATGGATCCCTTCGATTATGTATGGATTACCGCCAGTTGAACAAAGTAACCATTAAGAATGGATACCCTTTACCCAGGATTGATGATTTATTTGACCAACTTCAAGGTGCCAAAGTATTTTCTGAAATAGATCTAAAGTCAGGGTACCATTAGTTGAGAATAGTGTATAGCGATATCCAAAAGAATGCTTTTTGCACTAGGTATGGCCACTATGAGTTCACTGTGGTTCCATTTGGTCTTACGAATGCTCCAACTATATTAATGAGCCTCATGAATGGGGTATTCCGCACCTTCCTTGACTGTTTTGTGATTGTGTTCCTCGATGACATATTGATATATTCTCGAAATGATAAGGAGCATGAGGAGTACTTGAGGGAGGTATTGCAGTATTTGAGAGACAACCAGTTATACGATAGTTTGTTGAAGTGTGCTTTCTTTAGGTCAGAGGTCAAATATCTAGGATATGTTATATCCGGTGATGGGATCTCAGTTGACCCATCAAAGATCAGAGCTATTATGGATTGGCCAGTGCCAACTAGTGTGACAAAATTTAGGAGCTTCATGGGCCTAGTAGGTTATTACTGATGCTTTGTTGAGGGATTCTCTAGAGTCCCACATCCTATTACTTCTCTTCAACATAGAGGGAAGAAATTCGAGTGGAGAGAGAAGTGCGAGAGGGCCTTTCAGGAACTCAAAATGGCACTTACTTGCACACCTATCCTTATAGTGCCAAATCCCTTAGCTGACTTCATGGTTTGTATAGATGCTTCCCTAGAGGGTTTAGGGGCAGTCCTCATGCAAGATGGTAGAGCTATAGCATTTGAGTCTAGGAAACTTAAGACTCGCGAGCTTAACTACCCTACTCATGACCTTGAGCTTGCAGCAGTAGTGCATGCACTTGTGAGGTGGAGACACTTCCTTTTGGGTCATCATTTTGAGCTACATTCAGATCATTAGAGATTGCAGTACACATTCACTCAGCCGAATCTTAATGCTCATCAAAGGAGATGGATGGAGTTTGTATGCGAGTATGATTTTGACGTTCACTACATCAAGGGGAAAGAAAATGTAGTTGCAGATGCCTTGAGTAGAAGACGTCATGAGGTATACTCCATGTCTATGGGCATAGATTTGAGAGATTGTATATTGCAATGGTTGCCAGAGGATGGATGGTATTTAGAGGTTTGTCAAGTAATGTGATCTCAGGAGACCCTGGAGGGGAAGTATGTTGATTATTCCTTAGAGTCTAAGGGACTATTATACCATAGAGGGTACATCTATGTACCTTCTTCCAGGGGATTGTGAGAGTTCATTGTAATGGAGGCTTATAGAGCTCCTTATGTAGCACATCCCAGAGTTAAGAAGATGCATGCAGATATGAGGTAGTTATATCATTGGCCAGGTATGTGGTAGCTTATTGCTGAGTTAGTAGCCCAATGTCTTGAGTGTTAGAGAGTCAACGTAGAGCACCGCTATCCAGGTGGGTTGCTCCAATCTCATGCTATACCAGAGTGGAAGTGGGATACTATATCCATGGATTTCATCATTGGTCTTCCCATGTCATCCCGTCGCCATGATGCCATCTTGGTGATGGTTGACAAGTTGAACTAAGTAGCCCACTGCTCACCAGTTCAGACTACCTTCACAGCACCAGTAGTGGCACAGGTATTCTTGTGGGACATTGTCAGACTTCATGGCGTCCCACAAAAGATTATTTCTGATAGGGATTTCCTCTTCACTTCTTCCTTTTGGAAGGCGTTATAGGCAACAATGGGCACCAAACTGAATTTCAGCATAGCCTATCATCCAAAAATGGATGGACAGATAGAGAGGGTTAACCAGGTGTTAGAAGATATACTCTACATGTACGTCATGGATCACCAAACTAGATAGGAAGAGTACCTTCCCTTGGTAGAGTTTTCTTATAACAATGGGCATCACACTTCTTTGGGGATTCCACCCTTTCAGGCATTGTATGATAGGCCTTGTCGAACACCGTTGAGTTGGGACCGCATTGAGGACAGAGTAGCTATCAGTCCTAAGATAGTTCAAGATATGGAGCTCTAGGTGGATCTGATTAGACAATGTCTTAGAGAGGCCCAGGATAGACATAAGAAGTATGCAGATGCGAAGAGGATAGATTGTAGCTTCTTGGTTGGGGACATAGTCTTCTTGAGAGTGCGACTGCATAAGAGTCCAATTCGTTACGAAAAGATTTCTAAGCTCGCACCTTGCTTTGTAGGGTCTTTTAAGATCCTTGAGAGGATAGGACCAGTTGCTTATCATTTAGCTTTGCCACTTAGCCTGTTATGCATCCACGATGTGTTTCATGTATCATTTCTGAGGAAGTATATCTATGATGAGTCTCATATTTTAGATTGGGATGCCTAGCAGGTGGAGTCAGACAGGCAACTACCTTTGGAGCCCATTCGCATTTTGGCTCGCCGGACGCTGGCCCTTCAAGGTCGAGAGCTGGACCAGGTTAGGGTCCAGTTGGATTGCTATGACGAGGTTGCAGCATCATGGGAGGATGCAACACGTATGAGATCTTAGTACCCCGATCTTTTTTATGAACTCCAGGAGGAAGTTCATTCCTAGAGGGGGAGGGTGTGAGGCCCTACCCCAACCCACCCTAGCATTTCAGTTATTTTCATGTTGGAACTATTATTGATGTTTCATTTCTATGCATTATGGATATAGAATTTTATATGATCCCAGGACTGGATAACATTGATATGATGTATGCCATTTGTTTTGATTTGCAGAACTTTAATATGATGTTAGAAATATGATGCATGTCTTATGAATGGTTGAAATTCATGAGGATTATGATAATGTTGTTAAGTGAATTGCTTTATGTGATTGCATTGGATATATGGTAAATTGATTTGTATGATGGCAATGGTATGAAGTGTGATTAAATTGTACTCTTTTATATGTTAAATTTATATGTGGTTATTTGGGAATTACTAATGTGTAAAATGAGATGCGTAGGAAAATTACCCATGTGATCATGGAAACAATATGGAGAATCAAGCCTAGACCTTTGTGCATTTATAAAACTCGGGGTTGTCTATTTGGAAAGACAACACCCTATAAGTATTATGTTTTATTCATAAACATAAATGTTTGGTTGTGTGTTAAATTGTATTTATTAATTTATTTAAATCCAAAAAGAGGCAATTTCCATGTGTAATTAAGTAATGTATTTTTATTGTGTCACTTGACACATGTGTTGTATACTGTGTTGAAAATGACCTGTCTCTTGGAGGGAAATTATTTCAACCAATGCCTTTTTCAAATATTTGAGTGTGGTCCCAAATTAGTCTTGGGTAGAGAGTCATTGGAGTGGTCAACTCAAGTTTGACCCATAGGTTAACTTCAGGTGGGTTTCTAAGGGGTCAAATTGACTCCTAGGGCTAGTTTAGGGGCTTTTCCAAGGGTCCATATGGTATACCTATGGGTAAGGGGAATTTTTAAGCATGTAACCACTCCCATGTGACTAACTTGACACCTCAAAGATTGGTTTTCCTATGCTGAGCAAAAATCCAACTTCGAGAATTCCTCCTAGGTTAGATAACCTTCCCTTCTTGTGTCAATTCCCTCTTCTCCTTTTTCAAGATTTTCAGTTTTATGAACCTGTAAGAGGTTGGGAAGACCAACCACTGTGAGCACCCACTCTCCATCATTGGAGATTTAGAATCTTCAAGAGTTCTGGAATTTTAGATACGAAAATTTTGGCTAAGTCTTGAGAAGGAATAAGTTGTGGATTTGGGCAGCTCTACTACACACTGTCCTTTGCATCCCTTTGGCAGATTCAAGGTTGGTTGAATCACTATCTATGTATGTTGTAAGTTTAATTTGAAAGATTGTATGTTTGCATTTGTTTTCTGCCATTGTTGTTTTATTTGTGAAGGAAGATGTTGTGTACTTCCCTTTGTTTTTTGGGAGGGTAGAGTGGCCTTGGGGTGAAGGGTTGTATGACAACCTTAGAGTGAGAGGCTCTCTTTGGAAGAGAGTGATTCTCAAGGGATTTTTGTGACGCTTGTTTCATAGTGGTTTATTTATCCATTGGGGTTCATAAGGGGAGATTTGTTGGCTTGTATGCCTTGGGGGTCATAAGGAATTGTTGGGACAAGTTTGGAACTTGTGGATGTGTTCTTGGTTGCCTTGCAATGGAAATGTGTTTCTCCTATTTGTAGTTTTCTCCTCAAGGTACTTAGTCCACCTTCACCCCATTTAAAAGTCACATTGGTGATGATGTTTAGCCTTGGGATGGGAATGTGTTTGTTGTGAAGTTTGTCTTCTCTTTTGTGTATTTTTTGTGTGTATCCCCTTTAGGTCTTGGTTCTCCAAGCTCGGGGGTGGCTTCTAGTAAGCCTAGGTTAGCAAGTGAGCCTCCATGGTCACAACCTTAAAGCTTCTTATTGTAGATTTGCTTGAGAAAGGAAGGAAAGAAAAGCTAGGAGTTGATCCTATTGTAATTTGTATTTAGTTGTAATAAGAAAAATATATTTATTTTGGAAGCCCTCTTTTAGTAGAAATGAGAGGCTAAGTTGGGTATCTACCTACTTGTAAAGCTTACCATGAAGATTTAAATGTATTCTTTAAACTATATTTTATCATGAAATAAGATGTATTCTTTTATTAAGATTTTGATCTTGCAAGAAGGAAATAAAATAAATTTGAAGTATGTTTCTATACTTAATGAAATATTATTTATTTTTATTTCCTTCATGAAATGAAAGTTATGCTTCCTTTATAGCATATTGTAAAATGGAGTAAATAAATGAAATATTAAAGCACAGATGTTAGTAAAAGAAAATAAACATTTACTCCTTTCTATTGTTTCAAAATGCAAAATAAGGTAAATAGGTTTTAGTGTGAATAATAATATTGCATTCAACATGTTGGCTATGGATTTTATGATTTTTAGACATTATTAGTTGCTGCTGTAATTAATTAATTTCTGCTATTTTTCCCTTTTAAAAAATGCAGAAAATAAATCTAGATAAATTTATTTAACTCTAAAGTTAACTATATGTCACTTAAAGAGAAAGAAATGCATTTATTTAAATCTGTTAGATTAAATATTCTATCTTAATGCTTTAAAAAAAAAAGAAAATGGATTTAGACATGAAAAAGAAATCTAGATATTCAAATAGATGTAAAAAAGAAAAATAGTTAGTTTTAAATGCTTTGTATTTAAAAATATAATATATGCATTTATATATTTAAATGATTTATACTTTAAGCTTGAAAATGAAACATTAGTTAATTGTTATTCTGTTTCTTTTATTTTTAACTGTCATATTAAATTCTGCATTAAAAAAAGAAACATATCTATACATAAGTATATAAACTGTCATATTAAATTCTGCATTAAAAAAAAGAAACATATCTATACATAAGTATATACGTTTTATGCTTAATAAATTATAAATTAAAAAAAAATAGGGGAACCTTTCCCCGAGGCCCTAGAGTCGAAGCTCCCTGCGAGTAGCCTCGGGGCCCTCTATGGGTTGCGACCCACAGAGGCGCCGAGGTGCCATTGTGGGTCGAGGCCCATAAGGGCCTCCGCGGCACCGTTGCAGACCATGAGCCATAGTGGTGGCCCTCATAAACCTGCCACTCGCCGCAGTGGTGGCCCTCATAAACCTGCCACTCACCTTTACATAGTCTGCCGCCATTAAAACATGGCTCCACCATTGAATAAAATGTAAACCATACTTAACACAGTTAGTCCTTGATGAAAAGAAACAAGCTACCCTAACCCAATTTCGGGTTAGGGTTAGCTTTGTCATGTTAGAAAATACATGGGTAAGTTTAGTTTTATAATTTTTTTGTTAGGGTTTCTATGTAAGTTTTATTATTAAAATAAATAAATATGGGGGAACCCTTTTCAAATTTGAAAAGGGTAAACCCCATATAGTTTTTGGTTACTGTGGTTAATGTTTTATTTTAGAAGGGTTTTTAGTTTATTTGTATCTTTTATTCTTTTTTTATCAATTATTTCTATGATTACATGTACATACATATGCAAATAAATATTTATATATTTATATTTAGATGTTTAGATTAAATTCGATTTGGAAGGTTTTATTAATGAGATTTAATAAAAGACTTGTGTAAATATTTAGTCCATAGGGGATTATTTTAGTCAATTTTAATTATTGGTATTTTATTATTGTAGGGAATCAAATTAGGCATTTCGGGAAATGTATTATCTTAGGCAATTTTTTTTTTTATTGATTTAGTTAACCCTATAGTCGAATCTAGTCGCATTATCTACATTTGCTCAAATGATTATTTAAATTTAATTACCTAAGTGCTAGCATTATTTTAATTATTCCTAGGAGCAATTAGATATTATTTGAGATAATTAATATCTCTTGGCTAATAAGTTAAGGATTATTTGTTTAAATTAATTTATTAATTAATGAAAAGGTAATGACACTTTTGCAGAATCAATTCAACATTTAATTATTATCGCATGCACGGTTAAGTTAATTAAATTAACTTTGGTAAACAACTCTTTTATATTCTGAGTTAACCTATAGTTAAGACAAAACTTAATTGTTGCATCTTTTTTTATAGCATATTTAGTTTTATTGGGATGTTTTAAAAAAATTGCTGTTCCATTTTTGCCCAAAAGTTTAGGCAAAATTATGGGCATGACACGCACTTCTCAGCCATTTCAGAGAACTTTTGTGATATGCCTATATTGGCCTTTGGATTTAAAATAGAGCGTGGAGATTGATCATATCCTAACTCATCAATCACTATCAAGGAGGCTAGATGGGCAATTCGCGGCATTCCCCATTGATGCCGAAATTACTTTTCAAAGCCCCCATTCATTCCCACTTTGGCACCGACAGGAGGATGCCCAAACTACTTTTCAAAGACATCGAATACTATACTAAATCATATGATGTAAAAACCTAAAGGTTAAACAAGGAGAATTTATGTAGCGTCACGTATATCTCTATCCCTCTCTAAGTCTATCACCCCCTCTATCTCTCTATATCTATTTCTCTCTATTTGACTAAATCTCATAATTTTTCTCTCCCTCTGCCCATTTCTCTGTATCTCCTTATATCTCTATATATGTATCTCTCTCTATCATTGATTTAAGCTTTATCTGTTAGTTCTTTTTTTCTTCTATAGTAGTTTTGATTGTTAAGATTTCTCTTGGGGAGATTCTGTATTGCTGCTTGTGGTAAAATACATTCTCATTGATATTCCTACTAAAAGAAAAGCTCTTTATCTTTTGTAACTCTCTCATTTCAATCTTTAAATATTATTAATAATAATTTTAGGTAAAATAGATTCATCTTTGCTTCCAACATGATAAATAAAATCTTGTTCTAAAAATAATTAGAAAAAATACAATGATTTCAAGAATACGTCTCTGGGGCAATAGGTGCGCCAAGTTTTATTCACAATTCAATCAATTACATGTATCGAATGAATGGAAAGGAAATAGTGAATGAAGGGAACACAAGGAGTAGAATTTGGCGTACGTCTGCAATTAAAATTTGCTTCATACATTTTGCATTCCACTGAGGCAATTCGAACTACGACATTTGACAAAATTCATCAATGTCTAGTTCGATGCCCATGCCTTAACTGCGTGGAATGGGCTTTGACCTTTAATTGCATTTGCTTGAAAGTCTCCAAAGCCTTAGCAACAAATACTTCACGCAATCAACATTCCCTATCGAAGCCTCTACTTTCGGAACTCATATTTGCTAGGGCGTTGAATTTTTAACATGTGACTAAAATCCTTTACGTTTTGAAGGACGTCCATGCCCATTTTCAAATCTCTCACATTGCTGCAGACTGGAGAATGCAGGGAGAAGTGTTGAATCTGGTTTTACACCTTCATGTGCAGTGCTCGAGGGCTTCGAAAGCCTCTTTAGCAAATATATTTCGTATACATGTTGCTGTCACAATATCTCATGAGATCATATTCCTGTTTGAGGCATTTCTGTATTAAATAGTTGATAGGCTTTGTCAATGTTTGTGTGTTTGGCCTAAAAACTTTAAAAACTCCATCAACGAATCTGTATTTTGCGTGGTTTAGGTCAATGCAAACAAAGACATCTCGCAAAACCCTTATGTGATTCCACATCTTGCATTTAAACCCTTTCTTCAAATCCATTCGATGAACATCTGCAATCATTTCATACTACATTTCACCCTGCTCCCAATCTACCAGTGATGTCGTCGAGTAGAAACCCTAAGATCTCTGACAAACACAAAATTTAGGGCAGAGAAGACTTCCACTTTCTCGGGACTCGTTGGTACTTACATTTTATCGTACCGAGTCCCGAGAACCATTTCTTATTAATATGACTTGCTCTTTATTTCCTGCTGATGGGGCTATTTTCGAGGCTTGGTGAAGATACGTTGTCCATTATGTGGAGTCCTGAGAAACCCATTTGCTTTAAAATTTAGTGGCCGCCACAAACTTCCACTTCTTCCTTTATTGCTTTGACTTGGCACTCGTTAGACTTATTTCACATTTTCCACCGAGCTCCGAGTTCCACCCTTTTGGCGTCAATTCATGGTAATTAAAAGGGACCCACATTTGCAATGTTTTAATAACATTATTAAACAATACTTATTTTAAATCCCCTTTTCCTTTTAATGGTCAATATAGGCATAGGAACCTGGCATTTGTGCATGTAAAGAAAGAAAAAGAGGTATAATCAATAAGAGGAAGAAAATAAAATATCAGTTGTGTTAAATGTCTAATTTTTGAACATTGACGATTGAATAATTGTATCTATAAAGTAGTCAAATTAAATAAAAAGGAACAATTACTTAAATAATTTGTAAGTTAACAAAATATAGATTCAAACAGAAAAAGTATAAAGATACAAAGAGATAGGTTTTTGTTTTAGTGAAAATGGCTAAAGTAAGTAGTTGAAGCAACAAACCTGGACTTCTTTTAACTTTTGCTTGATGATCTTGCGTTTGGTAATTCTAGAAATTGTCATTGCAAAGGGGAAAAATGATGATTGAAAGAAATTTCAATTAGACTATTACAGTATGCTACCCATTATTTATTCTTTTCAGATAAAATTTTATCCAAAATGACAAATTTGAATACAATGATGGAAGTTTCTATCTCTCACATATAGAAGTAGTATATATCATTTCCTATGCTACAAGGCACCTCAAAAGTGGCAATTGTCATGCAAGAGTGAAAAAAAAAAGTGATTCAAAGGGCTTTCCATTTGACTATTATAGTATGTCACCCATTATTTTTGCTTTTGAGATAACAGTTTATCCATAATGGAAGATTTTAATGTTGCAATGCAAGTTCTCTCCTCACATGTAAAATCAGTATATATCATCTCCTATGCTACTGGCCTTTTATTGGAATTATAAAGTTTGAAAAAGTGGTAGCTACTCCATGTCATCCATTCAAAACAGATTTTTTGTTCTTTATGTAATCATAGTCACTAGTAATTTATGATTGAGAAACTCTATACAAGAAAAAATAATACTACTATTAGTAGTAGAGATATTTGTAAGGTAGCAAAATTGACTATTACAATGTTTACTTTTAAAGATAAATTTCATATGAAAGAAGACTAAATCTTCTAACTCAATTAGAAGCCAACCAATAAGTGTAGTGCTTGAACCATAAATTTTAGTGTGTGATAAACACATCATTCCTGGCTTTGTGCAAGTGAAAGTCAAACAAAAAATACAACTATTAATATTATTTCATTTTTGAGGTTGAACTTGAATTTGTGGAATGTAACACATGAGCCTATTACCTTTAACTTGACAAAAAACTAAATTAAAGAAAGGTACTTCTTGAATGTTAAGAAAATAAATTATTAGCTAAATCCCATACAGGTTTTGTTAAATATGAAGAGTGGTTAACTTTGAAAAATTTTATCTCATAAACTTTTAAAATAAGCATCGATGGGATTAAAACCCTACGTACACTATGAAAAGTGGCTAAAGTTTCTTGGTTAAACTAGTGTAAAGCTGAAATTTATGAGAGCAAAATTAAAATTGCAAATTAGATCTTTAATTTTGAAAAAGTGTACATGTTTTTAAAAACTCTAAGTACATTGCATGTTGTTGTTGCTCTTTTTTTTCTATATCTTATGATTACCCTACTTTTCGCAAACGTATTGGCAAAAGTATAGATATTCATTTTTTTCAATTGATGAAGAACCCAAATACACTACCATTTAAGTTTTTGATTAAGTGAAAAGAAGGTTTTGAAGGCCCTAGAATCCTTTTACAAAAAGATAATCAAAAGATAAGACATTAAAGACCAGCTAGATAGAACAAAACACAAAAAAGAGACAACTGGCAAAGACAAAAAGCCAACAAGAAGCCAAAAGAGGCAAAGGGACAACACAAAGATAACTAAGGGATAGCCATGAGAAACAAACCCTAAGAAAGGTTTATGATAAGATCCACCACTTCTTGCTCCAAATGGACCATAGAGGCAGCAGTACTCTTCAGTTCCTCCAGCTCCTTGGCATGCTGGGTCATATTCCTAGTACTAGCTCGAGTTCTTTTACCATGACCAATAGTTCCCCCTTCAAGAGTTAGAACCTTATCCTCACTAGTATCAATAGTGTTCTTTTCTTGATGGATATGTTCCAGTTTGCTGATCATCACACTGAAGCTGTCGACAAAGGCTTTCATAATTTTTTGGCTTTGTTCTCCAATTTTCTTTAGGGTGTTCTCATGGTTGAGAACCTTCTTCTCCAGATCATTAAATCTAGCCTCCACAACCTTAAATTGGGAGCCATATTCTCTAGTGATATCCTCTACATCGTTGATGGCTTTAGTCAATTCATTCAGGTAGTTAGGCAGGGTACTGAGCTTACCTATTCCAACAACTTCTAAGGTATCCACTTTTCTAGATGAATCCTCCTGCTTGTTCTTTGAACTGTCCATCTCCAAATAGACCCAATCAATAACCTTGCAAAACTTCATCATCCACTCTTCATGGTATTCCGCATGGTTAAAGGAGAGTTTCTACTATCAATGTTGATCTTAGCGGTAGTATTATCCAGGGTCTCCACGTTAAGACCAATAGCATTGGGAGACAGAGTATCACCTTCCTTCACTGTCTTCCAGTCTTATTCAACATCATCTATCTTTTTATTGGGATCCTGAGGATTGGGACATTTAAAAAATCATTCCCTTTATCTGGGTTGATTTCAGTGATGACAGGGCTCCACTTGTTTTTCTTCTTTGGCGGTGGGGTAACATAATCACTATCAGTCTCCATCACTTCATCATCCTCTTCATCATCTTCAAGCCAGATGTCCTCCTCCTGAACCTTACTTCTTTTTCATTTAACCTCTTTTCCAACTTTCTTTTTTCTAGACCCAAAAGCCAAATCTTTGTCCTTCCCCTTGCTAGAACCTTTGGCAGAGGTAATTCTATCACCATCATCTTCCCACTCAGTATCAAACCCCTCATCTGCACTGTCTTCTAAGTTCTCAAAATCATCATTTGAAAGAGAAAGCTGAGTGATAGAATGCTGCATAGGGGAGGCCTTGACATGGTTATATAAAAGAAACATTAACCCTCCATGTATGGGAGGGTTACTGTCCGAATTAGACCTAAAATCCTTAATGCTAGTGTTAAGGGAGATAAACAAATAGAAGGGTATAGACACCAGATCTTTATGGTGAAAATAATTTAGAAGCACAAAGTGATAACCATAGACACGAGAGTATCTACCATCAAGAGTTACATATTGCATAATAGCAAACAAAATCCATCTCCATACCTTCTTTATCACTTTTAGCGAGTAGTAGGTTTTTCCGAATTTCACCAAGTTGGTTTTCTCAGACTCCTCCTTTGGGAATCACTTGATAGAAACTTTGGTGAGCTTTCCATCTCTATAAAAATTTCTACCTCCCATTGACATACCAGTGACTTTCATGATCATACCTTCATCAATTTCAACCTTTCTTCCCCCTATGGTAATTTTTTCATATTTCCATTTCTTTTTGAAAATTCTGGTAACGGTATGGTTTTTCCCTACAATTCTCTCCATATACCCTATCATCTTGGTCATTTCTAGAATGGCCTATGCCTTCGACTTATCTTTCCATTCATCATAGGAGAGCAGCTCAATTCTTTTCCTATTACCTCCCATGGCGTTAGCAAACAGATTATTCTTATCCTTCATAATGCAGAACAGGGCAAAAATAGATATCAAAGTGCAGAGAAGGAAGGTCTTCCAAATAGAAATGGGCACCTAGAAAGCATGTGGAATCTTGTCCCCATTAAACACCAACTTAATCTTCGAGCGCTGCTCTTTTCAATTTATTATGGCCTTTTTCATTGATAAGTAGATTGTCATTATTACTTATCACTCCCTCATAGCCATGCACTCTATCATAAATGCGGAAGGCACAGGCCTCATGAGGAAGATCTAGCTCACCTCTCTAGATCATCATGTGATCAACACGAATGGCCATGTTGGCAACCCAATCAGCAATAGTGTTGATTTCTTTATAATTGTGAGATACAACATACAACTTGAAAGAATTAATTATCTCCTTAGCTTGAGATATGATATTTTTTATGGTCCATGAAGGGGAGGATAGACCCTTTAGGCATTGAACAATGTTGTTATAATCTCCCTCAAGCTAGACTTTAGTAAATCCCATCGATTTAACAAGGGAAAGGGTTTGGTAAGAAGCCATGGCCTCGGCTAAGTGGTTAATCTATGATCCCGTGTGGAGTGCCACTGCCACAATACAGTAGCTAGCCTCATTTCTTATCACTCCTCCACACCCACCCAGCCCTGGGTTTCCACCCCATTAAAATTAGATTTGATCCAACCAGTCAGAGGAAAGCACCACTTACTACTTTCACTCTTATTTTTCTTGTCATCTCTACCATTCAAGTTATTTGACAAATAAAAATTAAAATAAGAGCACACAACATCTTAAATTTCTTTCATTTTAACTATTCTTTTTATTTCTCTTGCTTCTCTTAATGACCTGGCTGCTAATTAAATATATCATTTTTTTGTTAATTGTTTCTAATAATGATCAAGGTAGTTCTTACTCTTGTATCCATGTTGGTGTTGACAAATGAAAGTAGGTTATTGGGTTGCATGTTCAAGTGTTTGTGCTAGATCTAAAATGCAACAAATTGTTTGATGTTATATTAGCACAATAAAATGTGATTAGTGCACAGCTACCTGCCTAAATTTCTCTTTGGGCCTTTTTTGACATCTCAAAAAAATTATTATGATATGGTATATTATCTTTTTCAAAATCTCAACAAAAACCATGTTGATATGGAATCATATCTAAAGATGTGGACTTTAAACTTTAATTCATAGCAAGGGACTTGCCAAATAAATTACTATGAAAAAAATAGGAGTGGTTTACAATTTCTATGTAAGATTACCCTCTCTTCATCTCGACTTGTTTATCTCAAATTCTCCTTATTTGTCTATCTCTTGATCTCTTTCCATCTACCTCTCTCTTTACATCTCATAATATCTTAAAAAATTAGGAATAATAATTAAAGGATATTAGAATTAATTTAATTTATATTTGTTACCTTATTAAAAATTTATTTATTGTAGAATAGTTATATTTGAATTTTTTTAAATTTTTATAATAAAATAAAATTCATCTTAAAACATAAATTAAATTCTTAGAGAGAGAAAAAGAGAGAGCAAATATCTTTTGATTACTCGTTTCATGCTAATAATTTAAGGATAGTGTGTATCCTTGAGAAATTATGGTCAGGGTGGAATGTCATGTCATTAGGGAGAGAGATAGAGAGATACAGAGAAAGAGGTATATAAATATACTGATAAAAAGGGATAGAGAGGAAGATGGAGTAATATAAAAAGACAAAAAGGGATAGTGATGCAACCATGGTCCAGTGGGTCCTCAAAAAGAACTCACCAGATCATTCAACTAGAGTAACACAATGGAAGCAACAACACATATAAATATTACAAAATCAGACATCCACTTTGTCATATATTGAGCATAGAACATCCGGTACTCAACCGGTTACATGCAGGATAACATGCTAGATACAAATTAGAACTCTTAGAGTTATTCGGATCTCCAATCTTGAATTTAGAACCTCATCTAATTGATGTCCTCTAATGACTACAAAAAATTATATATATCCTCTAGAACACATCTGGGTCGACCACAAAAGATTACATTAAGCAAAGAAGGAAAATGAAATGTGTAAGATAGGTTGGCCCCAATACGTGAAGAGCCCATCTGCCAAGAACAATCCAAAAGTACAGACCACAAAGGAAGGTCAGCCAAGGGCCTAGGAATATTGAGTGTAGCATAGAACTGATCTTTAATCCAAGAAATCACTCTATAAAATTAGAAATCTCAAACTTAGATGATAAGCTCAAAACTGCTCTAGAACTCGGAAACAGTTACTCTAGAAAGAACAACTCACGGAAAAAAAACCCATATGAACTAGAAATATGGAATAATGCACAACAACTTGTCTATAACCCAAAAATATAATCCACAATGAAAGATAAACAACAATCAAAATACACTGAATGAAACACAAAAAACTGCTACATGAACTATGTTACCAAATTTTTACCTACAGGCTCAATCAGGTAGAGCCACTATGTTTTTGAAGCAAATGGTACATTTTATAACATTTTATGCTACATTCAGTCATACAAATGAGATAATTTTACAAGATTACATGGATACAAATCATTGCATTCATGCATGTAAATAAAATATAAAAGATTTCATAATCTTCTTAAAAATGTAATTTTTATTGAAAGGAAGAAAATACATGTGTCTCACACTAGAAGCCATGAGACTAAATTTGCTCATATGATGCAAATTAAAAGCTAAAATATGCATAAATGAATGAATGTAAAAGAAGGGAAGCATGCATATGAGGAAACTAATCATTGTCTAAATCAGTGGTACTATTGGTGTGTTTTGTTGCTCTTGGTTGCTTGGGTTTGTTTCTTGACTTGACTCTTGCTTCTAGGTGTCCTCTAGCTTCCTATATAGATGAGAAAAATGAGTTAGAAAAATTATTCTAAGAAATGAATGATTATATCCTACACATGTACATTCACACATGCATACATATGCTAACTCCTAGGTGCATCATTATCAAAGCCAAAGCAATACTATCATACACACCTAAAATAAGCACTTTATTTCTAATTGTTTGCTTCATGTGCAGAAATAGGCCTAATCATTTTTAGTTTCAACGTGTGGGGTAAAATGAGGCTCCCACAAGGGTTGAGCCCAACATGCAAATGAAAGGTACAATTACTACATTTTCCCCTAAGACTATTTAAGTCCAGAGTCCTGCCAAAGGAATAATCTGATTTGAAAGGAAAAAATATTGGTGTTGATCTTTGTTTTTGTCATCAAAGGATTCATTTCGTAGAAACTCTAGACTTAAATGGTATTAGAGTATTCATGCCATTCAAGGAGCAACTAGTGAGGCATACAACAGTTATTCAAAGACAACAAGAAGAAAATTCAAATTCAAAGTAAAATGGAGGGATAGCAGCAGTCCTCGATACCTTATTAGAACTATCAGTAAAAATGAAAAGGGACATATCATTTCAAGGAAGCATTTGGGCAGATCCAAAACTTCCAAAGTTCCACGAGGCATACAATAGTTATTAAAGAACAACGAGGAACTGCAAAAGACAATGGTAAGTCATATTAACAACAAGGGGTATTCACATCATAACCCTCAATGACATCCTAGATCAAACATGCTGCAAAATGAAAATTTAAAGTTCAGTAACTCTAAGTGATGGTGAAGTTTTTTTTAGAGGTATTGTTATTCACTCACTATTAGTATAAAATCAAAGGGAGTACAATGACTCTAATGAGTGATCAAGAATGCCATTGACTATTGGAGTCACATAAATAAAATTATTGGCCACTAAACAAGATATAATGATATCACAACTGGGGATATGATAAGAGATAAAGGCCTTCAGTAAAGAGATGCAATGCCCTGTTCAGGATAGTGTAAGAGGGTTTGAAGGTTAAGAGAAATAGTGCACAATGACAATGTTTAATGTTTGGGGCAACATTATCTACATCAGCACATAGTCAAACGTATCAAAGATGAAGTTCACGATGAGAAGACAACTTCAGGTTAATATCTTTTGTCCTCAATCAAAATAACCCTCATGCAAGTTCAAGACAACTTATCAACCTTGAAAGATGAAAGTGCGGACCTGGAGCAAAGATAGAGATACCCACAAACAAGAAACCCCAAATTTTTAGAATGACAATATGGCAAATTTTTCACTGACCAACGACATCCATGAGAGGGTTTCTAACAAAGATCAAACACAATGAAAGCATCAACTATAAATTTGACAGTATAACAAAGAGAGCTATTCATTTTTTCCAACCTCTATCGTAGATGATAGTAAAGATAAAAGAGTAGTGACGATAAAAGTGTGAGATTGTTCAAATAAACAAACATTAATAGTGACTCACAAAGATGTGCATGAAGAATAGATATGCTACAATAGTCATGTTAAGACTAAGAACCATTCACAGGTGCGATAACTCACCTAGAGCGCATAGCAGCAAGGAGAGTCGTTGCGGATGTGATGGCCGCCATGGAGGTTGTGAAAACCTCTCAGCCTCCAGATTCTTTAGGAAGTTTGGATGTAAATGAGATGTTTCATCTCTTTTATCAAATTTTGTTTTAGGGTTATTTTTTACCCTAAAGGAAAACGTGGACCCTTATGTTTTTTGGTGGGATATTTTATTATAATAAAACCTTGTAGTTTATTTCCACCGTGGGCTAAGACTTATGTCTTATGCTTTCTTCAAAATCTTTGTCTCAATACAAGGATCTTTAGGATTGTTTAAATTATTTTGAATCAGTTATTTTCTTTTTTATTCTTGTAATTATTGTTGAATGTAATAGGAGAAATATTCATTAAAGCGGTTAATGAAGGATCTTTATTCGAATATTTCCTTATTTGCATTTATTTTATGAGTCCAGGGGGGGGGAAGGGTTTGAGAATATTTAAAGAGTTTGAGAGCATGTAGGGTGGTTAAATTGGTTTGAGAACATATGGAGGGTATATAGGGACTCTTTATGAGTCAGTTTGGTCTTATTATTGCATTTTTGAGAAATTTATGGTTTGATTAAGTCATGTTGGAATTTTTCACCCATTTGGAGCACATGTAGAAAGAATATAGGTCCTAGATTTGAGGCATTTTGAATGCATCCGACCACAGTTTGATGGGAGTTCCTATTCTTATGGATTTTTTGAAGGAAGATTGGAGAATATATTGATGTTTGTAACTCATTCTTGAGTTAGTTCCTAATTATGTAGTTTGGAGCCTTAGTGACTTCTAATAGTCCTTTGTCCTCTCTTATTGCCATATTTTTGTAACTCATATATTTTGATATTGATAAAGCTACCTTGTAGACTTGTGATAGTTTGATCTCTTCTTATTCTTGTAGAGTTGTGTATTATATGATTGATCAAGTTATTAGTGAATTTTTTTTCCCTTCCTTATGATTTTGTCTCACTATATTTCATACCTTTTTTGCACAAGTGTCATGTGCAGGTTTCAAGTTGTGTCTAAGTTACTAAGTAATCTCATTCAGACCTTCTTGCAAAATATTTATGCATGTGCATGTCTTGAATAAGTTATATTATCTTATTGTTGTGAGTATAGTTTTCAAAGTGCTCTAGCTTTCTGATTATCATAAAATTGGCAGTTTTGTTGAATCACTTAGTATTTCCTTTTAGTTTGCAGAAGTAGGATTTTGCATTTTTAGTTATCTTGTTTCCCTTTTCCTAAAAAAATAGTAGTTTTAAAGTGATAACTAGCTAGGAGGTGGCCTTATCCTGAGGTTCAGTTCAGTCATAGGTGACCCATGGCCTTGAATTGATCCCATGTTTCTCCAGAAAGCTTAGTTTGTCAAAATTTGCAGAGGGTGAATTTCTAGGAGACAACAAACTTAACAAGAATAAAACTAAGGAAATTTTTTTGGTTGATACAATATTTCTCATAGACTATGGATCCTCCTGCACTAGACACCTAGGTAGAAAGTGATGTTCCATGAGTGGAAACTCATGAATATAAAAAAGGATTCAAAATAAGAACTCTCTGCTTATTTCTGATCCAAATATCTTGTCTGCGAATTGCTTCCTTTCCTCTTCCGAAACCCCAACCATTTTCTCCAGCTTCTGGTTCTCTTTGTTCTTCTTTTCTTGCTTCTTATCTGCACACTATCTTTTCTTACTACTTTTCTCTTTACTCTATAACTGGGATTTATTTCTGCTACAAGACTTCATCTGATTTACAACCGTAACCTTATAGCCATCCGGTTCCATCCTACTACCAGACTTATCTACTAGATCCTTCTGCAAATCCATGCCACCAATCAGGGTAGCCTCTATAACTGGCTTCTCATTACTAGAATTCTTCCCAAGACTCAAATTTCTCACTTCTTTCTCCTTCTCCCTCAAGGAATTCAAAGTTAACTTCTACCCATCCTTCTTAATAGCGATTAGGTTTCTTCTACAATCATAAATATATCTTCTATCAAACTATGAAGGTCTACCCAACAAAACATGACAGGCACTCATAGACAAAATATCACAGAAGACCTCATCTCTACAAGATCCAATATTAAAATGCACTAAACTCTACTCCTTTACTTCTATCTTTTGATCATCTTGTAATCAACTCATCTTTTAAGGACAAGAATTCTTAAGCCTCTGCAATCTAAGCTTCTCCAACATCTCCTCAGATATCAAATTATCAGTACATCCATTGTCCATAATAACCTTACAACACTTACCACCTCATTTGCACATAGTCCAAAAAAGACTCCTTCTCTGAGTAGATCTGGTATCTTCACTGCTTTGCTCCATCAAGTTCCTCCTGAACATAAGAGATTCTCCCTACTCCGATGCACTTTTATATCTAGTGACTCTATCTTCCTAATCGTCATTTGTTACACAATTTCTTGCCACCCCTTGCTTACACTCATAAGATCTATGTCTGGTCTCTCCACACTTGAAACATCTGCCCAAAAAAAATTTGCTACTACTTCCACTGTCTATTCTCTCTGTCTTTTGATCTAGTTCTTTATTCCACTTAGGTTTTTGTTCTTCATCCACTTCTGCTTCTCTGAATTGACACTCATCTGCTCCTTATATCTCTCTTTTTCTCTAGGGTTATTTTGTTGTCTTCTTTTCACTTTCTGCTAAGCTTTCAAAGCATATTGGTAAGCCTCCTCAACTATAGAAATATTTACCATATTCATTTCATCTTGAAAATTAAATACAAGTCCATTTATGTATCAAACCACCTTCTCCCTATCCATCTCTCTATGTATATATCTAATCATCACCTTGTAGAATTCCTCAGTATACTCTTTCACACTCATGTTTCTTTGCTTCTAGTTCTGCAACTTCTTGAACAATTCTAACTCATAGTCTCTCGGAATGAACTTAGCCTTCAATATTGCAACCATCTATCTCTACTTGGTGATCTTCATTTCACCATTCTCAACTCTGTCTCTCTACAACTCTTTACACCATAAGGCAACATGCCCGTTCAATTTAGTTTGTTCTAGCCCAACCCTCTACGGGTCCTTAATATCCTCAAATTCAAACTAGTCCTCCAAATTTGACATCTTGAAATAGTTCAAAATCTCCACTTTATGTATTTTACTTGCTTGTGCCATTTCTCTCAAAAATATTTCCTCTCTTCCAACTTCTGGTCCTTCAGCCTCTTCCGCTTCAAGATCTTTTCTAGCTTTGTCATATTCATTGTCAGACTCCAGATTCATTTGTACACTAGCCAATGTGTTTTGGATCTCATTCCTCATCTCATTCTTGAAATCCTCCATCATCTTCTCTACCCTCTGAGGGTTCATCCTTCTAGGCGACATCTCCTCCTTTGCTCTGGTGCAACTTCCTCAACTCGGTAATCTCACTGTAGGTTTCAATTTCCTCACACTTGCAACCTACCTCCACTTGATGATCTGTTCACCCAAAGGAATGCCTCAAGGTTTGCAACCAGATCTTATACCACTTGATGTAGCCATGGTCCAGTGGGTCCTCAAAGAGAATTGACTAGATCATGCAGTAAGAGAAACACAACATCAACAACAAAAGCACATATAAATATGATAGAATCAAATATCCACTTCGCCATATATTTAGCATAGAACATCTGGTACACTCACCAATTATACACAGGCTAACATGCCAGATTTGAATCCATCTAGAACACTCAGAGTTATCTAGATCTCCAATCTTGAATCTAGAACCTCATCTAATTCATGTCCTCTAATAACTATAGAAAATAATATATATCCTCTGGAACACACCTGGGTCGGCCATAAAAGATTACATTAACCAAAGAAGGAAAATGAAATGTGTAAGATAGGTCGGGCCCAAAATGTGAAGATCCCATCCGGTAAGAACAATCCAAAAAAGTGGACCACAAAGGAAGGTCGACCAAGGGCCTAATAATATTGAGTGTGGCACCAAACTGATCCGCAATCCAAGAAATCACTCTGGAAAAGAAGAAATCTACAACTTAGATGATAAGCTCAAAACTATTCTAGATGCCAGAATCAGTTACTACGAAGGCAACAACTCACCATAAAAGAACCCAAATGAACTAGAAGTCTAGAATAATGCACAATAACACACCTAGAACCTAAAAATCTGATCCACAATGAAAGATAAATAGCTACCAGAATACACTAAATGAAACATAGAAACTGCTACATGAACTAAACAAGAACAAAACTAAGGAAATATTTTTGGTTGATGGAAGATTTCTCATAGACCGGGGATGCTCATGTATCAGATAGGGAGAGAGATAGAGAGGAGTAAGTGGAAGAGAGAGAGAAATAGAGAAATAGAGATATCATACAAGATGGATGTGGTGAATAAGAGGGAGAGAAAGAGAGATGGAGAAAATGATATATTAATAGCAATGGGAGAGATATATATTTGAGATACATATGGAGAGGAAAGAGTGAGAGAATGAAGTTGATAGACACAAGTAATAGAGGAATCTTTAGAGAGAGGGAGAGAGATAGAGATAGAGATAGGGAGGGAGAAATAGAGAGTGTGTTTATATGAGTTAGAGAGATGAAATAATATTAATAAAAGATAGCATATCTTACTATATTTTTTATTTTACTTGCACTTGCAAAAAGATGGGAATGACATTTTTTTGATGCACTCAAATTTATGGTTCAAGTACTACATGTATTGTTCGGCTCACACTTGAGTTAAAAAAATTTGTTATCTTTAGTACATATAATTGATTTTTAGTACATAGAATTTTGTTATCTCTCCCTCTCCCTTTCTCTTCCCACCTCAAATTATATCAGTAATTATTACCAACCACTTTGGTAAAAAAATTTGTAACATATTGTCATGTCTTAGTATTTAAAGATATCCAATATTATACTAAATCATATGATGTAAGAACATAAAGCTTAAACATGGAGAATTTATTTAGCATGCAAGTGGCTTATATACAAATGGTGTATATTTTGATTCTTTCCCCTTTAGGCTATTATATTTGCTAAATCTCTCTATCTCTAGCTCCCTCACTCCCTCCTATTCCTTATCTATGTCTAATACTCTCCCATTCACTTCACATATATCTCTATCCCTCCCTCTATCTATCTCCCCCTCTATATCTCTATATCTAATTCTCTCTATTTGTTTAAATCTCATTATTTTTCTCTCCATCTCCGCTTTTCTCTATATCTCCTTATATCTCTATATCTCTATCTCTCTCTATCATTGATTTTGTCTTTATGTGTTAGTTCTTTTCTTCTTCTACAATTGTTTTGATTGTTGAGATTTCTCTTGGGATGATTCTATATTATTTCTCCTATTAAAATACATTCTCATTGATATTCCTACTAAAAGAAAAGCTCTTAATCTTCTGTAACTCTCTGCATTTAAATATTTTATTATTAGTGAGAATTTTAGATAAATTAGATTTATCTTTTCTTCTAAGATGATAACTAAATTCTTTTTCTAAAAAAATATTAGAAAAATTACAACAATTTTAAGAATACGTCTCTATGGTAATAAGTGTACCATCTTTTATTCAGAATTTAATTGCACCATGTTTTATTCACAATTCAATCAATTATATCTATCGAATGGATGGAAATGAAATAGTGAATGAAGGGAACATTAGGAGATGATCTAGTTTTATTTTTTCTATTTAATAATAAAATAGAAAAGAAGAGGAATGAGTATGGATTTCAGTGGTTGTCATTTTGTAGAGACTCTGAAGAAGCATCTTGAACATTAGGATACAAATTGAGATGTGCCTTGTTCAGGTCTGATAAAACAACTTTTGATGGGTATTGTGGTATGTGGCTGAGTTGGACATGCGCCCACTTCTCTACCATTTTAGAGGACTTTTGTGCACATGGAAACTCACATTTGGCTGAGACATGCACCATAAATGTTATCAATGACACAATAAGAAGAGTTCTTAGTTTCATATGCATCAAATTCTCTATAGTTTTTAATTCAAATTGGCACAAAAAAATATTTATGTTTGAACTGAATAACAAGTTCATAGGTGAAGATTGATATGAAACCCAAGGAAATTATTAATTAATTAAATAATCAAATAGTTACAACACCACAAGATGACCATAACTCAATATACCAACACCATAACTCACGCCAAGATATTGAACTGACAAGGATGAAAACTTAAGCCTATAGTGTATAGAGGGATCTCACGCAATCTCCAACAACTTGTGATTGGGATAAAGACACATGAAGACTTGTTAGACCAGGTGAAGTCGATGTCTAGTGCCTATAATCTTGCAATAACCAATAACCACAATACTACATATACAATAATATATTATAAATGATCAAACAAGTGATAAAGAATCCCAATGTCATATCATTCTCATAATGAGTGGTATGACATTGTCCCTATCACACATATAGTAGTAAGAAAGTCCCAAACACCATAGCATCATCTCATCCAATATAATCATAAAGTGGCATTAACATAATGAAGATTTCATCATAATCTCATAGGAAATGTAACCCATCCACGAATGGTAAGTGCATTTAGTCTTGGTACTCCAATATCTTAGATTACTCCATATTAATTTCTTGCAACAACACCTACCCCCAAAACTCCAAGATTACCTTTGGATGCACCGTCAAAATTGTTTTTCACCCAACCTTGACTAGGTCTTTCCCACATTGCCTTCTTTCTTTGCAGCAAAGTAGGATCAACCCTAGAAGTCCCCTTAACAAGCCTGAACTTCAGCAGTGGCCATAATGGCACTTATTTATTTGGTTTAATATTTAATAATAAGTAAAACAATTTTATTAAATGAAATTTTGATAACTTTCAAAATTTTAACATAATAAAAATTTGGTCTTATAATTAAAGAGAAGAATATTATTATTTTAAAATAAATATCTTGATATTTATCCTAATTAATATAAGCTATAATTATACAAGAAATATCTAATATATTAATATATATTTTAAATTGACAATTAAATTTATGTAAAAATAAATAAATATTAGTTATAGATATAATATTTAATTAACTTTAATATTATATATTAAATAAAAAATATATTAAACTTCATGGAGCTCTTTATAAGGCCATGGTGGGCTTCTAGGAAGGATAGTGGATGTTTATGTTCTCTTGTGTATTTGTAATTCCAATTGGAATTGAGGGTTCTGGTTGTTGTTTCAAAAGTGCAAGATCCTCCCCGTTCTAGCACTCACATTTTTATTGGGAGTCATTCCTCACCCTAGTCTACCATTGGAAATATCATTTTGATATTTCACTTTGTGCTCCAAACTTGTGACATCTTCTTGCAAAGACAATTTTTTGTATATAGAGATAATCTGGGAATACAAGTCTTCAATTGTTAGCAATCTGTTTCTATAGTTTTCATATGCCTTGGCCTATGATCTACTATGTTACCTTGGATTATAATAATTGCCTTTCATATTTCTGAGTAGATTGAATACAATTCTCAATTGCTTGCCATTGGGTATTTACCCTCGGGCATTTGTCATCGGGTATCTACCATCGGGTACTTTCTCATCGGGTACATTGGCATCGGGTATTTTCCATTGGGTATCTAATGCCAGGTACATTACTATCGAGTACATTGCTATCAGGTATTTATCATCGGGTATCTACCATTAGGTGCATTGCTATCGAGTATTTATCATCAGGTACATTACCGTCGGGTATCTAACATCAAGTACATTGGCATCGGGTACATTGTAGTCAGGTTATAATGCCCACCAAAATACCCTAGAGAAATACACTAACTAACATGCAAAATAGAGATAACAATTATTTTATTTAAATATCATATAAACTAATACTACATATACATTTAACTACTCATCATGAATATAATCACCAATCACGATACGCACGCAGAAATGCAATACAACTACATCAATAAAATCTAACTTCCATAGGGTAAATCAACGTCATTACTTATACTAATAAATATAAGAAACAACTTCATAATTACAACCAATCGAGTACACACTACTTATATTATCAATGATTCCCTGTATTCACATATGCAAGATCATTTCTAATCTATCTATCCTAAATGCAATCTTCAATAATGCAACTACCAACTGACCCCTGTTAGGTTCATTTGAAGCACCAATAAAAAATGTTCCTAATCTCATTCATTCATTTCTTTTAATATTAAATAGAATTCAATACCAATTACCACATTATTAAACCATAGCAATATGAACTAATTACATCATCATAATCATAGCACCAAGTACACATCCATAGATTCAATATCCATTGTCCTCATTATTAATCATTCTCAAGATACACATGATACATCATTGCTTTCCCTAATAAGATCTACTAGATACATGAATACAGTGTCTTTTACAAAAATCATCGTAGCTCTCAAATACATTTACATATACACGTAAAATGAATCACGTACAATAATCTTCTACGAATATCCATCCATGAACTAAAGAGATAAGAGATCCACATCCATGGAATTCATCCAAGAAAAGCATCCCAATGAAATAAAGGCACCATCCATGTGGAACTAAAGGATCCACCCTTATGCTAGGAGATGACACAACATCCCACACACACTCTAGATCTAAGTTGACACCTATCAACCAAAGAGGAAACAACTCTAACACAAACCAAGAAAAACATATGAAATAACCAAGAAACCTCCAGAGGCGACTCAAGAACAAGAAATAAGGAACTAGGACCAACATGTAGGAAAATAATGTCAAAACATGCTACCACATAGGATAAACATGCGGAATCATATCAACCTTTGAGGAAATCAAGGTAGTATGGTTTACCCAGTTACCAGATCTACCACCTCACTCCAGTGTCTGATCCATGAGATGGGTATTGCAAAACACATTTATTATCTTTCTTAGATGAGTTACTCTACCCAACCCACCTAATATTAATTATTATATTATCACTTATCAATTACAATAGAAAACCTCCAATGAGCTATCCAAATGATCTAGACGCCAACTCTATTACACAAGAATCCGAGTAGTCCATTCCTCGTGACCTCGGTAGACTCACATAAACCCTCCCCCTAGTCATGCATCTAGGCCTTAAAAACATAAACAATCAAGTAAGAAGTCCCACAAAATACAACCTGACTATCCAAGATCAAACATCATAAATACACATTGAGCCAATAACATAATTCACATAGATCACATGATATCATAAAGAAAAGAACCATCAACATAGCAAGGTAATACTCATCCTATAACGATACAAATGATTAAATAACATATCAAAATATTACTTTGGACATCCAAGAGTACTCAAAAAACATAACACGATCTCTGGACAGTAACCCAAGACAAATAGAGAACTGATAAATCCAAATAGAATACTCAAAGATTTGGTAAACTAACTCATTAGATTAAAATAACCAGATTTGCACATTTGTTTAGTTGGTTAGCACATACACCTAATTGAAAAAAAAATATATTGAGTCCTACAACGCATATATCCTAATCTATGGTGAATTCATCAAATCCTATGGCGCATTCATAATGTTTCAACGCATTTGAATAACTCTGTAGCACATATGAGAAACAAAACAACGCATTTGATAGGTAAAACAATGCATATACTTAACGAAATAGCACATATGTCCTTTTAGCGCATTTGCCCAGAAAATTTAGACAGAAACATGAAACTTAGGAAAATAAAATAAAATGATTCAAGTATCAAAAATTTACAAATAAAGGCTCAATAGAGATGCCCAAATCATAGGAAAGAAATGATATAAATAAAACACTGAACCATAAACCATAATAAAAGATTTCTCAGAAATGGTTGACATGACATTGAGCTAGAACACATAAAACTTCATAGAATAAATAATTTCCCGACTCCTCCAACAAAAACAAGGATGTAAAAGAAACCAAATCTCAAATCCTATCCAAAGCATAACTCACAAGAAGCAAAGAATGCATAGACAATGTTTGCAGAGTCCAACAAGCCAAAATCCAAATTCCTCCAAACAATCCAAATCCAAAATTGCAAAAAAACACTTCCCGAGCCAACCCCGAAATATCATAGTAAAGCAAATAAATAGAAAACTAGGCCAAAACCATAGAATATGTCGGCAAATCAAAATAACAGAAAAAAAAATATTTCTTACCAACCCATAACAAAACCCAAGGGAGAAATAAATAAGATATTATTGAATTAACCTACCCAATAATTCAGCCAATAGAATAAGAGGGTAAGTAGAAAGAATATATTAATTATCCCAAAGTGTAAAAAGATAAATAATAATAATACTCATGTTCACAATCTATACAAAGCTCAATAAATAAATATAATAAATGAAGGGCTATAAATAAATTAAAGCCATAAATAAAAAGACAATAAATAATAAATATCCAATGATATAAAATCATTTAATCAATTAAAAACTAAATCAATCAATAACATAACACTCCAAGCATAACATCAAAAAGGCATCCAAGAGATCACTCAACACTGAACAACAACTCATGCAAGACTGACAAGGGTAATCAATCTTAGACCTAGAGTGTAGAATGGGATTTTATGCCATCTTCAATCAACTTGTCATTGGGATAAGACAGACTTGGACCTGTGAAGCTAGGTGGATTCTATGTCTGGCACCTGCAAATCATGCATCCACAAAGCCACAATATAACATATACCATATATAATACAGGCAAGTGATAGAGATTCACAACGACACATCCTGCTCGCAATGAGTGATGTGACATCGTCCCTATCACAAAGACAATAGAACACACTCACAAATAATCAAGCAATATCATAATCAATCTCACATCAAGAATTAGGGTTAGTACAACATAAAATATCCTCACACCATCATAAGAGAGTATTAACAACAAATACAAGGAGATACATATAACTCATCAAATGAACAAATATCATCATAATAACCCATATAACAATCCATAATGTCATCATCTTGTTGGTTTGATGATGATTTCTATATTGGATGACTTTATGTGTTGTCATTGATGGCACATATACACACATATGTTCACATTGTCATAGTCATCTTAGTTAAGACAAATGGGTACTACTGCTAAGTCTTAGTATTGTAAACTGGTATCATTTGTATAGATAGGTGCAACCGGTATATGTAGACAACCGATATATGCACAAATGACAATTGGTTTTTGTCATTTTCACTGACACCAGTTTGGAGAGACTGTGGAGATCAACAAAGAGGCAAATGGAGGACAATCGGTCTATGAGTTGGAAGCGGTTAACACTCAACCGTTATTGGTGTTCCAACCATTCTCATTGAGTGTGTGATGAGTTATCACCAGTCATGATGAGTTATCTCTAGTTGACAGATTTGGTGGTAATCTGTGATGTGTTATGTAAGATTGTCCAGATACACTGAACCTAGGAAATTGTAATGGGGTTCTTGAGCCAACATAAAATCTAATGTCTATAAAATGACATTGTGATGAACTATTTTTATGATGTGAGATACAAGTGATGATTTGATGTGATTTATTGAAGGAGTTGCAGAGTATGTCGGTGATGCAGTATTGAGTGAGTAGAAGAGGATCTATACAAGCAAGATGTGCTATCTCTAGATCATACCACCTATTGTTTTCTTATCACTACAATAGTTAAATCCCCTAATCGGCTAAGCTCTAACAAGCTTCTTTGTACAAATCCTCTAACTAGGTGATCCATTAGTTTGGGTTTGAAATCATCTATTGAGGTTACTCTTAATAGGGTACTACCTTTAATAAGGTATAGCTCTAACAGGGCTTTGGGATCTTTAATAGGATTCGCTCCTAGCAGAGCACTTTGTAGACCTTAATCGGTCAATTACCTATTCCTGCAGATAGTTAATTTGTGAGTCCCATCTCACCGTGGTTTTTCTTAGTGGGGTTTTCCATGTATAAACACTTGTGTTATGGTGGATGTTTTACTACTTGTGGATTCTTTTATATCACTTTTGATTGCATGCATAGTTTTAAGTAAACTAGTTAATTGTTTTTACCGGTCTATGTTTAAAGTAGTAGTGTTTTCACTATCACTGATTCACCCCCCCCTCTCAGTGCTTTTTAAGTCTATAAATTGGTATCAGAGCCTAAATTCCTTAAGGCTTAATCACTTGGAAGGAAACCCTAAAGCCACTATGGGAGATATGAGTTATATAGAGATGGATAGAGTGCTAGATGCAACCAAGGAAGAGCTTGAAAACCTAAGGGGAACATTTAAAGCTTCACAAGTTAAAAGGAGTGAGCTGACTGATTAACTATTGGATATCTCTGACAATACTTCTTTAGATGAGGCCAACATTGATGCACTGGCTGAAGAAGTGATAAAACTGAATGGTGAAAAGTTAAATCCGAGGAGAGAAATTGAAGCAAGGATGGAAACAAAAGACCTAATCAAAGAGAGAGATCATGAGATTGCTAAGATCAAGTAGGAAAATGCATCTTTGCATGAACATTGGCATGAGGAGAAAGAAGAAAAAGAATATTTATAGTTAGATCTTTAAATGGCAATGTCTCTGAGAGAGACTCTGATAAAGTACAATGAATATCTTACCAAAGAGCTTACTTAGGCTAATGGGAAGCTTGAAAAATTTAATAAGAGTTCTTCTGTGCTGGATGAGTAGATCCAATCTTAGAGGATGAAAGGTGACACATCTGGACTAGGATTCAAGAGAACTAAGGAAGGAGAATCATTCGGTACCAAGAGCAACATGCACAAAGATAAAACTGTTCCTAAGGCTAAGAAGCCTACCGGCAAGAAAGTTTTCAAACCTATTTGCTTTATTTGTCACAAACCTAGACATACTGCTAATGTCTGTAGAAGCAGACCTAATGTGAATACAGGCTATAATGCTAATTCTAGATATGTGTCTATAATATTTGAAGGTCATTGTTACACATGCAACATGTATGGACATAGATCAGTTGAATGCAAATATGGAGCAAACAATTTGGCACCTCACATGAATCCAAGACCTATCGATGACTGGAGAAGGACCTATGACAATCGGAGAAACATGAACTGGCAAAAAACCTTTGTCAACTGGTGTCGTCCATATGAAATGGAAAAGGTAACAAATGTGATTTTCACAATTTGCAATAATTATGGACATGTGGCTATGAACTACAGAAGGAGAAATAGAAGAGGTAATGCAGGACCTTGGAGAGCATATGGGATGGCCTTCTATCATTGTCACAAACTAGGACACATGGCAAAGTTTTGTAGAATCAAGAAGAACAAACTGGTTAACCACTATGAAGATCAGAAAGGTAAGACAAAGGTTGATGTTGAAGAAACCTGAGTGAAGATGAACAAATTCTAGAAGAAGAAAAGTGAGGACAAACCTGCAGAAGAATCTAATGCTTCACCTAGTGTGGAAAATCCTGCACCAAAGAGCTGAGCTTTTCATCAAGCCTAAGGGGAGCATAGTGGTAAACCTATGTCCGGACCCCTTGAAGAATGTATGGTAAGATATTTTTGCATTTCAAGTTGTATTATGAGAATTCTTGAAATTATCATCTATCGGTTTTCTAAGGATTACCAACTAGTTATATACCTATCAATATAGGTGAGTTTGTTACCCTATCGGTTGTGCAATTAATGCAGTGGGTAAGTTTATAAAATAAAGTATTACTAAGTTACTTTTACCCTAATTTCATTCGAAGAAGAGTTTTTGAGCACCTACAGATCGAAACAAACAATTGTTAACTGATTATGAATGGATTTGTGCTGCAGGTCAAAAGTTGAATCGCATTCAAAGATAAGAAAAGGTGAAACGGGTGTGCATTCGAGAGATCAATTGGAAACCCTGCCAGCATGAAGATAATAAGGTATCCTTTTGTTAATCTATCCCAAATCAAGATTATCTAGAATGGCATCATCATCTACACCAGCAAACAGACTTATGATTACTGTTGAATCTATGGAGTCTATGGAATCAAATAAAATAGAATCATATAATGCATTGTCTCAAGTTCCTAATGGTGTGATGATCAAAAGTGATTTATCCAACTATATAGACTATAAAATTGAGGATCTAGGATCACTGTCATTTTATTCATAACTCAAACCTTTGTGTGATAAGAGTACGAAAATCAAACCCAAATACATTGGGGTTTATGAAAAGAGTTTTCACAATACGACATATTTTCTTGAAGATTTTGAGGAAGAGAATGTTAGGATTATCCTTAGTCGTGTGCATGGAGAGAATATGTATCTTGATAGGTCACACACAATCACAAAGGAAGAAATTCATGCAGTCACTGGTTTCTAGAAAGCTGGTAAAGTAACAAAACTGAGGACAATTTCAAAAGAGACTATGACTACACTGGCTCTGACCACCGCTGATGGTCATGCTATATCGATCAACAACATTGTAGATCCAACAGTTAGATTTGCAACTATGGTCATTGGTTATCGGATATTCCACTCCAGTAGGATGAAAAGTGTACCATCTACTATTGTGCATGCCACCTGCATGATGATTGTAGAGAATGCAGGTTATGACTTGTGTGAGGTGATGAGAAGCCAATTGATGTTGAGCTTAAAATCAATTAAGAATGACAATAGTAAAAAATTCAAAAATTGTCAACTATTGATTGGTCTATTCTTCCTACCAGGAATTGGTGACCTTCAATGGTATAAGGACATATCAGTTACAAATCAAATCAAAAATAGCATTACAATTGTGAAGAACACATTTCCTATTGCCATGAACATATATTTCAATGAGTTTAAAAAGAAGATGAGCATGAGGTTAAGGCTACCTGATGAAGTGGTGAAACACTTTGAAAAGACGTCTGTTTCATTGTAACCACTGACTTTTGCCTTATGGAGGCCGTTGAACCTAGGGAGGAAGAGATGGAAGAAATGAATTATGAAGTCAACTATGACTTATTAATTGGTTATGCCAACAACTTTTTGGCATCTCCTAAGGATAAGAAGAAGAAAAGATTGGGAACTTACTAGGAAAGGAATGCACCTACTCAACCCAATAGTGCCCAATTTTATGATGTATGAAGTTATTAAATATGACTTTATATTTAATTAAATTAGTTAATTAAATTCTTAGAGGGAAATTACAATGCAAGATGCAAACAAACTAAGATGGCTGCTAACCTAAGTGTGAAATTGTACCACCCTAGCAAGGGTGTACAATTTACAACACTACATTTAGCCCCAACTTTAGCAATCATATGACACTATGTGCATATGAAAGATAAAGTAAAGAAAAGAAAAATTTCATGAAAAAGGATGTATCCACAAGTTGTCGGATGAAGCCCCCAGCGAGATTTGCAGTACACAGTTAGGATCCACACCCTACAAAAAACACATGTTAGATAAAATCACAAAAATCACCTAAATACTTACTAAGGAAGGTGATGAAAATTTGTGGGTAGTTATATGCCCCCCCTATTTTGGCTCGCTAATTTTAGTGAATTGAAATAGGGTATCATGTGTTACCACATCGAATAGTGAAAGAAAATTGATGACAAATGCTCACAAGAAGATTTGATACAAGATCAAAAATTAATGAAGAATCATTTAGTAAGAAAAATAACTAAACCTCAATTCCAACACAACAAAGAGTGTGAGGATCTGAGAGCTCTCTAACACAAGATGAAAGATTTATGGAAACAAATGAAAAGAGAATGAAGAAGAAAAGGAACCATGGACAACTCGCCCCTAAAACTAGGTGATCCATAGACAGAAGGACGTGGAAAACTAGCCCATAGAGTCTGTCTAGGTGATCCATGTAAGGGAGGAGAGTGAGAACACTGTTAGTTCCACTCAACCTAGTCCATGTGTGTGCAAGTAGAACAAGGATACCTACCTTCGACACCAAGAAGATATCCATCATGCAACAATGTCATAAGTCCAAGAAAGAGAGGGAATACTCTTGAAGGAAGGATAAGATAGTTGAAAAGAGATATCTTATTATATAAGTGTAAAGAAGATCCTTGGAGGAGAAGAGAAATTTTTCCAAAAGACATCTACCTTCAAGATGAGTTGTCTAAGACAAATATACAATCTTCTATAATGAATGAATGCAAGAGTTTTCAAAAGAGTAGAGGATTGAGATGACATCAAAGAGAGATTATTTATAACAACACTCTTCTAAAAGAAGGTAAGAGATCCTCATCAGGGATATGTACATACACAAAATAGAAGGGTTTATTATAAAAGATACTACTCAATGAAGAAAACAAATTGATGAATGATCAAAGACTTCCAACACTGAGGAGGAGGTCCCAATTAAGGATGTGTACTTAAGATACCCATTAGGGATGCTTGTTCCAATATAAAAGAAGAAATTCAAATATGAATACATATATACAATCAATAAGAAATCCTTATAGAAGACACTACTTCACAAAGGGGGAATTTTGATCTTAAGGAGAGATGTTTGAAATCACTCTTCCCCACCATATATAGGGAGAAGAGATGAGATAGAAATAGGCTGTCATGTTTCTTCCAAACATATGATTGTACTTGAAATTGTAACATCATGAATGACAATGAGTCCCCAATAAGTGCGCTACCAATGTCACATAATAGCCATTAATGTTATTTAAAGATATGATAGATTGAATGAGGTATTTGAATATGGCATGTTAAATTCTCTACTATAAGTGATATTAAAAACATGTCTAAGATAATGAATGTTAAAAAAAAATTAGAAAGAGGGAAATTTATAGGAGAAGAATAGTCATACTTCTCTTGCACACAAGAAATATTAGGAGAGGGATAAGTATAATTCATTAGAGCCTTATTCCTAGAAGAAGAGATTTTAGAATGAGTAGAAAGTAAAGTCTCATAAGTGGGATTAGAAATCTCTTGAGGGGATTCAAAAGAGATTTTTTCATCACCAAGATTTCCATATGATGGGGATGAGTTTTGAAATAAATAAAAGATGATTTTATTGAGGTGAGGTCATCATCACCACTAAATATAACATTCACATTGAGAGATGTTCTTTTAGATGCTTTGGTGGGATTAGAAGGATTATATCTGAGTCCAAATGAAGCTTCATGTGTATCATGTTCTAAAGGAACTTTAATTCTTTGTTCATTTGCACCACAACCATTTCTATCAGTGCTACTCTTAGCTAAAATGTGAAAACCAGGACCATAAAGGTATACCAAATTAGAAGGAGATGGTGATGCCTCATAGGTCTTAGTGCTATATGAATTAGAGGAAGGATTTGAAGAGTCATTTAAATTAGAAGAAGCCCCAAAATGTTTACTTATCTTTTTAGACAAAGTAGGTTTCTCTTTTGCTTCCTCAGATTTATCCTTCTCATTCTTATATCTATTACAAGGTACCCTATATTCTCCTATAAAAGTAGGGGTAAAGTCTATATATCCCCAATCATCATTTGCGAGCATGTCTTCAGGAGAAAAGAGATCCTTGGGAGGAGATTCCAATTGAGTAGGAGAATTAGGAGTACTAGAAGGAACAACATCACTAAAGGAAATAGATGTATTTGAAGAAGTAGAAGGATTGGAAGAAGAATGGGAAGTAGTTGAACAAGAAGATCCATATTTTAATGGTTCTTGAAATTTGGTACAAGCTAATAAGGTGTATGTAGTATTATTATAAATGATTTTGACTCGCCTATGCAATGTTGAGGGGACAACTTGCATGCTATGAATCCAAGGTCTCCCCAATAGAAGGTTATATGTCAAATTACTAGTCATAACATGAATAGGTGTAGGTAACACAATAGCACATGCTGTAATAGGCAAGGTTATGACACCTAGACATTGTTTACCAACATTATCGAATCCTCGAATAGTAACAGAAGAAGCTTTGATGAGAGAGCGATCCACATTAATCTTATCCAATAAATCCACACCACAAATATTAAGGCTAGATCCATTGTCCACAAGGGTTCATCTTATAGCACTATCATGGATAATAATATAGCAATATCATGGATAATAACCAGAATCATAAGAGGATCATATTGATTTTGGATTTCAGGAGAAGGTAACTCATCTTGTGTGAATAAAACTTGAGCTTTAGATTTGTTCATAGGATCAATCAAAGTGGACATGAAATTAGGTGTCACTGCAGGTGTGACATCTAAGTTTTTCAAAGCATCTTGTAACATCCCATGATAAGCAAGTAAAGATTGAACTAAATCCCAAATAGAAATCTTGGCAGGAGTAGATTTAAGTTGTTCAATGAGATCATACTACTTGCTAAGATTTGATATATGAGGTTCTTGTGGAAGAATAGGTTCAGAGGGAAAAAGTGAAGTCAGGATAACTGGAGGAGGACTAGGTTACCTAATGTTTCTTGTGTTGTAAGTATGAGCAACCGTATTATAACTCTCTAGTAATTTTTGTAGCATACTCATAAGGGCTTTTATTAGGATAACCTCCTTGCATAGTAATAGTAGGTTTCTTAGGAGTGAAAAAGTAATCATTAGCATAACCACCTCGAACCACTAAGATACCTAGCTTATATGGGGAATTTGGAGAAGGACAAGAACCTTGAACTATGAAGAGGGGTTTATTAGCTATTTCATTCACATGTATCAAATGGATTTAGGATGGCTTAGGAATATCAAAGGTGTCCTTAGAAGAAGAATGACCACTATTGTTGGAAGAAATGTTGATAGTCTCTCCTTGCACTAAAATGTTATAATGGATAAGATCAATTTTAGGAGGGAGACTAGAAGTAGGCATTGATGTTTTAGAAGAAAGAGTATTACTAGGAAAGTTCATATCATCCTCTATCATCAAAGGATATACATGGGGAATAGACTCTCCAGGAGAAGGATCAACATTACTTTCTAAAGTCTCACCTTTGAGAGGGAGATCTTTGAAAAATATGTTAACCATCTTATCTTGAACTAGGGTATGTTTATGACTAGAACCAAGCTAAGGAGAGGGAGATGCTTCATTTTTAGAGAGAGAATAATTGAGATTCACGGAAGGTGAGATCCTATCAAGGGAGTTATCAATCATGATTTGATCCCCTTTGGCTAGGATTCTCTCATGGGTAAGAGAATAATCAATACCTTCTTCTAATAGTTCATCCCAAATAGTGAGGTCATTGAAAGGAATATCTTGCACAAAGATGTCCTAATTTTTATTGCCAATTTTGGGAGAAGGGATAACATTGTTCATTAATTATTCATCCTTAGGAAGGAGAGCATCAATACATGTGTTTACATCTTCTTCTTGCCTCAAAATGTGTTCAATAGGATCTTTAAGGGAGAGAGAATTAAGGAAATTGGTCATGGTTTTATCTTCTTTCTCTAAGGCATCTTTAGTGGTAAGACAAAATTTAGGAGAAGGGCAAGCATTTCTCTTTAATGCATCATCTCTAGTGGGAATTTTGTTGGAACCAAAAGAGGAAATGTCCTCACTCGAAAAAGTAGGAACAATACCAGCTTCTTTCACAAAATTAACCTCATGAGGGGAGTATTATTTAGGAGGGAGATGAACATCTTTCTCCAAATATTCATGCTTAGGAAGGAGATCTTTGGAAGAAGTGTTTATAACCTCTTATTGTACTAACAGGCCCCCATTGGTAGACCAAATTTAAGAGAAAATAAGTCAATTTCTATGACTTAGAGAGGCATCATGTAAGGAATGTAAAGTAACATTAAGAAAAGTGTTTATGATATCATCCTCTTCCTCTAAGACAGCTAGATGAGAAGGACACATTTTAGGAGAATTGTCAAGATCACTCTTCAAATCTTTATCCTTAGAGCATGGGAGAATTTTGAAGGGATTGGTAACAACTCTTTTAGGCACTAAAATGTTGTCATAGATAAGAGGTGGTTCTATAAGAGATGGAAAAATTGAAACAAGGGAAGCTAACCCATTATCACATTTAGGAAATGAATGCATCATGACAAAAAATTTCCTCTTTCAAATGATAGCATATGCAAAATAGAAAGAAATGATCAACTTTAACCAATGTAAGCACTCTAAATGTTTATTTATAATAATAAAATTTATGAGTGAAATGTGTTCCTAAATAAGATCTGAAATTATTGATCCAAATTAAGCTATCTACAAGTTCAAGTTTGAATTGAAAAATTAGGGTTTTAACAAAATTAACCTCTAAATTTTAAAATTTGCAAGGAATTGAAACTTGTAAATGTAAATTTGAATTTGAAATACAAAAAATTCTCAGATCTAAAAACATGAATCAAAATTAAAGAAGATTGGATTCATGTCGGGTTCACCAAAATGTGGTGGTGAGAAAGCGAGATCTGGTGATAGATCACTTTGGCTACTTATTGTGAGAAAGAGAGAGCCACTTTAACCTCTGAGTGTTTCTATTCCTCTTGTTGCAATTGATAAGAAAAACTAGGGTTTGAATGATCAACAAGATTAGGAGATGGAGAATGAAGCACATATGAACTTGTAATTGAACCAACTTACAGATCTAAAACTGAGATACTTAAAGCATGAAAGGGGGAGGGTTCTGGATGTGTCCCTGATGCTACAAATTGAACAAAATGTTTAACCTAGACCAGGGTGCCATGCCATTGTCCTATTTTTGCAGATAGGAGGTTGCAACTGAGACATTGCAAATCTCAGATCCTGAAGCTACAACCTGCTAAAAATTACTGAAAAGCAGAGGGACCATGGCACCACGCCACTATCCTAGGTAGGACTAGGGTGCTATGCCCCTGTCCCAAGTAGATAAGGGTAGATTTGATGATTCTAGGTGGTTCCTGTGCAATTTGCTCAGCTGAAAGTGCCTCTGGGTACTTGTTTCTGCACCTGCAACAATCCCAAAGGCAGAGATATTGCCACTAGATCTCCTATTATTCTTTAATGTCTTCAAGGATCCTAATTGGTGAAGAATTCTTCACAAATTCTTGATGAATTTTGTTGAATATTGTTCAATGTTGTTGAAGACTCCACATAGGCTTTTCTTTCACTACATTGAAGGCTCCTTATGCTCCAAAAACTTTCTCTTAGATTCTTAGAAAGATCCCTCCATGCCTTCAAATGAAGAAAGATATCTCTTATGTATGAAACCCTAGATCTTAATTTTGACTTAATTCCACCTTTAATCCAACCTATGAATTGAATTTCCAGCCAATATTTTGGGGTTAAGTATTATAATATCATACAATTTTGGTCCCAAAATTTTGGGAAAAAAGTCGAGCACTGTGGCGAGAACGGACATGGTCTGACCAAAAATGCACCAAATTTTTAGGATCATTAGATATGAGGATATTAGAGTGAATCCCAAAGTTACCATAGATTTCAAGCTATTTTGATATGCGAAATCGGGCCTTAAAGGTCGAAATGGGACATATTTAGTGTTTATGATTAAATGATTTATTGAAGGAATAAAATAAAAAAGGGCACACTTAAGGTAAGGGGTCCAATTTTATGATGTATGAAGTGATGAAATATGACTTTATATTTAATTAAATTAATTAATTAAATGCTTAAAGGGAAACTGCAATGCAAGATGCAAACACACTAAAGTGGGTGCTAACTAAAGTGTGAAATTGTACCACCCTAGCAAGGGTGTACAATTTACAACACTACACAGACATGTTATATTTCTCCCCTATCTTTATTTCTATTTATCTCTGACACGCTTATACACATACTTCATGTTTCTCCCTCTCTATCTTTATCTCTATCTCTCCCCCTCTCTCCATAATTTGTCTCTATCACCTCTTATATCTCTCTCTTTCTCTTTGCATATAATATCTTGTTGGCCATTTGGTGGAATTGATTATGCATTGCATTAATATTTCATCATTGATGCTAACACTAGCTATTTGGATGCTTTACCAGTACCCTTGTAGTCTTTGTAGGTTGAGTGGTTTCTAGTTGATTTAGATCCAGCATGATCTGGTAGGCTCCGATATAGTTTTGTGATGGAATTCGCTTGTTCATGATATTCATGCTCATATTCAGTCAGTTAGTTTTGGTTTGGTGATTGGATGCGATCCTGCTTGCTTAGAAGCTTAGTTTCTGATTCTACCAAGGGTTTCATTGGTAGAGCTTTTGATGAAGATCTTTGATGAATTGCATAAGTGGTGTTGGTTGAGATTCTGGTGGAGATTTGGGATTCTGTTGGTGATCATGTTCAAGACTTGGCAGATGGAGATCATTGTTGTATTGTGTGGACGTATAATTATTTGCAGTTGATCTAGGTTATGGACTGGCTTTAATATAACATGTGGATAGGACCTCGCCATGTATTTCTAGGATGTCTTATGTGTTGAATTTTATTTGTTTGGTCTAAGGCCAACATGGTTGGTAATTATGTAATTGGTTTATTATTTGGTGGCCAACCTAATTGTTTATGGTCGAGGGTTTGTATATATAGATGTAAGATCTCATTGTAGATCATCATGGTTATGGTTAGAGGTCATGGTCAAGGAATGTAATGTGCAAATAATGTAATATCATTTAGGTAGAGGATTTGGTCGATCATTGGAGATCAAATTAGGTGTATGTAAGAGGATTTATTCCTCCAGTATTGATCTTAACCAAAACTGTACTCAGGCATAAGAGATGCTATCTTTTGTAGTTCAACACTTATTGGGATTGTAGTTTAGATTTCTTTATAGTCAGGAAGGCTACTTTTGTGATGAGCAATGCGCTCTAGGAGGTTGGCCTTCTTGCGAGTGCAGGACCCTTAATTGTAATTAACATACTTACTACAGAACTATTATTTGACTATGGGTAGGCTTCTCATTGTGGTTTTTCCCTTTACTGGGTTTTCCATGTACAAATCATGGTGTCATGTGGATGGTATTTATTTAGTGATTATTGTTTATGCATAGTTGGTTTAACTACTATTCCAGTATTAATTTTTTGGGTTCCAATGTTAAAGTTTAAATTGCTAATAGTTCCGGTAATATGTGACAACAAATTCAGCGCCCCCCCCTCTTACTTGTATTCTAGTTATTTGAACTGTCTAACATATCTATCTCTCTCTATGCCTCTCTCTTTGTCTCTGTATATATACATATATACACATACACATACACATACATAAACACACACACACATATATAACTTCCTCTCCCTCTCCTTCTCTATCTCTCTCTATATTTATCTCTCTCCCTTTATTTCTATCTTCAAAAAATATCTCTAGATTATCCAAATGCCTAAAATCATACCATGACATAAATTTTCATACAAAAATATTTTTTATTCGCATGAGATAAAGCTCTAATACCATATGAGAACTGGGAAACTAGTCGAGATGAAAAGTACAATTACAAAAATGAGAAACATTGAAGGATAAAATGTAATATATTGAATAACTTAGGAACATGTACATATATAGAAGATCACTACCAAGTAGAATAAAAAGTAGTAGTATCTAGGTTATACCTATAGGATATTTTATGCAAAATTTTTATACTTCCGAAATCATTATCTTAACAACTAAGAATCTAAAAAACATATCAATATGATTATATCATGTAAAATATTCTATAGTCACAAAGTGCTCATAGAATTGTAATCAAAGTGTCATCATTATATAATAATGGAAAAATGGTGAACATATTACTACTAATTATGAGTATGTATACTCCCCACAAGAAACCAATATAATAATTATAAAGAAGTCTATAAGTGCATCTATGCAACACAACACCTAGTAGAATTTTGTACAAAAATAAATCAAAAGTTCCTCAATGTATCATCAATGAAATACAAATTTATGAATGAGTACCATCCTCAACACAACAAATAACATGAGTGAGCATATTACATTGGATCTCAAAACAATAAAAAAATAAACTACAACTCATTCTCAACGGCCATTCTATTATCGTCATCCTTTATACAATAGTAATTTTTATTTCATGACAATATAGTCATTTTATGGAGATAGAGAAACCCCATATTATAAACAATCAGAAAGGGGTTTCACATCTTCTAATCCTTGTATGTAACACTCCAATTTGTGAGAAAATCATCCATATGGTTTGCTTGTCTTAACACACATATTACCAAAAATAACATAGCTCTATAAAAGTAGGTTTGAAAAAATGGGATTCTTTTACTTCATAGACATGCTGAATACACTCTATTTAAAAGGTTTGAGCAATTAACAAGCATTGCTCCATTATGAGGCACAATCAAATCAACTATATGATTGAAGCTGAAAGTTTTCTTGGATATATTTTATGTAATGATAGTGACTTGAATGGTGTAAATCTATACAATAATAAAAAAATAAATTACAACTCATTATCAATGACCATTCTATTATCATCATCCTTTATAAACAATAATAATTTTAATTTCATGACAATATAGTCATTTCATGGAGGTAGAGAAACCCCATAATATAAAAAATTAGAAAGGGGCTTCTCATCTTCTAATCCTTGTATGTAACACTTCAATTTGTGAGAAAATCATCCATACAATTTGCTTGTCTTAACACATATATTACCAAATATAGCATAGCTCTGTAAAAGTTGGTTTGAAAAAATGGGATTCTTTTACTCCATAGACATGCTGAATACACTCTATTTAAAAGGTTTGAGAAATTAATGAGCATTGCTCCATTATGAGGCACAGTCAAATCAACCATAAGATTGAAGCTGAATGTTTTCCTAGATATATTTTATGTAATGACAGTCACTTGAATGGTGTAAGCTATACAATAATAAAAAAATAAATTACAACTCGTTATCAATGACCATTCTATTATTGTCATCCCTTATAAACAATAATAATTTTCATTTAATGACAATATAGTCATTTTATGGAGATAGAGAAACCCCATATTATAAACAATTAGAAAGGGACTTCTCATCTTCTAATTCTTGTATGTTAAACTCCAATTTGTGAGAAAAACATGCATACAATTTTCTTGTCTTAACACATATATTACCAAAAATAACATGGCTATGTAAAAGTTCGTTTGAAAAAATGGGATTCTTTTACTTCATAGACATGTTGAATACACTCTATTTAAAAGGTTTAAGAAATTAATGAGCTTTTCTCCATTATGAGGCACAATCAAATCAACTATAAGATTGGAGTTGAATGTGTTCCTGGATATATTGTATGTAATGATAATGACTTGAATGGTGTAAAGATATATATAATTTTAAATGATCCACTTGTGCACTAACACACTCACTTTCAAAGCCGCTACCACCATTGCCAAATTCACCTCTGAAACGGGTGACGAATGCAAGAGATTACAAGTAGGAGCAGCGAGGTCTCTCATTTCATGCCTCCAAGCCCCTTCAATGAACTTGATGAGCACCATGATGTCCTTAGAATCGCTTCTTTGATGCTGACTCACACAAGGATTCCTCTTCTCACATTTGATCTTGGGCGTGATGGGAGGCTCCTGCATCTTGGCAAGTTGCTCCATTTCAACCCTTAAACTCTTCAAGTGCTTCAATTCTTCTTCATAGTCACAAACCGAGACAGGCCATAGGTTGCTTCTATAAAATAGGGGAGGGATCAGCGGTTTGACTTTGCTGGGTGACAAAACTCTAGGAAAGGAACCCATGTCTCTCCATCTTCTTTCAATCACAAGTTCCTTTGCCAACTCATTCACACAAGTACTGTACATTGTAATAAAACCCTAAAAAGGCCGACTTTGTTTGTTGCCCTAAAAAATGCATGTTATAAGTGGCTGGGATGCTTAAGGCATTGTAAGGTTGATGTATTGTTTTTGTTGGATAATAAGAAAGATTGGATGACTATGTATGGTGGACGTAACCCATTTTGGATGAACCACGTTAAATCTCCGTGTTATCTGTGTCCTGTTTTATTTCTTTATCTTTTGTATTTAAATATGCATATAATTGTTAGTTCATATTTGCTTCAGATCTGCTTGAAACCCTAACAATTGGTATCAGAGCGAGGTTTTCTGTAAATTGGCAGGACTTTCAGATTTGATTTGGAGCAATGGAGGATTCCAAATTCAAGGTCGAAAAGTTTAACGGCCATAATTATTAGTTATGGAAAATGCAGATGGAGGATTACCTGTATGAAAAGGATTTGTGGCGGCCATTGGAAGGAAACGCAAAGAAACCGACCACAATATCAGATGAAGAGTGGGACATTTTACATAGAAAGGCACTGGGATCCATTCAATTTTGCCTTGCGTCGTCTGTAGCATTCAATATAATAGAAGCAAAAACGACGGTAGATTTGATGGAAACATTGGCTAAGTTGTATGAGAAACCCTCGGCTTCGAATAAGGTATTTCTTATGAAGCGTTTGTTTAATTTGAAAATGTGTGAGGGAGGATCTGTAGCAGAGCACTTAAATGAATTTAATACAATTACCTGTCAATTGTCTTCGGTAAAAATTACCTTTGCAGAAGAGGTTAGGGCTCTCTTAATTTTATGTTCTTTGCCAGAAAGCTGGAATAGCCTGGTTATGGTTGTAAGTAACTCTGTCTTTGGTAAAAATACTTTGGTATTTGATGATATTGTTGGTGTTATCCTAAGCGAGGAAATGCGAAGGAAAAGCATAGGTGAGACTTCAACATCATTGGGTAGTGTTTTGAATGTGGAGAACAAAGGAAGATCAAAGGAAAGAGGAAAAGGCCCTGGGAATGAGAAGTCACAAGGGAAGTCAAAGAAAGGATGCTCTCAATCTAGAGGAAAGAAAGATTGCTGGTATTGCGAAAAGCCTGGTCATCTAAAGAAAGACTGTTGGTCTTGGAAAAACAAAGAAGGAGACAAAAATGAAAATGACATTAAGGAAGCTAATATTGCAAGTAATACTTTACAAGATGCTTTAATCTTATGTTTGGATAATGTTAATGATTCCTGGGTAATAGATTCTAGGGCTTCATTTCATGCTACACCCCATAGGAAATATTTTCTAAATTATGTTCAAGGTGATTTTGGACAGGTATATTTGGGTGATGATGAGGCCTGTCGAATTGTTGGAAAAGGAAAGATAAAAATCAAGTTGCAGAATGGTAATGATTGGTTTCTGCAGGAGGTAAGACATGTTCCTAATTTAAAAAGAAATTTAATTTTTGCAAGGCAACTAGGTAGTGAAGGTTGCATAGTTACCTTCTCAGAAAGTATGTGGAAGGTCACTAAAGGATCATTAGTAGTAGCTAAAGGTGCGAATGTAGGCACATTATATCTGTGTACTGGTAACACTTACTCTACCTTAGCTGCTACAGATAAAGTTACTGCAGGGACAACAACGATAAATGTTGCAAGAACAGATTCGATAATGTGGCACCATAGGCTTGGGCACATGAGTGAGAAAGGGATAAAAATCCTTCACTCCAAAAATCTATTGCCAGGACTAAAGAAGATTGATTTAGAGTTCTGTGAAAACTGTGTTTATGGTAAACAAAAAAGAGTTAGATTTCTCAATGTTGGGAAAGAGAAGAAGAGTGAGAAGTTAGAGCTTGTACATTCAGATGTATGGGGACCAGCTCAGGTATCATCTCTTGGTGGCTCTTGTTATTATGTTATTTTTATTGATGACTCAACCAGAAAAACATGGGTATATTTCCTAAAACAAAAATCAGATGTTTTTGAAACTTTTAAGAAATGGAAAGCTTTGGTTGAGAATGAGACAGGGAAAAAGTTGAAGTGTCTCAGATCAGATAATGGAGGTGAGTATTGCAGCAAAGCATTTGAAGATTACTATTCCTTAAATGGGATTCGAAAGCAGAAGATAGTTCCAAGAACTCTGCAGGAAAATGGTGTGTCAGAGAGAATGAATAGGACCATCATGGAACATGCAAGGAGCATGAGATTGCATGCTGGATTGCCCTTACATTTTTGGGCAGATGTTGTACATACTCTTGTCTATTTGATAAATAGAGGACCTTCAACCCCTTTGGATGGTGGTATTCTAGAGGAGGCATGGACTGGTAAAAAGGTAAATTATTCTTTTCTAAAAACTTTTGGTTGCAAAGCTTTTGTCCATGTTGATAAAGAAAATAGAACCAAGCTTGATGCTAAATCTGAGAAATGTACCTTCGTTGGATATGGGATAGATGAATATGGCTATCAGTTATGGGATTTTGAAAATAAGAAAATAATTAGAAGTAGAGATGTTATATTCAATGAGAAGGTTATGTATAAAGAACAGATGCAGGAAAAGAAGCATGAATAGGACAAACAAGAATATGTGGTGTTGGATGAGATTCCTGAAAATGAAATGCCATAGGTACCTGATGCTCAGCAACAACAGATTGTCCCACAAACTCCTGCAAGTGTTAGACGTTCTATGAGGACAAGTAGACCCCCTGAAAGGTTTTCTCCTTCTTTGTATTCTACTTTATGAACGGATTCTGGTGAACCAAAAGAATATGAAGAAGCAACATAGGTAGATGCTAAACAACAGTGGGAGCTAGGCATGAAAGAGGAGATGGACTCCTTGATGAAAAATAAGACTTGGAACTTAGTCCCTTTACCTACAGAAAAAAGAGCCTTGCCTAACAAATGGATTTATCGACTGAAGGAGGAGGAAGGAGGTCAGAAAATATATAAGGCCAGACTTGTGGTAAAAGGTTTTGCACAGAAAAAGGGTATAGATTATGATGAAATATTTTCTCCAGTTGTAAAAATGACTTCAATTAGAACTGTACTTAGTCTTGTGGCTGCAGATGTTTTACATCTTGAACAATTAGATGTCAAAACAGCTTTTCTCCATGGAGATTTGGAGGAGGAAATTTACATGTTGCAACCACAGGGATATGAGGTCAAAGGTAAGGAGAACTTGGTGTGCAGGTTGAAGAAAAGTCTGTATGGCCTAAAGCAAGCACCCCGACAATGGTATTTAAAATTTGATAGTTTCATGGCTGAACACGGTTATCATAGATGTCATTCTGATCATTGTGTATATTTTAAGAGATTTGATAATGGCAGTTATATTATCTTGTTGCTTTATGTTGATGACATGCTTGTTGCTGGGTCTAACATGCAACATATAAATGATTTTAAACATAAATTAGCCAGGTCATTTGCTATGAAGGATTTGGGTGCAGCTAAGCAAATTCTCAGTATGAGGATTACATGGGACAGGAAAAATAGAACCTTGAATTTGTCCCAAAGTGAGTATATAAAGAAGGTGTTGAAAAGATTTAACATGCAAGATGCAAAAATAGTTAGTACACCTTTGGCTAGTCATTTCAAATTGACTAAGGAGATGTGCCCAAAGGCATAGGAAGAGGTTAGTAAAATGTCTAACATCCCGTATTCATCAGCTGTTAGCAATCTGATGTATGCAATGGTATGCACAAGGCCAGATATTGCACATGCAGTGGGAGTTGTGAGCAGGTTTATGAGTAATCCGGGTATGGAACATTGGAATGCTGTGAAATGGATTCTTCGGTATTTGAAAGGAACTACTATGAAGGCATTATGTTTCAAAGGATCTAATGCTGCTCTAAGTGGATTTGTTGACTCTGATCTGGCGGGTGATATCGATTCTTGGAGGAGTACTACAGGGTATGTTTTTACTATAGGGGGAACTGCAGTCAGTTGGATTTCTAGGTTGCAAAAGGTTGTTGCACTTTCAACCATTGAAGCTGAGTATGTTGCTGCTACAAAAGCCGACAAAGAGATGATTTGGTTGCAATGTTTTCTGAAGGAATTAGGTCAGACACAAGAGGATAGCCCATTATATACTGATAGCCAGAATGCCATTCATCTTGCGAAGAACTCTTCTTTTCATTCAAGGACAAAGCACATTCAGCTCAGGTACCAATTCATCCAGACTATTTTGGAGGAGGGTCAGTTACGGCTTGAGAAGATTCACACAAGTAAGAATCCTACTGATATGTTCACAAAGGTAGTTCCACAAGAGAAGCTGGTTTCTTCATCAGTTTCTGTTGGTCTTCTTGATTGATAATTGTGGAATTTATACCAGTCAAGTCCTAGTGTTTTATCCAGCGGATGTTGCATGTACAGTGGTGTCGTGTAGTATCAGTCTCTAAGTGGGAGATTGTTGAAATGTGGTGACTAATTAGCAAAGTACTGTACACTTAGCACGTATCCTCGTTGGGGTTCGGGGGCGGTAGCCCTCGAGAAATTTTTTTTTGGTCGTTTTTCATTGATGAAAACCGACATTGTAATAAAACCATAAAAAAGCCGACTTTGTTTGTTGCCCTAAAAAATGCATGTTATAAGCGGCTGGGATGCTTAAGGCATTGTAAGGTTGATATACTGTTTTTGCTGGATAATAAGAAAAATTGGACGGTTGTGTATGGTGGACGTAACCCATTCTGGGTGAACCACATTAAATCTCTATGTTATCTATGTCCTGTTTTATTTCTTTATCTTTTGTATTTAAATCTGCATATAATTGTTAGCTCATATTTGCTTCGGATTTGCTTGAAACCCTAACAAAAATTTCCTACATGAACCAATCAATTTAATATGGCAGCCATAGATTCGATGGGATTTACAAATATACCAACACATGGAAGCATTGCCTTCCGCATGGGTACTTCTTGCTCTGTTCTGAATCCTCTTCTCTTAAAACCTGCATCTTGTAATTGGACTAATACCAATTGTTAAACAAAAGACAAATTGGAAACACACAAATTATACACAACAGAGTATTTAACGTGGCTCACCAATTTGACTACATCCACCAGAAAGTATAACATAGATCCTTTTATTATTATTGCAGCTTCCGTACATAGGGCTTTGCCCTCGTATACATACAATAATCATCAACAGAAGACAAAGGGACAAAGATAATATGAAAGATTAAAAGCATTGTCAAGCAAATAGATAAATACTTGTTTTGCAGGGTTTCTTCATGTTTATGGCAAGTGGGCATTTGGGGACACTGTTTGGGGGAACACAAAAGCAAAGAAAAACAGTAATGAAGTAGACTATCAACGAAGAACAAAAGGCATACCAGAGGTCCATAAGCAATAAGTGGATTGAAGTGCAGAGACGTCATGAGATATGCAGAGCTTGGATGTTACGACGCTTCTTATCTGTGGATGTGGTATGGACTATAGACTATAGTTGGCATACTCTTCAACGCCCACACCTTATCTGCAGGCAAAATAATAGAACCCAATTGCCAACTGTTCATTTTAGCCATTCTTGCCCTAGAGCCTTCTGCACAAACGGTGATCGCCAGAAACGACTAACCGAGACCACTGTTTTTTCAGCCTTCACTTTGGAAATCTTGGGTTCTTTCACATTGGTATTCTTTCGCATTGGTAAGAGCGAATGCTTCTGCCAGCAATCTGCAATGCCTATCTCAGATTGCAAAAACACTTTGTATCAAAATCTCAAGTAAAAAATGTACAGCTTGTATATAACACATCTTCGAAAATATATTTATGCAAAAAATTCCGATAGTTTGATTGGCTACAACCTAGAATAATTGCAGTTTAAATGTTGGTGCCTCCGCTACAGTTCCCTGGCAGGAACTAAAAATTTGATAGATTCAGCCTGTTGTACCTCATTCTTAATTAGAGTGTTTTGGGAAGATTGGTTTGGCTATGGTCAGTGTTGTAGTGGACACACATGGAGGATTTACAACTGTGTCAATTGGTATAAACGAAAGAGACTGTGTCAATATGGTCCAAGGTTTAATTCTTTTCTTCTTCTACAGCAGTTTTGATTGTTGAGATTTCTCTTGGGGCCCGAGCATGTTGATTCTATATTGCTCCTTCTGTTACAATACATTCTCATTGATATTCCTACTAAAAGTCTGCATTTCAATCTTATATTATTAATGAGAATTTTAGGTAAAATAGATTCAGCTTTCCTTCCAAGATGATAAATAAAATCTTGTTTAAAAAAAATTTAGAAAAAAAACAACTCAAGGGCAATAGGTGCGCCAAGTTTTATTCACAATTCAATCAATTACATGTATGGAATGAATAGAAAGGATATAGTGAACGAAGGGAACAGTAGGAGAGGATCCGGTTTTATTTATTCTATTTGACAACGAAATAGAAAAGAAGAGGAACGAGTATGGATTTCAGTGGTTGTCGTTATGCAGAGACTCTGAAGCAGCGGCTTGAACATTAGGATAGAGATTGAGGTCTGATAAAACAGCTTCCGATGGGTATTGTGGCGCTTGGCCGAGTTGCACATGCGCCCACTTCTGTGCACATGGAACCTGGCATTTGGCCGAGACATGCACCGTAAACGTTATCAACAACACAAGAAGCAGTGTTCTCAGTTTCATATGCATCGAATTCTCCATATTTTTTAAGTCAAATGGACACAATTTTTTTTTTGTTTCAACTGAATAACGAGTTCGTAGGTGAAGATCGATATGAAATCCAAGGCAATGTTGTTATTCATTTACAGAGACACCCCCACTTTTAATGAATACAGTAGGAAACCTTTCTTCAATTAGGCATTCAAACTACTGTAGCGTAGTGGAGATGAAACAATTTACACGCTAGAAGATTAGAGTAACTGGCTATGTCTCAAGAAAAGAACAAATAAACACCACCAAATAATGTCTTGTAAGATCTTTCCAGAAGCTACGAAATTCTATCTGACTAGCGGTTGGACCTGAGAAAGGTCCAATTTGTACTGCCGATAGCAATTTATCAGATGAAGATGACATTCGATCCAAATAATGTCTTGTAAGATCTTTCCAGAAGCTACGAAATTCTATCTAACTAGCGGTTGGACCTGAGAAAGGTCCAATTTGTACTGCCGATAGCAATTTATCAGATGAAGATGACATTCGATACATAAAAGAAAATGTATTCAACAAACGATTTCTGTCCATTTATTAGAATCGATTAGAGAAAGAGAAACTGTATTCAACAAATGATTTCTGTCCATTTATTAGAATCGATTAGAGAAATTGAGTTTTTTTCGCAGAATGTGAATTCAAGAACATATAAAGGAAATGTGATAGGATGTTAAGGCTATGGCTTAAAATAAATGGTGGATCTATAATAAGATGAAAGCCACAATTTTGAGAAGACAGGAAACAAAGAGCACATGGTAGCAAACATCATTGATAGATGGGCATTTTTTAGGAAAAGGATAGTGTTGTATATGTGGAAATAAGACTATAGATTCTGGTTTGTGAATGAAAGGAAGCTGTATTTTATAGATTTTGGTTTGTGAATAAAAGGAAGGTGTATTTTATGAAATTTCTTTAAGGACAAAGGAATAAACATAACAGAAAGTTACACTAACATATTGTCAAATCAAAATGTTATAAATGTTTTCTAATTGTGTCTTCTTTTGTAGGTACAAATCATAATATATGATTTGATATAGTTTTAAATTAATCGTAGTTGAAGCAATTATAAGGCAAGGGAACTATTTTAAAGAATGCTTCGAAGAAATGTGGTCATGTGGAATGCCATGATTGCAGGATATATAATGAATGGAAATGCTAAAGAGGCTTTAGGAACTTTCAAGCAAATGCAATTGGTGGATATGAAGTCATACTCGAAATCCTTTGCCAGCATCCTTCCTCCCTATGCCAAAATGAGAGATTTTGAATAGGGTATGGGCATCCACCAAAGCATACAGGATAGAAAATATTGTCAGATGTTGTACATGCAATTGCCTTCCTGGACGTGCTTCCAAAATGTGAAAGCATAGACAAAGCATTTCAAAATATTTTGACAGAATGTCTCAAAAAACTATGATCCCATCGAATGCCATGATTGCAGCAACTTCAAATATTTGTTAATCTAAGAATTTTGCAACCATCCATACTCATTTAAGGTCTCCAGCAATGAAAAAGTAATCGAATTTTACTTCAATCCATTCCCAAAGAGTTTGATAGATTGGTGATTTAAAGCATGACCTCTCATTTCAACTCTACCAAATCTTGCAATTGATGATTTAAAGCATGACCTCTCATTTCAACTATACCAAATCCTGCAAGCAACATCCATAACACTTTGAAGCCATGTATTGGACACTAAGCCTTGTAGGAGAATTAAACACCCAAAATATTAATGCTTAAAGAAGAATGTTTTCCAAATGGACTGGAAAA